>NC_079320.1:17063456-17412684 GCF_029931775.1 Euleptes europaea
GCGGGATGCCATGTCAGTTTCACTGGCGGGCGCGGGAGCCTTCCCTGTAGCGTTTGGGGCTGGGCGCGCATCAGAGGCGGCGGCATATGTCCGTTTTGGGGTTGCCATAACCAGTCCGGGAGGTTGGCAACAGGTACATATATGAGATCTCATATTTGCTAAAACATATTGGCTGTTGAGCTTATACCCAGCCACAAGCATGGATTTCTGGCTTTGTATTATGTACCAAGGTCAACCCTGGTTACTTCTTGAATGGGAGATGACCATGGAAGTCCAGGGTTGCTATGCAGAGGCAATGGCAAACCACCTCTGCTCAACTCATGGCTTGAAAACTTTACAGCAGGGGTGGCAAACATAAGGCTCAGGAGCCAGATCCGGTCCCTTGAGAGCTCTTATCCGGCCCATGAGCCAGCCTTGGCAGCCACCCCCCCCCACACACTCTCGATCTGGGCTGGTGAGGCATGGCCCGGCCCGACCAAGTGACATTCATGTCATATCCAGCCCTTGTAACAACTGAGTTCAACACCCCTGCTCTATAGGGTCTCCATAAGTCAGCTGCGGCTTGATGGCAACACCCCCCCCCCAATTATGGACAATAGTTGCTAATAGTACATAATTTCTTAACCGTTTAAAAAGGAAGCATTTCTGATTTCCTGGACTGATTCTTGTCAAAGTCATTGAAGAAGCAGGAGAAGCACTTTCCCTGGTGATGTCATGTTCAACTAACATGAAGTTTTGTAAAGTTCCTATTCTAAAGCTAGGTTTCCTTCACCCCCTTTTGCATTTAAAGTAGTGAGAAAGCAAAAGTGCCAATGTCTTTGGTCCAAGTGCTCCCATATAACACATTCAGAAATTCAATTCACCTAACGCTGGCTGTTAAACAAAAGACTTAATCAGTGGTTCTTGGAATCAATGGGGTTGCTCAGGCATGTCTGAAGTCAGAATATGATCCATTTATATTTAACTAACTAAAATGTCATGAAAGTAAAACAGATATAAACCATTGTTTCAACCATATGGACAAAAGCAGGGCCACTTCAGAGGCTGTGGCACTCTGGGAAAACAAAATTTAGATTTCCCATTGAAGTCCAAACTGAAAGCCTGCTTTTGAGAGTGTGTTGAATTAAGACAAAGCCCATGGACTTCAAAACCTCAGCAAAAAGAATCCTGGAAGAGTAAATTGCCTTTAAAGCAAAGATTTCCACCCGCTTTTCAATGCCAAATATACTTTTTAATTAATATTTCATAATGTTTCAAAATCATTTATCTTGTTCTTGATAATGAGGGAAGTTGATTTACATTTTTTAGTGAGTTCATTTACATTTTTTGCCATGAAGCATGAAATTCTACTTTTTGAAAATAGTGCTAAAATTAATACTAGGTTAAGTATTTGTCTCACAATTTCAAGAGAGAGAGAGAGAGAGAGAGTAAACCCAGATTTTCCACAACGGTATTCTGAAATCTGCCTCCAGTTTATTCTGCTAAGAAGAAGCTTTAAAAGATGTTACTTGAAGAACAGAGTTTTCAGAGGTGGTCATGTGGGTTTCTTCAGTTGCCCTACAGCATAGAAGCTGCTTCAGCATGGCTTCTACCTAAGCCAATGTTGCCCTAGTTCCCGTAGGGGAAGGAGCCATGTTGTGATAACGTAAATCCCTCCTCCCACCATGATCTCCCACCGGTTGTCAGCGACAGCAACCCGTTTTTCATGGCAACCCTAGTCAAGGGCTGACAACCCTAATTGTGCTAGTTATGAAGGGGCAGAACAAGAAAATGCCACCAGTGAGAAGACGCTATGGCATGTCCCATTCAGCACTGTGGTTTGTCCCCACAGAAACTGCTGCATTTTCTGCCTGGGGTATGGCAACTAAGGATTAGGCATCTAACATTACCAATCATCCAAGGAGAATACTTGGTTTACAGAAATGGAACTTGATCCCACAAAGGCCTCTAGCATGTACAAAATGAAACCCTTCTCTTTAATTCCTTGCCTACAGTTACCTCATCAATCTCCTTTCTTCTCACCCTGTTATTTATCCCTACTGCATTTTTTAAAAAATAGACTACTACCTGTTTGTGTTGGATCTATGTGACATTCAGTTAACATTTTAGGTGATGCTGAATGTGGTTGCATCCAGAATTATTACTTTGGATTAGATCCAGATTTTGTGAGATATCTGTCTGTCTGTTTAGATATAGTGTGTGTGCAATGAACATACATGAAAACATGACACTGCCATCTATAGAGTAAAACCATTGGTCTATCAAGATGAGCATTGTCTACTCTGACTGGCAGTGGCTGTCCAGGGTCTCAAGTGGAGGTCTTTTACATTACCTTCTAACTGAACCTTGCTAATTCAGATGGTGAGGATCAAAACTGGGGGCTTTGGCATACCTCCCCCTCTACTATTCTGTTCGTTTTGTGAAATCAGGGGAATGCCTGATTACAGAACCTTTTAGTGGTCACTATTTTAATTGAGCGCCATCTGTTTTTTTTACTATATTTATTGTAAGGTTAGTTTTTTGGGTTTTAATTGTTTGGTTTTATTGTGATTTTATTGTTGTTACCCGCTCTGAGCCCAGCTTCGGCTGGGGAGGGCAGGTTAGAAATCTGAAGCATAAACAAATGAATAAATACAAAGGAGATGCCTTACCACCCTGAGCCATAGCCCCTCAGTAGGAAATGTAAGTCAAGTAACCAAATCGCATTTTCATAATTTGTGTACATTGTACAATTTCTGTTCTTATTATGGTGAGCCTGAGGAATTTGGCTTGATAGACTGAAGAACTTCCTATATTCTGGGCTGCATTTTAAAAAATATCTCTGGTAACAATATATCTGCTATTGTTATTGTAACAGGAATCTGTAATTAAATTTCCAAAATGCCCTGTGCCCATAACGGTAAGGGAAGAATGAGAATAACAATTATTTTGTACGTTTTTCTCTTGAGATCCAGTCAGCAAATGCATGCTTCAATTTTTTGTCTGCATTTTCCTTTGTAAAGCAGAAAAAGAAAGTGGCAGAACAGCATTTTCTGAAGGGGGGAAATTCCTTGTCGTGTTTTGTGGATAGTAGGCCTATCATTATACCCTCGTTTCCCCTTTGTATGGTTTCGTTATGACAAATAATCAACAGCCCCCATTTGGCATCTTATGCGTTTAGGGATGATTTGCACAATAGAAATCCCTTACAATGTCACTTCAAAAGAACTCAAATGTATAATTCCAGTTTAAAGAAGTGAAATGGGATCTGTAGCAGGCAAGATGATAAAAATCAAATTACCTAATGCCTAATTTCCATAGATAGGAGTGACAGCATACTGAGCAGGTGGTGCTGTGATTGCTACAGCAGAATCTCCAGTGCAAGCAAACAGGACAGGTCCATCCTCCCATGATAGTTGCAGACTCATTGAGTGCCCATACTAATGAAACAACAAAGAGTTCTGTAGCATCATAAAGATTTACAGCTTGGTAACAGCAGAAGCTTTCATGCATCTCAGCCTCCTTCATCTGATATAACACAGCATCTGTTATTCATACAAACACAAGGCCTGTTCAGATGTTTCAGTGGTGGTGGCGGGGATCGAACCATGCTTACAGGGAACAACGTGCTACTTGTGATACTGCCAGTACATAAAGTTGCAGTTTTGGGAGCCAGCGAGGTGTAGTGGTTAAGAGCGGTGGTTTGGAGCAGTGGACTCTCATCTGGAGAACCGGGTTTGATGCCCCACTCCTCCACATGATCAGCGGAGGCTAATCTGGTGAACTAGAATAGTTTCCCCAGTCCTATACTTGAAGCCCACTGAGTGATCTTGGGCAAGTTACAGCTCTGTTACAGCTCTCTCAGCCCCACCTACCTCACAGGGTGAATGATGTGGGGAGGGGAAGGTAAGGTGATTGTAAGCTGGTTCGAGTCTCCCTTAAGTGGTAGAGAAAGTCAGCATATAAAAACCAACACTTCTTCTTCTTGTCTGAATAGAGTCGAACTTTAGTATGTATGAATGGAATACTATGTGTTCCAGGGTACAGATTGGTGTGTACTGAAGCTGGAAAATCAACTCTTTTCCCTATTAAGACAAAATGGCAACCAAACGTATTGGGAACATCACAGGTAATGCACTGGGGGAGGGGCTGTGGCTCAGTTGTAGAGCATCTGCTTGGCATGCAGAAGATCCCAGGTTCAATCCCCGGCATCTCCAGTTAAAGGGATGTGAAAGTCCTCTACCTGAGACCCTAGAAAGCCACTGCCAGTCTGAGTAGACAATACTGACTTTGATGGACCAAGAGTCTGATTCAGTATAGGGCAGCTTCATGTTTCCACTCCTGGTACATGCGGCTAGAAGTGGAAAGTGCTGTCAAGTCGTAGCTGACTTATGGCAAAAGAGGTCAGTAGCTCTTTCTAAGCTACTAAAATTCAGAGGCTCTGTGTAGCAACCTGGACTTCCTTGGTGATCTCCCATTCAGGTACTAATCAGGGCCAACCCTGCTTAGCTTCCAACATCTGATGAAATTGGGCTAGCTTGGGCCATGCAGATCAGGGCATATGTGCAGATGGATCCCCCCAAATATATCGTCTGAAAAAGTCTAAGATTACCCTCTTTTTATTTACTTCTGTGTCTTAGGGCTAATCTTTCAGCCTGAGCCTGCCAGGCTAGTTACTTCTGTGTCCAAGACTTGGGAGGTCAGTAACAGCTCAGACCTGATCCCATTCAGAAACTGCACTCTTCTTACACATGGATAGACAATCTTGCCCCTGGCCAGGCAGAAGCTGCTGACACATGAATAGCTTTGCTAGATTCCAATCTAGTTCAGCAGGTTGTTTCTCACACCGGCTAGCAATAAGTCCTGGAAGACCCACAGCAAAGGCACAAAGGTCAAAACCACCGTTCATCCACCATAATATACTGTGACTGAAAGTGAAACTGACAGCAGGAAATATGTCGGAGGAGTACCTGCTACCCTTTGGATCTATCTCTGGGCCGCTTTTGCTGGTATGCCAGCGACAGTGATACAATACGAGTCAGCTCAGGGAGTGGGTGCCAACCCATTTGTCAGGGAAGTGGCTTGTAAAATCAGGCTTTTGCTTAGCTTATTTGATACAACGATTCGTTTCTCAGAACCTGTTCCTTTTGTACCCTCTCTTGTTGTCATTACAAACACAGAGTCCTTGTCTGAAAACTCACAGAAAATGAAAGAAATGAGATTTTGTTTGTTTGTTTGTTACATTGAAGTACGTTGGCTCTGCCGTCGTGAATTGTCTTCGTGATATCTGAAGGCTCGTGCTGGGCACTTTCTGTTGCTGCCCTTGGAAACTGCCGTTTGATAAACTGAGCTATGTCAAGAAAAGAAACACTCGTATAAATTTTTTTTTTGCTTCTTTTATTACATCTCAGTCGATGTAAAAATCTTCTCTTTCTAAGCTATTGAAATTCATAGCTGCTGTTTGTGTGTGCTGGGAAATTTAGAGGGCGGTAGCAGATTCACCAGCAGTGCCATAAAGGCAAACCATTGCTATCTCTTCAGTTTTGCATTTGACTCATCACCAGCATGTGATACCTATAACGATATTGTTGGGAAGAATAAGGACATCTCCCAGCTATAATCGTGGAAGAAAGTTAGGAACAAGATGCGCTAGCTTTTCACACTGGAGCTGTAATTAATATCTGAGAGGAGCCTTCATATAGAATATGGAAAATACAAGGAAGTGGTAGCATTGAGTAAGGATCAGCACCTCAAGCAGCAGACAGGGATGAGCATGAGGAACAGATGGGAATATAGGTATTTAGGTCAACTAGGAAGATGCTTAACTTCTCCAGCTCATCATGAAGGAAGAGGCAAGTGCTTCTTCTTCCTTCCATGTATGTAAGGAACCTAGCATGCAGTCTGAAGAACACTTCCTGGGAATAAACACCATTGGATAACATGTACTTTTTCTGAGAAGACCTGCTTTGGATTATGCCCCTAATGCATGAGCTTACTTCGTGCAATCTTTCTCCTGTTTTTTATTTGGAAGAATTATGCAAATCAAGTTTCAGAATTTAACCTACATAATATGTTGTACAATGAGTGTGTGTCATGAGTCAGCCTGCTGAGGTCTCCTCGGAAGAGGGGACCTTGAAGTGGAGGCCTCCTCGGAAGGAGAGGACTGTGAAGAAGCAGACAAAGTCAGGGAGGAACCATGGCTGGCAGAGCAGGCACAGATGGCTGAATGTTCCCTGTGCCTACAACCAACAGGTGACTCATCTGTGTCAAGCAGCAGCCCTCCACAGCCTCTGGAGCAGTGACACTGAAGGTACAGAACATTCCTAATCGAGTGTAGAAGGAGTGCTAGGTTACAAGCACTGCTGGCTGACAGCAATGAGGATGATGAGCTCCCTCCAGCAAAGAGTGCTGAGTCAGAGGAACCAGCAGGCGCTTGCATCCAGGCTGATGTGGGAACAACTTGTGGTACTATCCTGTGCTAACTGTACCTGGGACTGAGCTCTGTGAGCCTATGACCCTGGACTGAATTCTGACTTTTGGATTATGGCCAAAAACGCATGGTCCCTTAACCCACTTTATTTCCCGTTTCAGCCAGGATCAAATTGACCCAGGCTGGAGGGAAACTGTACGCATTACCTTGAAAAGCAGGGATGAAACTGTGTGCAAATCCATCCATGTAAACAGAAAGTGTGGGAGACGTGCACAGTGCCTGTTTAGCTTGCAGTTCCCCCGCCCCCAGTGATTGGTCATTTCCCAGGGCAGGGAAGGCCCTCATTGGTCAATTTGAAACGACCAATCACCGGGGGCATGGGGTGTGTGCCAAACTAAACAGGGACTTCGTGTCTCCCGCACTTTATGTTTACTTGGATCGACTGGCACAGTTTCGTCCCTGCTTTTCAAGGTAATGCGTACAGTTCCCAACCCCCCCCCCCAGCCCAGGTCAATTTGATCCTGGCTGAAATGGGGAATAAAGTGGATTAAGGGACCATGCATTTTTGGCCTATGTCTTTTGGATTATGTCTTGCTACCTGTTTTGAACTCTGTGCTCATGACCCTGAATTGAACTCTAACTATTCTGTTGGACTACATTTACTACTTGAAACCAAACTCTACAGGTAACCTGGCTTTGACTTTGGTAACCTGGCTTTGACTCTTGACCCCACTTCCCTGCCTTGGGCCCTGGGCCTTGATAGTGTGGTGGGAGGGATGAACATCTAGGAAGGGGCTATGACTCAGGGGTCGAACAACTTTTTTGTATACAAAAGGTCCTAGGGTCAATCCCTGGCATCTCTAGTGAAAAGGATTAGGTAGTAGGTGTACAGCAGGACTACAGCTGAACATCAAGAAAACAAAAGTAATGACTACAGGAGAATTACACAACTTTAAGGTTGACAATGAGAAAAATGAAATTGTTGAAGACTTTCTATTCCTTGGCTCCACCATCAACCAAAAGGGAGACTGCAGCCAAAAAATCAGAAGGAGATTGAGACTAGGAAGGGCAGCCATGAAGGAGCTAGAAAAGATTTTGAAGTGTAAGGATGCGTCACTGGCCACCAAGACTAGATTAATTCATTCCATCATACGTCCTATTACTATGTAAGGGTATGAAAGCTGGACAGTGAAGAAAGCTGATAGGAAGAAAATAGATTCCTTTGAAATGTGGTGTTGGAGGAAAGTGTTACGGATACCATGGACTGGCAAAAAAAACAAGTCAGTGGGTTATAGATCAAATCAAGCCTGAATTGACCCTAGAAGCTAAAATGACTAAAATGAGGCTATTGTATTTTGGTCACATCATGCGAATGCAAGAGTCACTTGCATTCGCATGATGAAAAGACAGTCATGCTAGGAAAAGTTGAGGGCAGCAGGAAAAGAGGAAGACCCAACAAGAGATGGACTGACTCAATAAAGGAAGCCACAGGCCTCAGTTTGCAAGATCTGAGCAAGGCTGTCAAGGATAGGACATTTTAATGGACTTTCATTCATAGGGTCGCCATGAGTCGGAAGCGACTAGACTGCACTTAACACACACACAGTAGGTGGTGAGGAAGAATGCTGCTTGAGACACTGGAAAGCTGCTGTCAGTCAGAGTAGACAATACAGATGTTGATGGATTCAAGGTCTGACTTGGTATAAGACTCTTTGCCATGCTTCCTCCTTCATCATATTAATATATATCACTAGCCCAATGAGCGTATGATCTGGGCCATAATCTCTCCTTTGCCACTACGTCACAGCACTTGCTGTATGTACCACTACTAGTATCCTGTTTCTGGGTGAGAGGAGCAGAAATTCTTGGAAGCAACCATCACATGTACTTTTGAAGTGTGGTGGTTCAGGAAGGTTGGCATCAGTGGCAAAGGTAAGAGGGCAGCCCCTCTTGAGCCAAGGAGCCATCTGCATTTACAATTATTTCACCCTCAATGTTTTTTTTTTACCAGTTACTTGAAGAGGTGTGAGTTAAGATTCACAAACTGTTGTGTTGGCTGTGGGGGCCCTCCCAACACATGATACTTTGATAGATTGGACAAGACATTACTCTCACTACGTATGGCTGGTTTATGATGCCACTGCATGTTATTGTAGGGTGAATAAAGGATTTCAAGTTTTACTATAACTTCTACAAGTGCAGTAAGATCTTGTAATTTCTTAACAAATTTGTTACAATTATTGCAGTAATTAAAGCAATCTTTTAGTCATCGCTGAGCAGAAATATAGAACAAAACAATAGATTTCTCACTGCTTTTATCATGAGAAGAGAAGCAGTGTAGAACAACTAATTAAAGAAAGACTACTACTTCGGCATAACTTATTATAGCTACTGATGGATGAATAGCTACCGCATGGCTAGGCTTTCCTAAATGTACAGTGCAGTCCTAAGCAGACTTACACCCTTCTAAGTCCATTGACTTCAATGAACTTGCAAGGGTGTAAGTCTGCATAGGATTTCACTGTGGAACACATTATGTTTATTATCCTTGTTGAATTGGAGCTGGAGCTGCAAGCTCCAGGCTTAAGAGAATCAGTAGAAAAAGGAACTCTAAATACAAACCAACTACCTTTTAAGGTAGACCTATGTGACTTGTGGCCTCCAAACCAAGTGTTGGATCCAGCCAGTGTGGTGTAGTGGTTAAGAGCGGTGGTTTGGAGTGGAGGACTCTGATCTTGAGAACCAGGTTTGATTCCCCACTCCTCCACACGAGCGGAGGACACTAACTTGGTGAACTGGATTTGCTTCCCCACTCCTACACATAAAGCCAGCTGGGTGACCTTAGGCTAGTCACAGCTCTCTCAGCCCCACCTAGCTCACAGGATGTCTGTTGTGGGGAGGGGAGGGGAAGGGAAGATGATTGTGAGCCAGTTTGATTCTTCCTTAAGTGGTAGAAAAAGAAGGCATATAAAAACCAACTATTCTTCTTCTTCTTCACTAAATGTCACCCAGTTCTCCTTACTACAGCTCATGGCCCACATGGCTTTTCTCATAAAGACCCCATAATTCCCACTACAGCCATTTTAGTGGTCCTAGGGGATCCCTCTTCCCTTTCTCAGCAATGAAAAAGCTTCTTGGATACAACTCCAAGTATTTTTCCCCCAGTCTCAGTTCTGGGAAGAAGAAGAAAAATCAGACTTGTTGGCATGTGTTATAGAATTGTGTTTAGCTAGATAGGTCGTAAACTAGGCAGACTACGAAGGTGCCATAGAACATTCACTGTTAACACAGTCCCTTAAAAAAAATTTTTTTATGTATAAAGCACTTTCAGAAAGTAATTAATTGAATGTTTGAAAAATACCGGAGTCTAAAATGATTTTGAAAGTATAAGAGTAGGTTTCTCAAATGCACAAAAACCAGGCACTTGTTAAATTCCCACTTGGCAAAATGTGATTTTACACATAATGAACTGCTGAATTTATTGTACTTTTATTCATCTGCGATAAATGAAAGCTGTTGCCTCCATTTGCCGTTATTTCCTTTGGAAGTGACAACTCCCATGATAGCAGAACACTAAAGAAACCAAAGTTTATAATTGTTTTTTGACACTCTCTCTTTTGTAATGTTGCAGGTTTTTTTTTTTTTAATCTGTCTGTGTAAATTTGAAATGTGTGGACGCGGTTGGCATATTGATCATTAAATTCTTCGGTGTCTTTACAAGCCCCCCCCCCCCCATCCAGACTGAAATTTCGGTGGCAGGATAATAAATTGCTCTCTTTTGTTTCTAAGATAATAGAAGCACTAGATTCAAACAATCTTTATATAGCAAAGACTGTAGACTGTCTGGAAAGAATGTCTTGGGCGCTGCATCAAATTTAAGTATTATAGTCTAGCTGAACTCAGCGACTGTCCCATTGATTTACGAGAAAACATACTTGGCCAAAGCACACCAGATGCTGGGAGATCTGTAAGTGGATCTCCCAAATAGATTCTATCAGTAAATAGAAGCTACAGGGGCCTCCTATTTTGTTTGGGTGATTCATAAGCTTCCCATTGTATGTTAAAGGCAAATGGCTGGACAGAGACCCAGATCAGATGGTGGAGGTAGAAGGGGTTTATCTTTTCCCCACTGCTTGGTTTTAAAACACACACACACACACCCTGTGCAGCTGTTAGGTCTGTAAAGACAGGCATAAAGGGATGCCTCTCTCCCCCCCCACATCAACCTCATGTTTGGTGTGGTGTGTATGTATGTCAGTTTTAGTTGGTGAAAATAGTCTTCTTCCTCATGCTGAAATTCAACAAGATTTGCCCTTTGCCTTAAAAAAAAAAAAGCTAGGAAGACGCAATCACCCTAAGGTTGCCAACATCCAGGTGGAGGCTGGAGATCTGCAGGGATTCCAGGTGATCTTCAGGTAACAGAGATCGGCTCCCCTGGAGAAAATGGCTGCTTTGGGAGGTGGACTCCAAGAGTTGGTTTTTATATGCCGGCTTTCTCTACCTCTTAAGGGAGACTCAAACCGACTTACAATCACCTTCCCTTCCCCTCCCCACAACAGGCACCCTGTGAGGTAGGTGGGGCTGAGAGAGCTGTAACAGAGCTGTAACTTGCCCAAGGTTACCCAGCTGGCTTTGTGTGTAGGAGTGGGGAAACAAATCCAGTTCACCAGATTAGCCTCTGCCGCTCATGTGAAAGAGCGGGGAAACATTCCAAACCACCTCTCTTAACTACTACACCACGCTGGCTCTCCATGGCATTATACCCTGCTGAGGTCTCTCCCCTTTCCAAACCCCAGGCTCCACCCCAAAATTTCCAGGTATTTCCCAAGTGGGAGTTGGCAACCTTACCCTGTATCTCATCTTGTTTAGGAATTGTAGGTGTGTGCATGGAAAATAGCTCTGAAATGAAGATATTCAAGGAATGTTTAGAGAGTGAGAGAAAACAATAAGTGAAGGAATTTCCTTGTAGGAGTTCAGAAGTGTTTGCTTCTTTCTCCTCTGGTTCTTTTTTGTTTGTTTGTTTAAATAGCAGCCACCTATGCTTCATTGCAAATTACTTGTTGAAATTTCCTCAGGCTTCATTTGTGACTCCATGAACCTGCCCCTGATAGTCAGTAGCCCAGTGCACACAATGACCCCATGTGTCCATCGAATGCTCAGGGAGAGAAATCAGCAGCAGAGCAACCTGGCCCCACCCCTTGCCTCCATGGGATCACCTCTGTCATCTGCACGGAGGAAGTAGGCGAGCAAATGCTCTCTCCCCGTGATCAGCGATAATCCAAAGCCAGCATCACTGATTGGGGGGGGGTTAGGTTTGCCAGGTGCCCGCTGGTGGCGGGCAAACCCCCGGCAATTTACCCCTCTTCCCCTCCGACCACCTGAGGGCTGGCGGGCAAATGTGCATGTGTCACTTCCGGTTCTAAACCAGAAGTGATGTGCGCGGTATGCACACATGCACATTTGCCTGCAAGTGATGCATGTGCATTGGCGCTCGCGCACATGCACTTTCTCCCGAAAGCCTCCCACCGGAGGAGAAGAGGGACCTGGCAACCCTAGGGGGAGTTAATGTGGCCACTTCCCCTCTGAGGTCACCCCTGCAGACAACCAGGCAGTCATGCTGGTGGGGGGGGGGAGAAGCACCAGTGTGCTTGCTCTTTCTCTCCCTCTCTGCACATTCAGTGAACATATGGGGGGCTGTCATGTGCACTGGGCTTGTACTGAAAAAGCATGGCTAAGTACCACACAAGATTGGTATCTGACAAAGGAAGCTTTGATTCTCAAAAGCTTCCCCCCCCCCCCCGAAAATATCTTGTTAATCTCTAAGATTAGGGTTGCCAGCTCCAGGTTGGGAAATACTTGAGAATTTGGGGGGTGGAGCCTGAGGAGGGCGGGGTTTGGAGGGGGAGGGACTTCAATGCTATAGAGTCCCATTGCCAAAGTGGCCATTTTCTCCAGGTGAACTGATCTCTGTCACCTGGAGATCAGTTGCAATGGCGGGAGATCTCCAGCCACCACCTGTAGGCTGGCAACCCTATCTAAGATGCTACTGGACTGGAATCTAAGTGTTGGATTTAGGCATTATCTGAGCAGTGGTAAGTGATGGGGAGGAGATGAAGGAAAGCAGCAATGATGCCTTTTTGGTGGCGTAGAAACTCTGTCAGCCATGAGTCTTTCGAGTTTCTGGCCTAACACCAAAAGGGCAAAGAAAAAAGTTTTAAGTGGAGGGGAGTGGGGGGGATACAGGAAAAAACACCACTATTCTGGTTTATACAAAACCAAAAACACCGTCCGTGTAATATTGTTCATTAAGGCATTACATGGATTGTGTCATTGGTTTTGGACTTGGCTTTTGGACCAATGTGGATGGAGACAACTTTTTTCCCTTTTGTGGTTATACAGAACTATGCAAGTGTCTGATATTTTTGTCTGCAACATACATGTACCCCCCCCCCCCGAAATCAGGATCTGTAGAAATATTTTAGATGCACTGAGAGGTGTGGCCATACCTAGATGAATAGTATACTTTCCTTTGACCCTCATGCAAAGTCACAAGCTACTTGGTTTTCAAAGTGATTTGCTTTTATCAGGAAGCCTAGAACCCATTGGGTCTATGGAGCTAATTTCTCAGCTTTTTGCACCCAAGACAAATGGTATATTTCTAAACTTGAATGTAGATATTGTATTAAATTATCTGTTGCCCTCTTTTTAAAAAAAATAGAGGCAAAGAAGATCTTTCCTATATCCAGTATGCTAATTTTACAAAGCCTCTTCTCGTCCTAGTGTGACTTTGACCTTTAACCTGTGACTCCAGTAAACATAATTACAAGTCCTCTTGAAGTCAGTAATGCATAAATGCTATTATTTCTTTATGCTTTGCCAAAAAAAAAAAAAAAAAAGGATCTTGAGATGCCACTGAAGGTGGTTTTGTGAGGCAGGAGCAGCTGTTTGCAAGTTGCTGTGGCTTGGCTAATGCTCCAGGACCAGCAGATTATTTAGATTTCATTAACATTTAATTAGCCCAAAGCACCTATGCCTTACCAATGACAGATGGAGGAAGTGAACATAATGGCTATCTTACTGTTGTTTGGTTTATTTCTTTTTTTTAATTGACTATTTACAAACTCTTCTCCTGAGCCTTGCCCTTGTATAATAATTAGCCAGGAAGCTATTTTATACCTTTACTTAATTGGCTAATGGACAGCCAAGCATACACTAAGAAGTAACATGTCCTGGTAACACTTGAAGTCAGCAATGGTATGATAATAAATCAGTTGGATGTCCTTCAAAGGGCCAGCTCCTTAACAGAAAGTTATTGATGCTGGGAGAGTATCGCATGAAGTGATGTTAATATTTCCAAACGTGCGCGTTGTGTAGGTTTCAAAAACTCCATGTAGGGTTCTAACCGTATTTAAAACTTACCTGATACAATTGGAAACTTGTGTGATGGAGCTAGCCAGTAGAAGAGGAGGAGGAGGAGGAAGAAGAAGAGTTGTTTTTTATACCCTGATTTTCTCTACCTTTAAGAAGTCTCAAAGCGGCTTACAATTGCCTTCCTTTCCTCTCCCCACAACAGACACCTTGTGAGGCAAGTGGGGCTGAGAGAGTTCGGAGAGAACTAAGACTATCCCAAGGTCACCTAGCAGGCTTCATGGGTAGGAGTGGGGAAACCAACCCGGTTCACCAGATTAGAGTTTGCCACTCATGTGGAGGACTGGGGAATCATACCTGGTTCTCCAGATTAGAGTCCACCGCTCTTAACCACTACACCATGCTGGCTCTCAGTAAAAGATTAGAGTGTTCAATTTGGGTTCATTACTTAGAGTCAAACCAGAAGAGAACCAGAGTTCCAAGGATTTCTTTTTAGGTTGGTTATCATGTGTGCAAGGGCCTGATTTTGAGCCTGAGACCATGGCAAGAGAGTAGGTGATTTGCAAGCCTTCACCACCTGCCATTTTCCTAGCTGGAAATGAATCCAGGGAGACACAATTTTCTCCTTTGAAGAAACATATAAATGCAGAAATAGCTATCCATATGTTTGTCCCAATAGCCAACTCCCCAGGAGCGGTTATATAAGAGCATAAGAAAGGCCATGCAGGATCAGACCAAGGCCCATCAAGTCCAGCAGTCTATTCACACAGTGGCCAACCAGGTGCCTTTAAGAAGCCCACAAACAAGACGACTGCAGCAGCACCATCATGCCTGTGTTCCCCAGCACCTAATATAATAGGCATGCTCCTCTGATCCTGGAGAGTATAGGTATGCATCTTGACCAGTATCCATTTTGACTAGTAGCTATGAATAGCCCTCCCCTCCATGAACATGTCCACTCCCCTCTTAAAGCCTTCCAAGTTGCAGCCATCACCATATCCTGGGGCAGGGAGTTCCACAATTTAACTATTCTTTGTGTAAAGAAATACTTCTGTTTATCTGTTTTGAATCTCTCACCCTCTAGCTGTTTTAGATTGGGAACATGGTGAAGGGGTTTTTAACCCCCCCCCCCGGCTCTTATGCCATGGTCCTGATCTGATAAATTGATTTAGTGTTTTGTTTTTGTTTTTAAATGTCAGGAGCTGTGGACACAGAGCTCCCAGTTTCTCATCCCAGTTTCTCATCTGATTTGGCCCTTAGGTTTCGGTGAGAGCTGTTTCCTTGTGCCATCCCTACTTAAGAGACAAGTAGTTTTCTAGTGGAACGTTGTGCGTGTAAAGTGCTGTCAAGTCACAGCTGACTTATGGTGACCCCTTAGAGCAAGGGATGAACAGAGGTGGTATGCCACTGCAACCACTATATGCCCTCAACATACCTGTTCGGTTATGCGGTGGGCTTGCTTGGATCTATCTAATTTAGATCAAGAGCTACTTTGTGACTTCGTAAAAACACCAACAACCCTAAATATCCTCCTCTGCTAAAGCATCAGGCATGTCCCCCCCACCCCCACCGCCCGCTTGTATATCAAATGAAGATGGGAAAACACTGCAAGGCAGTTCTTAAAATAAGGACAATGGTTGTGGGGGAAGCTCACCACTGAATTTTTCTGCACATGGCTTCCTATATGGCTGCATCTTGAGAGGATTACATTCAAAGAGAAATTTTGGATGGACAGCCTGAGTATATGGAATGACAGGATCTTCTACCAGCATAGTTGCTTGTAGCAAACACGGGACTGTCAGAAAGATCTCACTCAAACACTTAACTGTCGGCGAGTCCAGCGTTAGGTACCGCTATGTCCAATGGACAACTGAATATGATGATTAATAGTTATTTTGATGCCAGTTGTATTTTGGGGTATAACATTGCACACCTGAAAACCAAATGAATCAGTGTCTATGTCTAAAATAGTTAATTTTGGATCAAGAAATTCCCCTCCCCATAACAACACTAGCTGCAGATAGAGAGTGACCAGAATCTGGCCAGAAATCCCAATACCTCTGATGCCCATAAGAGTGGCAGGGTGCTGTCATTTAATGTACATCCTTTTTCACCTACTGGTGCCTTCACGTACTGTCTGATTGGAAAACCAGGACAAGAGAAGCATACCAACCCAATCCAGGTTTTTGTCCACTTGGAATGAGTCTGTGTCCCCTCTGGGCTACCATCTCTTGATACCTTCTATGAGATGGGGGGGGGGGGAACCTCCCATCAGTGCAAATAACTGCTTTTCAGTGGTTTGTTTCAGACATACACAATTATCACATCGTAGTATAATAATATACCATGGAGAGTTCTTGTTTGCTTCTGAAGGAAAGGGGGGTGGGAAGAATCCTAGTAAGAGTTTGAAACAGGTGGGAAAAGGAAATGCACCCATGTTGGAATGGGTGGTGATAGTATTTTTTTTCATGATGAAAGGTGGAGAAATAGCCTGAAATTTCCAATGGAGATTCTGAGTAGCCCAAAATTGCTGTCATTTCCCTAATATGTGGGAAAATAGAACAACAACACGCCAACCGAGACCTTATTCTTTACCTTTCCAGATTATTTCCCCTTCCTCCATGGTGAGGCTGTGACTTGAGAGATCCTTCTGTTGCTTAGAATATTATGACAACTTATCATTATATCCCTGGGGCATATTTGCTCATAAAAACTCTCTGTTCTTATGAAATTAATCTCTGTAAAATTGGATAGTAAACAGAAGTAGCAAAGCTCTTGGAGGGGGTAAAATCTGTTGACTCTAGCAATTACATGTTCCATTTTTGTACAGCCAAGAAGATGATCATGGCTCAAAGCTACAGTCTATATAATATGTAATATATTACTTTATTTTCAAAAATCTGTAAATATAATACAACCCTTTGTTTCTTGCCTTCACAACTGCTGGATTAAAAAAAAACATTTTTAGTATCACTGTATGCATTCATTTGACAAGCTGGTTTGTAACCCAGCAGTTTTATACTTTAGGCCTAGTTAATAAATCACTTTCTTGTTTGGTTCCCAGTGTCAATCCCACACTAGGGCAGACGATCTGGGGAAGAAAAGATGTAACTCCATGGGATAGTCTCTGGCATGGAACGTTGCCTAACAAAATTCACATGAACTTTTTTAAATCAGTATTCAGATTCATGCATATTTGGTCACTGGAAAAGACAATCATGCTAGGAAAAGTTGAGGCAGAAGGAAAAGAGGAAAACCTAACAAGAGATGGATTGACTCAATAAAGGAAGTCACAGCCCTCACTTTGCAAAATCTGAGCAAGGCTGTTAAGGATAGGACATTTTGGACGACATTGATTCATAGAGTTGCCATGAGTTGGAAGTGACTTGACTGCACTTAACACACACACGTGTTTGGTTTGCCATTTTCTGATTATTTGAATTGCAAAAGAAGCCTGTTCTTCCTCCCTACACTCATATTAAAAATTGAGAGTGATAAATGACTGGTAATTAGATACAAAAGTATCTACAAAAGTATCTACAAAAATCAGATACAAAAGATTCATGGCGTCCTTGGTTGTCAGCATCCTGGATTGAAAACAACCCTCCTACACTCCAGATTAGATTAAAAAATGGCCCAGGAAATACAATACATGGCCCCAATGGATACCTGTTTTGCTCATATTTTCATACTCTAATTTTCACTCACTAATGTACTTCTGATTACATCAACAGCTTTTTCAAAGAAAGTCGTAATCATTAACCATTATCCCAATCCAGTGACCTTCACTGAATGCTGATTGCCTGCCTCATCATAAATCAGTTTCCGGCAGATCCATATTGTCCTACCTTAAATCCTCAGCTATTCAAATTGACTTTGACAGCTCAGACTTTTGTCATTAAATTTATCGTATTAAACCAGAGGATATATATATATATATATATAAGCTTTTATACATATTGTATAAGAACTTTTATATATATAGTATGTTTGCTGTTATCAGAGTAGTTATTATTACATTAGTTAATAGAGGACAACCATTGAAATGATTTGCCTTTTGTCTTTCACTGTTGCATAACTGATCAATTTGTCCATCCAGGAATAAGGTGTGCTCGTACCAGTTTTCATTGGAGGTTTTTATTAAGCCTCTAGGATTTTGCTTAAGAGATGTTTGCTGCAGGAACCACATACATATGCTCTTATCATATGTTTGATCTCTTTATTTGATATTTGTAAGTAGGGATAATAAAGAATCGTAATTCAGTTTTAACCTAATAGTTGTGTTTTTCTGTTCATAGGGTTGGATCCACACTAAGATTTCTGCTAATGGAAGGCAATTCCGTGAGCAAAACACAACTTTCTTGTGGTTCTGCCTCCCACTGTAGCCCATTGATCTTCCTGAAATGCTGCTCCTGGGGGACAGAGGACCCTTGGGAAAAACATAAAGGACAAATCAGATCTGCGGCAAGAAAGGAGAATTGTGAAAAAATTAGTGAAAAATTTAGTCTGGATCCAACAGTTTTTTTTTAATCTTCTTGAGTTCTTCCACTGCTCTCTGTTGAGTTGGGTCCAGCCAACTTTTCTGCTGATGAAAAAGGAGGATCCTCTTTGACCAACCACAGTAATAACTTGCTAGGAATAATACTTTAGAAATAAAATGGTTAAATAGCCAAGTTACATTTCCAGATGTCAAAAATGTGCTAGTAGTTTGTTGCATGTTGGTAAATTCTTCTGTCAAGATTCAAGAACAGAGCTTCCATCAAAATGTCACAAGAGGATCTCATCTGGTTGACCAAATTAATGGCATTGTGTGAGCATAAACTCCGTAAAGAAATGCCACTCTGAAATAAGTACATAAAATTATACTAGTCTTATTTTTTTAAAAGCAAAACATACTTTTTTTCATCAATTTTCTTTATCACCATATTAAATCTCTCTCCTGGCAGCTAAGAGGAAATTACAGTGATTTACAGAGTGAATCTTTATCAGTGGTTGACAGGCTGGGGGGAGGGTGGGTACGATAAGACCATACAAACAGTTATTTATAATAGCATTTAGCTGGAAAGTGGCAGTCGCTCAGTACTTGATTTATGTAATTTTTCAAGGCAGTGGCAATACCTTCTGCAGTCCATCAGGGGACTTTTTATGAGCTTGTTATTGAAGTATGAAAGTGCACTGACTCGCCACAGAAAGAGCACGATTAATGCAAAAAAGGGGTACTTTTTTTGAAGCAGATACTGCAATTTTACCTTTTGTTGTTGTTGAATGGCCATCACTCCGAGCCAACAAGAGAATTCAGCCTTTGGAAAAAGATTTTCCTGCATAGATCTGCTTAGGTCTCGGAAGGTAGATGCATGGAGAAAGCTCCTTACTACCATGGTCTCTTGACAATGGCTACTAGGTGTGTAGTTACTAGGAGAATGGTGAACCTATAAACTTTTGGGGGGAAAATATTTTAAAATGAAGACCCTCAAGGCATGAGTTCCTGCAGTCTGGCCCCTGAAACCTCCTTTCACATGAAGAACCTCCTCCTGTGCTCACTGACATTTCATAGATAAAAATAAGGAAATTCTTGGTGGAAAGTGCCATGAAGTTGCAATGTAGAGTTTTCAAGGCAAGAGATGAACGGAGGTGGTTTGCTATTGCCTGCCTCTGTGCAGCGACCCTGGTATTCCTTGGTGGCTTCCCATCCAAATACTAACCAGGGCTGACCCTGCTTAGCGTCTGAGGCCTGACGAGATCGAGCGGGCCTGGGCCATCCAAGTGCAGGAGGAAACACTTATGAGACTCCAAATTCTCATCACAACATTCCACTTCCATACATATTATTACATATAATTGAAGAAAGTGCTATATGCATTTATTTACTTTGCACTCAGCCTTCTCCCGCAATTAAAAAAAAATGACATTAATAAATAAATGCTATTATTTTAGAGTGGGTTGGTCGTTTGCTTAAAGATACACTGGAAAAGCTTCTGCGGAGTGTGAATTGACAGAAGGCTACAATTGAAAAGCAATGGGATTTAAATAAATCGGTGTAGTGGTTAAGAGCTGTGGTTTGGAGCGGTGGACTCTGATCGGGAGAACTGGGTTTGATTCCCCACTCCTCCACATGAGCAGTGGACACTAATCTGGTGAACTGGATTTGTTTCCCCACTCCTACAGACGAAGCCAGCTGGGTGACCTTGGGCTAGTCACGCTCTTTCAGCCTCACCTACCTCACAAGATGTCTGTTGTGGGGAGAAGGTGATTGATTGTAAGCCGGTTTGATTCTCCCTTAAGTGGTAGAGAAAGTCAGCATATAAAACCTCTCTTCTTCTTCATGATTATCTTGATGCTCAAGCCTAAATGTTCTTACTCAGAAGAGAATCCTATTGAGTTCAATGGGGCTTGCTCCCAGGTAAGATGGAATAGTCTTGTCTCCTTTGTCAAGGATAACTAGCTTAATCAGCACCAGCGTCAACAGGGAAGTCATTGCTTAATAATGCTTGAGAACTCTTGCTCCCTTAGTATGACAATGCAGCAGCACAGTCAGTCATCCATGCATAGGCCCACCATGGCACTAATATTTGTCATATAATTATACCCATATTCTTTCGCTTTTGGGGGAAAAAAAGCTTAGAATATAAGTTCTGCTTCTGTTTGATTCCGAGCCAGCTATGCACCATGGCCTCTTTTCATTTACACCCTATTGAGAACAGTAGGACGTTCTGAATTCATACAGTGGACATTTGGTTGCATAAAATATAACTGGCTGCTAAAAAGAATCTGCTATATTGGGAAGTGGGAACTGGCAATAAATTGCTAACAAAAACTCCTTGGGAATGTTTCTTGGCTGAGTTCATAATTGGCCTGACTTGGAAATTTTGTTTTTAAGTAAGTAAATAGATAGATATATAACCCTTTCACTACCCAGATTCAAAACTCAGTCTCTCCCTAGTGGTATGAACTATTTGTAACATCAGCTGCAGTAACTACCTATCACATACCACAATCAGAACTCCCTTGGCACACCATACTACCTCACTATTAACAGTTCTCAGTGGTAGGAGTTCCTCATCTTTTGGGTAGCTGATGTAGATCACACAGCCTTATGCCAATATCACCCTGGCAACTCTTGTTTGTGGGCTTCCTAGAGGCACCTGGTTGGCCACTGTGTGAGCAGACTGCTGGACTTGATGGACTTTGGTCTGATCCAGCATGGCCTTTCTAATGTTCTTATGTTCACCCCCCTCCAATGCTGCAAATCCAAAGAAAGGACATCCCCAACACATAGCCGTCCAGCCTCCGCTTGTAATCTGGCAAGAGAGCCCACCCCTCAACCTCAGTAATTGGTTCCATTTGATGTGATATTATGCACGTTAAACATGTTATTTTTCAAATTACAGCCAACAACAGATTATCAAGAAGACTTGCTCCTCAGGCTTTATCATTTAGTTTTGAATTAGAAAACATTATGGAATTGTTTTCCCTTCTAAACATGGTATCTGATGAACAAAGTTTTGACTCTCAAAAGGTTATACCCTAGAAATTTTGTTGGTCTCTTCTACTGGACTTGAATCTTGTTCGAAGAGTTCTAAACTTACATAATTCCCTACCTCCAGCCCCTCATTTGGATATACATGCCATGCTGTAGGACTGTAACCTACACTGGGGCCTGGAGTAGAGTTGCCAGCTCTGGGTTGGGGGTGGAGAAGTTGGGCGTGGATCCTGAGGAAGGCAAGGTTTGTGGAGGGGAGGGACT
The DNA here is from genome assembly GCF_029931775.1 of Euleptes europaea. Lineage (NCBI taxonomy): Eukaryota > Metazoa > Chordata > Lepidosauria > Squamata > Sphaerodactylidae > Euleptes > Euleptes europaea. Next base: position 17,084,978 of record NC_079320.1, read on the forward strand.
TCAACCAGGTATAATGACACAGAGTCCACCCTCCAAAGCGGCCATTTCCTCCAGGGGAACTGATCTCTGTCACCTGAAGATTGGTTGTAATCCCAGGAGATCTCCAGCCGCCACGTGGAGGTTGGCAAAATGGTTACATTTGCTAAGGTTACCTTTCGTGGGATCTGTTATGCATGCAGCACTTTGAAATTGATTACTATGGATGTGCAATAACAGAGGAATATGCTTGAAAGACTGATGAAGAATCCAAAGAATTTGAAACGGCCGTATCTTCCTTGAAGCAAATCCTCCTTGAACCTATTATTGTCAGAACTACTCACTTACCTGTATGATACTTATACAGAAGATTGATGTACATACAGTGAGAGACATTGCACTCTTGTTCAGATATATTCCTTGTCTTACCGTCCATGAGATGGGTTGTATAGTTGATGTATAAGATTTCTTGTTAATATGTATGTGTAATTGTTTGTGCGTAATTGTTAGACACAGTAGCTCATAACAATATTTTTTGCACTTCATTATACTGGTTCGCTCCTGTACTAGCCACGTGGAGGTTGGCAACCCTAGCCTGGAGGGTGTTGAGTGACGAAATTGTCCCCTGTACAGCACCCGTGAGCATTGACTGGCCAGGGTAGCCAAACAAACCTGTAAAAAGCTTTTGGGATGTCTCATGCCAGAGCAACTTCCCAAGGTGAAAAAAGGCCTCAGTCTTAGAAGGTTTCAGGGTAAAGTTGTGCTCTCCTTTGACCAGGGTAAACAGGATTCAGACTGCTGTCAAATATCCAGCTTTGTCTTTCTCCTTTGATGCATTTTCCCGTGACCATAACCAGAAGCTTAGTATGACACCACACAAACTGTTCTTTCCTATCTCTCTGCCTGCAAAACCTGTAAGCCCTCAAAGCATACCTGTGTGCATTTCTTTTAAATTCTCAGAGAAGGAACGTGTGATGGACAGGCGGCTGTCCTGCCCCTGAAGGGAAAACCAGCCACTCAGATGAGCCTATGGGAGGGCTGCTCCATAGCTTCATCTGCTGCTGGTTTGTTCCTCTAAAACCAGTCTGCAAATAAATAAATTTTCTTAGTTGTTTATATATTAATCCAGCCTCAGTGATCTCAATAATCTCCTTGTGCACCACAAAACTTACCTCACAGCAGCGAACCTAAAGCCTATACACTCGCTACCTGGAAACTAAGTGGAAGGCTTATAGTTCAAAACGAACCTAGATCCCAAAAATCGTAGGAGGCTGTGTGCGTCCCATCAGTAGGGGAAAAAAGGCTTGTCACAGCATGCTACAAAGATTCTATGCATACAATTACTATGTCAGGTTAAGTAAACACAAATTAATTTGACCTAAAGTTGATTGATTTTTCGTATTTTTTTAAATTAAAAAATAAGCTTTAAATGTTGGTGGCTTAGCATCTAGATATATTAGCATCCCATGCATGACATGACTTTCTTACAATGTCAGTTCATGCAGATTTCTTTTCAGATGTATCTCCTTGGCTTTCCCTAAGAGGCCAAATTAAAAAGAACCTGATCAAATTCTAAATAACTCCCTTAGTAGTGTGGCTTCTTTCAGAGTCGATTTGAAAGGTGGAGGTAGCAAAATATTGGTCTTTAAGGAGCACAGAGATTAAAGGAAGAAAGGCCATTGTTCCTTTCTCATTTTCTTCTTTTCGCTTGGGACTGTTTAAGCTGGATGAATGCAAATCACTTATGGTGTTTTCTGTTTCTTGAATTTAGACCATCAGAATAAAGACTGAGGAAGCAGGCTGGCTCAAGCAACTGCAATATATTTGTGTCGTGAATTTCCCCAGAGAAGTAGGAATTGTAATAAGTGAACAGACAATCATATACATTGGCTAGGTCAGGTTATAGTAGGGTTTAACTGAATTAAGATAAACAGTGCAAACCTAAACAAAGTTACACCCTTATTTGCTTACTGAAGTCTTAAAAGGGTCTCTCTCTCTCTCTCTCTCTCTCTCTCTCTCTCTCTCTCTCTCTCTCTCTCTCTCTCTCTCTCTCTGTGTGTGTGTGTGTGTGTGTATATATATATATATATATATATATATATATATATATATATGGACAATATATATATTGTCATCGTCACAGTTCCCTTAAGGTGACCCCGTAGGGTTTTCAAGGCAAGAGACAGAGGTAGTTTGCCATTGCCTGCCTCCCTGATATTCCTTGGAGATCTCCCATCCAAATACTGGTTAGGGCCCAACCTGCTTAGCTTCTGAGATCTGGCAAGACAATGCTAGCCTGGACTATCCTGGTTAGGGCAGAAGAGTATAATGCTTCTTAGGATTTCACTGTATTTTTTTTTTTCATAACCACTTCATAAGTGTTCCATCACTTGTAGGGAAAGGGATAACATGTTGGCCACAAGCCCTTTTAGTGTAGGTTAAAGTTGCCAATCAGTCTTTTTATTTATTTATGTAGACATCTATACCCCACTTCCTTTCCCAAGGGGGACCCAAAGCATTCTTTTCTTCATTTAATCCTCACAACAACTCTGTGAGGTAGATTAGTGTTTATAGCTATTTGGGGGGGGGGGGTCTTACTAGTTAAGAAGTTATTTGGGTGGGTTGTATTTCCAAGCAAAAGAGGTTTTGGGATTTGCTTTTGCCTGGACGCATTGGTCAGTAACCCTTGGTTATAGAGATCTAAGATCAAATATGGCTTCCTTTGTCCTCCCCATAAACATACAAGTGTCTTTTGCATTTCTTCTGGTAGAAATGATAGCATAATCACCCCTTTCATGCTTAGTAATATCTGCCAAAATGGGGTTGGTGCTTCCTTTCAGTTTAGTTGAACCGTCAGTTTAACCATCATGCTTGCTGCACTAGAATGGATCCAGTAGTAAAGTCCAAAAGTATCTTTTTTCATTATCCCAAAAAAGTGTAGTCAAACACAGAGGGGGGGGGAAACCCTTTGGTTTTCTGGTCTCCAGCTTCACAACTTTCAGACTCAGTCATCTGCCTAATTTTATAAATGTGATTGGACTGTACCCCTGTAGGGGAGACTGTAGGTGGGAGAGCTAATGGTTGAAGGACTTTCTCCTCCTCCTCCTAATAAAAGAAAGAAAAAGAACAACAATCCCTGAATAAACTAAAACAGTATTTCAGACTTATGCACTGTTTCTTAGGTTGCTTGAGAACCTTTCCACGGGAATAAGCCATTGAATAAAATGGGACTTACTTGCAAGTAGGCCTGTTTGGGATTGCTCTGTTAGTCTTTCCTTTAATATCATTAACATTACTGTAATATTCTCTTGTCCAGATGGGAATTCTGTTTTTATAAAGTAGGAGGAAAGTGAGGTATGCATCCATTCACATTAAATAAGGAAACCTTTGTTCTTTTTACCCTCCTGATAAATTGTCACAACTGTATCAATAACCGGAAAGCCATCAAGGGTCATACCCTATTATAAAGTCGTTTTGATGCAAACGAAGCTTCCTTGCTTCAGACCTTTCACTGCCACCAGTGATGCTAAACATGACATACACTTTTATGAGGCTACATATGCAATGAAATGAAAACAAAAGACACCTTTTGTTACCCGTTATTACAGAGGTAATTAGAATTTTTATAATAAAACAAAAATTATGATTATTATTTCAGGGTTGAAAACGGCACACAATGCTAGGTGACTGACTGTCACATTTGTAGTCCCACCCTTCCTCCAGGAAACTCAAGAAGGGATTCCTGGCTGTTACTACCTACATTTCAATGACATATAGCAGCCCTGTGAGTAGGTGTGGCACAGAGAAGAATTGTTTTTTATATGCCAATTTTCTTTACCTTTTACACTTGGTGGACGACAGAAAAAGTGTCAGCAGGCACCATGGCACCCACGGGTACCATGCTGGGGAACCCTGATCTAGTAAAACACACTTTTATTTGGTTGGATGGGGCTGCAAAATACTACTTTTTGGTAGCGCTCCATAAATCCCACATACTTTTCTTATTCAACGGGTTAATTTAGCTATGAAGCCTATCATCCATCCACCAGTGGTGCATTAAAAAGGACAGTGTAGTCCCAAGCATAGTTATACCCTTCCAAGCCAACAGACATCTGCTAAGGATTACCATGAACATAAGAAAAGCCTTGCTGGATCAGACCAAGGTCCATCAAGTTCAGTAGTCTGTTCACACGGTGGCCAACCAGGTGCCTCCAGGAAGCCCACAAACAAGACGACTGGAGCAACATTGTCCTGGTAGCTGATTGCTCAGTTAAGTATATTTCATTTCAAAGCTGATCTGGCTACTGGCATGCATGTCTTGGTAACATCCAGATTAGACTACTATACCATGCCATGTATGGGGATGCTCTTGAAGACATTTCAGGAACATCAGCTGGTTCAGAACACAGCTGCAAGAGTTTTCAGAGGCAGCCACTAGAATTAGCATAACATCAGCTCTATAATTTATTAATGTACATATTAAAATATCCATACCCCACTTCTCCTTTTGGCTCAAAGTGGTTTGAGTGCTTTGGTAGTGATTTGATCTATTTGATATAAATTATATCTGAATTTTTCATTTTAGACACTCCTTCGGGTGGAAGTGTGGAATATAAACTCTCTATGATAAAATAAATACATTGAACTTGCCAGTAATATTTATAAATAAAGAAAATGTCAGCGAGCAGATGTTTGGTGGGATAATAATAACTCCACCTATTGAACCACTGAGAAGTGTAGTTATGCTCTGTCAGTTGCCTTTTTGTAGGCTGGAAGATCATGTTTTTGTGTATCTGTGGAATAAAGAATATTAATGATTGTGAATGTAAATTTTCTCTAGAATCAAGTGATAAAAATAGGCACTGTTGAAAAATACCAAGTGAGTGTGGGTGGTTTTTTTTTATAGTGAGTATTTAACAAGGCAAATGCATTTAAAAATCATTTACGAGATACAGGTCTTAATCCGGCTATCAAAAGCCCTGTATTTCACTAAAATAAACTTTAGAATATCTGCAGTTTTGGTTTTAAAAGCTCAGGTTGCAAGAAAAGATAGTGGAGGAGGTTATGGGAAACATCATAAACAGTTGGATAATAAATTGAATGCAATGGCAAGTTAAATTAATTTCCCATTGCACCATGTTAATTAAAAAACCCTCACTATTATCTTTATGCTAGTTTACATTGTAAATATTTTTTTTTAAAATGCACTTATATTTGCAAATTATAGTAAAGGCTCTATTAAGATATCATTTTGGAACAATTTCTTACTAGTTCATTGTCTTTATCTGCATTAGTGCACATTATTTGGTTTCATGTTGTCTAATTATAATATTTCTGTCTCTTAAGACCTATTAAACACATTCCTCTAGTTCCCTCTCTCTCTTTCCATTTCTCATGTGCACAGATACATTTTTCCATTAATGGCAGAAACTTAATTTATACTGAGCAATCCTTGGCTGGGAACCAAATTATATTTTCCCATCCAAGTTACAGTAAAAGGACAATTGATGTTGGAACTCTCGTCCTAAGTTATTGTTGCAGTAGCTGTTTGCAAAACAGGATGTTGTTTCTAGTCAAAGACCAATACCATATGGTTTTCTACTGGCAGCTGGCTTGTCAGATTTTTCAATGAACTCTTTATTTTCATTAACTATTCAGTACTATAATATTTATCATTATGAAAGAAGGGCCTCAGTGGAGATTTATAGGGTAGATTCTTTTCCTCATATTGTAGTGAATCAGGTACTTCAGATATGTCTATGTCAGTACTCAGTCATCATGGGTCATCAAACTGCAGAGTGAGAACCATGATAGCAAAGGCAACTGGATTACATTGTACTCCTAAACTAATGTAGTGAGGCTAGGGTTGCCAACCTCCAGGTAATAGCAGAAGCTCTCCTACTATTACAGCTGATCTCCAGCCGATAGAGATCAGTTCATCTGGAGAAAATGGCCGCTTTGGCAATTGGACTCTATGGCACTGAAGTCCCTCCCCAAACCCCGCCCTCCTCAGGCTCCACCCCCAAAATCTCCCGCCGGTGGCAAAGAGGGACCTGGCAACCCTGAGGCCTGGGCCTGGTTGGCTAGCTTCTTCCACATTGTGCTGTGTGTGTATAAAGTACCTTCAAGTTGCAGCCGATTTATGGCGACCCAGTAGGGTTTTCTAAACAGGGGACTAACAGAGGTGGCTTGCCAGTGCCTTCCTCTGCATAGCAACCCTGATCTTCCTTGGTGGTCTCCCATCCAATTACTAACTAGGGCTGTTCCCTGCTTAGCTTCTGAGATCTGACGAGACCAGGCTAGCCTGGGCAATCCAGGTCAGAGCCATTGTTCTGTGGCTGTCCCCAAATTGAATAGTCTCGAGGCAAAAAGATCCAAAAGGATCTCTTCAAACTGGAGGAATGGGCATTAAAATGGCAAATGAGATTAAATGTGAGCAAGTGTAAAGTGATGCATATTGGGGCAACAAATCCCATCTTCACATATACACTGATGGGATCTGTGCTGGCAGCGACAGACCAAGAAAGAGATCTTGGGGTGGTAGTGGATAGCTTGATGAAGATGTCAACCCAGTGTGAGGCTGCTGTAAAAAAGGCAAATTCCATGCTGGCCATAATTAGACGAGGAATAGAGAATAAAACTGCTGCTATCATACTGCCCTTGTACAAATCTATGGTGAGACGACACTTGGAATACTGTGTACAGTTCTGGTCACCACACCTAAAAAAGGATATTACAGAGCTTGAGAAGTTGCAGAAAAGAGCAACCAAAATGAGGGCTAGAGCAGCTGCCCTATGAGGAGTGGTTAAAACGCTTAGGGCTGTTTAGCTTGGAAAGAAGGCAGTTAAGGGGAGACATGATATAAAATTATGCATGGTATGGAGAGAGTGGACAGGGAGAAGCCTTTCTTCCTTTCTCATAATACTAGAACACAGGATCATCTGCTGAAGATGGAGGGTGACAGATTCAGAACAGATAAAAGGAAGTTTTTCTTCACATAACACATAGTTAAATTATGGAACTCCCTACCCCAGGATGTGGTGATGGCTACCAACCTGGAAGGCTTTAAGAAGGGAGTGGACATTTTCATGGAGGATAGGGCTATTCATGGCTACTAATCAAAATGAGTACCTGTACCTGTTCTCTCCAGTATCAGAGGAACATGCCTATTATATTAGGTGCTGTGAAACACAGGCAGGATAATGCTGCTGTAGTTGTCTTGTTTGTGGCCTTCCTAGAGGCACCTGGTTGGTCACTGTGTGAACAGACTGCTGGATGTGATGGACCTTGGTCTGATCCAGCATCGCTTTTCTTATTTCTTATGTTCTTATAAAATCATCACAAGGACCCTGTGGAACTTTGTAAATGCTCCAGCACCTAGTAGCGTTTGAGAGCCAGTGTTTATTTATTATATTTTAGTAGATTTATATGCCACCCTTTCCTGATTACAGTCTGGCTCAGGGCAGCCAACAACAAGGATAAACAATTAATTAAAATACATACAATATTAAAAAAAGCCTTATTAATTTTAATATTCCAATTGGCGTCCTCATAATAAATACAATGATGGGGATAGCCAATCCAGGGGGGTGGGGGATTTGGGCCTCACAGTCTTCTGTGGGTACAATAAAGGCAGCCGTATTTCATAGCCTCTGGAAGAAATCAGACCCATAATCAAAGCTACATGGACATTACATTAAAAATATTTTTTTTTAAGTAGTTTTGTTCTGTGGCTCATATTAGTTGACAGTACTCCCTGCTGGGCTTCCTTCTAATGTAATTTTAATGTTGGCATTTGTTTATAGACTATATTAGAATGGCATTGTATCATTAACCTCTCCTTTATAAATTTTACGTGACTTGCCGATGTCTCTCCTGACTTTTCCAGATGGGCTCAGAAAGCATCTGTCTTAGAATGAATGAGGGAATTTGCTAGACAGACGGAAGGTGCCAGGTCCATGCAGATTCCAGCTTGGTGCTCAGCATGAGAGTCGATGCTTCTAGGGAAGCATTGCAGCGGGGCAACATAAACAGTTTATATTAATCTTTTTCCGTGGGGAACCCCGCATCAGGGCTGCCATCATCGGCTGCGATGCTACAGGGCTTTTCTTTAGCAACTCGTTTTGGGGTTTTTTTTGCACACGTGCACAAATACAAGCACAGTGCTGTTTTTGATGTGCTTCTTAAAAACTATATTTCAAAGCCAAGAGGGCATACAATATTGGAACTCACTTTTCCTACTCCATGCTATTTCTTTATCCAGTGTGTCAGTATGGTGTAATGGTTAAGAACTGTGGTCTGGAGCAATGGAGTCTGATCTGGAGGACTGGGTTTGATTCCCCACTCCTGCACACGAGCAGCGGAGGCTAATCTGGTGAATGGGATTTGTTTCCCCACTCCTACACACAAAGCTGGGTGACCTTGGGCCAGTCACACTCTCTCAGCCTCACCTACCTCACAGGGTGTCTGTTGGGAGGGGAAGGGAAGGTGATTGTAAGCTGGTTTGAGTCTCCCTTAAGTGGTAGAGAAAGTCGGCATATGGATTATATCCACCCACATGGATTATATCCACCCACTCCCCAGGTCATTGGTTGTGTTTTGAATGCACAGCATCCCAGGATTTCTCCCTGACATCTACAGTTAAGGGATTTTTGGTAGTGGGACTGGGAGAAAATTCTGCTTGAATCCTTGGAGAGCTGCTGCCAAAGTATTTATTTAAAATATTTATACCCAAATTTTTGACAGATACTATTCAGGTAGGAGAGAGCCAGCACAGTGTAGTGGTCAAGGTGTCAGACTAGGACCTGGGAAACCCTGGTTCAAATCTACACTAGCACCATGGAAGTTTGCTGGGTGACCTTAGGCCAGTCATACACTCTTAGCCCTGACGCTGGCTAGGATTTGGGTGGGAGAAACCTCCAAGTAACACCAGGACTGGGACGTGGAGGCAAGCAATGGCAAACCACCTATGAATGTCCTTTGCCTTGAAAACCCTACGGGGTGCCATAGGTCAGCTGTGACTTGACAGCATAAAATAAAATCAAGTAGGCACTACTGGATTGAATGTTCTGACTGTGTAGGCTGATTCATTATGGGAGAGGAGGACATTCCTTATGCAAGACTGTGATAGCTCAGAGGGTGGCATCTGCATCTACACCAGCATGGTGTAGTGGTTAAGAGTGTAGTGGTTAAGAGCGGCAGACTCTAATCTGGAGTACGGGTTCGATTCCCCACTCCTCCACATGAAGCCTGCTGGGTGACCTTCTCTCAGAATTCTCTCAGCCCCGCCTACCTCACAAGGTCCCTGTTGTGTGGGGGAGAGGAGGTGATAGTGAGCCACTTTAAGACTCCTTATGGTAGAGGAAATGAGGAGAATAAAAACCAACTTGTCATCATCTTTTTTCCACAATAGAGAAACCACTTTGGGGCAAAAAACCAAAACATATGGACAAAAACACTAGGGCTGTCGATTCGGTTCATCCCGAACCGAAAAACAGCCGAATTTCCCCTGATTCGGCGGTTTTTAGTTCGGATGGAACCAAACTCAAAAAAGGCGGGAAAACGGGGAGCTGAATTCGGTGAGTTCGGGGTGTTCGGTTAATAAATTCAGCAAATTCGGGGTTCGGTGCAGCAGCATAACCGTCAGTTAGTAAGCAGCATTTTCCCACGGCCAATCAGTGGCCAAGCAGGGTCTTCTGGCCAATCAGTCGCGATTGAGCACATGAGCCCAGCTGCTGCGCAGCCCGGAAAGAGAAAGAGAGTATCTGTTTGTGTGAGAGAGAAATCCCCACTCTCTAGATGCATAGGATTGCTTGATCCCATTCTTCCCAATAGGGAAAAGGAGGGGGGGACCCCATATTTCGCCCCCAATCCCATCTTTACAAACCTGGGGGTTCTTACAAGAAGACTCCTCTGAAGCTACGCTAACAGTTTGGGGGCTGTACCCCCCAAAATGCACCCCCTGCAGCCACGGAATGGCTCGAATGTGTGCTGTAACTGGAATAAAAATGCACATGGGGGGACCCCTTTCGGAGCCCATATCTTGGACCCCCTGACCCAATCTTTACAAAACTTGAGGGTTCTTGCAAGAAGCGTCCCCGCAAGCTACCCTGAAAGTTTGAGACCTCTAACCCCAAAAATGCCCCCCCCCAGAGCCACGGAAAAGCGCCAATGTGCTTTAAGTGGCTTTATTCCTGTGGGCGATTTTTTTGGGGGGCGACCCCTTCTGGGCCCCATATCTCGGGACCTCCTGACCCAATCTTTACAAAACTTGGGGGTTCTTGAAAGAAACGTCCTCTCAAGCTACCCTGAACGTTTGGGACCTCTACCCCCCAAAATGCCCCCCCCCGGAGCCACGGAAAGGCTCGAATACGTTTTTAATGGCTTTATTCAGCCGAACTTTTTCCCGAACTCAAATCTCGCGCCGAATTCAAAGGATCCGAAGCAGGGGAGTTCGGACTTCGGCATTTCCCAAATTAAAACAGGCCGAATTTTGCCGAATCCGAATTTTACCGATTTTTTTTCCAACAGCCCTAAAAAACACAGCCAGAGAAGAAATGGTTGCCTGGATTTGTTGCTTTCATAATCTTATCTGCACTTTTATTGTTAGATTAATGGACTGAGAGTCACAGGTTGCGTAGCCTAAGTTATGTTTGCACTGGTACAAGCATCTCTAAGGCCTTTCCAGAGCATGAGAGAATCCAGATAAAGATCCTTTTTGGAGCAGGATTCTCACAACAACAGCAACAGAAATGCAACAAAATGAGTGAACAGCTGAGCACTTAAAAGAAAAGAAAAATGGTCAGGAAACCCCCTAATAGATAAAGTTGATAAAACCTCTCCTAAGGACTCTATTTTTCTCCCAAACTCAATATCACTTGCTCTGTTCTATCGACAGGTGCTTCACATAGAAAGATAGCTTGTAAATGGAAAGGTTATCTTATTGTGCAGAAAGTGAACTAGTGGTTGTTGGGCGTCTTCAAACCCTCCGCAGATAGACCCTGTCTGTGAACTTTAAGCATAAGAGTGAGATTTATTAAGGACATTTTAGCAACAAACTTTCTTGTAAGTTTGTGAGTATATGCACAGAAACAAGGATAATTTTATGGGCAACCTGAGAGGAGCGGGCAGTTCAGTTCTTGTTTGTATTTTTGCACACACAGTTCCTTTGAAGTGGCACAGATGTGTGCCGTAGTTTTCAGAGAGCAGGGAAGATGAATGAAAGAGGGGGGGAGGGGAAAAATGGAAGACATTAGGGTCGCACTCCAGACTGCTAAATCAATAAGAAAATAGCTCTTGCTTTCAAACCGGCTTAGCTGATGGTCATGTCTGTTTCCTAATGGAGTCAAGTACCTATAGAAATAAAACACAACACTTCTATTTTGCTTTTATCTGCCTTTTATCTGCCTTTTATCTGCCTTTTATGGGATTTCTGGTTTATGAGCTAAAACTTACAGGTTCCTATTTATTTACTTTTATTGCTGCCTTTCTGGGGTTCTTTCCCTCAAAGGGCTGTGGCTACTTTTATAGCTGTATGACAAGAGAGGTTTAGGAGGCATCACTCTACTATGATACAGTGGCTTACAGCAAGGGCGGACAACAACTGGCCAAGCTGCTTGTAAGTCGGATCATCCTGTGGGCTTCGGCACCATTGCCCACTCCTCCTCATGAAGCCAGCTGTGTGACCTTGGGCTAGTCCCAGTTCTCTTAGAGCTCTCTCGGCCCCACCTACCTCACAAGGTGTCTGTTGTGGGGAGAGGAAGGGAAAGTCAGCATATAAAAACCAACTCTTCTTCTTTTCTCCCTTCTCCTTCTCCTTTTCCTCCCCCTCCCTCCCTCCCTCCCTCCCTCCTCCTCCTCCTCCTCCTCCCCCTCCTCCTCCTCTTCTTCTTCTTCTTCTTCTTCTTCTTCTTCTTCTTCTTCTTCTTCTTTCACAACCAACCAATTCGAAGTGATTTACAGTACATTCCTAAGGAGAGTTACTCCAGTCTAAGCCCATTGAAATGAATGGGTTTAGACTGGAGTAACTCTCCTTAGGAATGCACTGTTTGAGTTAGTTTAACAACATCAGAGTGCATTGTGGTTCACTGTCACCAATTGGGGCTTCTCCTCCTCCTCCTCTCCCTCTCCAGCAGTTTGGCTAGGAGAATGACATGCTGCTCGGGTGTACAGGGAAGTGAAACATAACTCTGGTGCAAGCTCAGTTGCAGGGCCACTCAGTTCAGCAACACTAACAGCGGGCATTAGCTCACCTGTTGCTTCCTCCTGCAAACTGGCAGCTGTATGTGCTGAGGCAGTTGAAGAACCGGCAGCGATTATCAGTGTCGCTGAAAGGTCCAAACCATGTGGTCCTCAAGGCGATGGGAGAGCTACTGGGGCTTGGCTCTGCTTGCACCTGGCCACCAGTGGCCCTCAAGGGCTGCAGCCTACCAGGGAACTTCCGAGTAAGTTAAGAGGCCATTCCACCCTTGCCTTCCACCTCTTACCCAGATGAGAGATCATAACAGAGACCCTTGCTTGTCTTCCGATAATGAAGCGAATCCAGCCTCTTTTGGGGTGGGCTCTTCCTTCTGTGGGGAGGTGAGGTCTCCTGATAATAGTGGGAGACCTCTCAGCCAAGCCCCTCATTCCCCACTGCCACTTAATGGGCCTGTGGGGAGAGCACAAGAACATAAGAAAGGCCATGCAGGATCAGACCAAGGTCCATCAAGTCCAGCAGTCTTTTTACACAGTGGCCAACCAGGTGCCTCTAGGAAGCCCACAAACAAGACGACTGCACTGCACTATCCTGCCTGTGTTCCACAGCACCCAAGATAATAGGCATACTCCTCTGATCCTGGAGAGAACTGGAATGCATCATGACTAGTATCCATTTTTACTAGTAGCCATGAATACCCCTCTCCTCAATGAACATAAAAGGAAATGAAGGGGGATCCTCAGTGTCATTTGCAGCATCATTTCCAGCAAAAAATGGAAGTGATATAATTGTGGCAGGGTCATGCTCTAGGACTCACCCAAAATGAACCATAGAGTTTTGAGTGAATTCTAGAGTAAACTGGGTGCAATGATGCTGAGAAGATTTCCCCTGCCCCCAAACTCTCCCAGAATGTCTGCCAGCATTCTGCACCTCCCCAGATGGTCTGTATTCAACGTACATCCATTGACATCCCCCATGTCCCATCCTCTGCTGCCTTGATATCCCAGGTAGCCACTTCAGTTATTTTCGGCAGTGACCCAGAGGAGAAAGCTCTGGAGGTGTTGGATCTGCCAAGCATATCTGATGTCATTCCTTACATCACATGCACGAAGTTTGTTTCCTCTCAGTTATGCTATCAGTATGTTGAGAGTGTTTGCAAAATTTATTGGAAACTTGTTTGTTAGGAAGGGATAAAGCTGTTTGCAAAGACAGTAAATCGTTATTGTACATTAATGATGTAGGGTTGCGTGCCCCATAAAACCATTTCCCTTCTTTTGGGAGAAATGTTTACCTCAGTTATTGGACTACCATAACAAGTAAGGATCTGAGTTGGCACTAGTGACAACCACTTTGTGAACAGCTAAATTATCCCTGAACACTCATTGTGCTGTTTGGGCTCTTCCCAGTTTAAATTGATGACAATAAGAGTTGAAATCCTGTAGCATTCGCAAAAAAATAAGTGACGTTCTTAGCTCCAGAGGAATAAAAATCGAAATGTACCATTAGAAAAATGGAACAGCATACTTGGACTGGAATTACATGGCACTGTTAAGTCCATTTTACTCTGAGACGTTGCATTATATATCTGAAGATGCATGGGACAGAACCGTTGGAAATTTAATGCATTTATATCAGAGAGACGGTGAACAAATTCTCAAGTGGTTTCTGGGATTTTGTCCAAAATAGGTAGATATAGGGCCATATCACAGTTCCAGCATTCTATTTCCAGAGATTTCCCGCTGTTAGCATAACTGTTAGAGTGAAAGATCATACCTATATCCTTCAAAAGTGGTCCTTAATTCCTTTGTTTAGGTTTCAATCTTTCTCTGCCTAGAGTTTCGGGATAAGAAACATTTAAGTACCCTATAGCATATGGAACTATGGCATTTGAAACATATTTGATATATTGAATATATTTCTAGAAAGATTGCTATATTAGATCCAGGCTTCTGAAGGCACACAGATACACTGAGAACTTGAACTGCTTGTGAATGATATTTAGGCATTTCGGAATCCAGAACTGATATGGGTTTTTGTTGGCTGGGAATTGCTTTTGTGCTGGCAAACCTCAGCGAGATTTAGATCCAGCAGTACAGTCGCCTAATGATGCAATCCTATGAACACTTTCCTGGGAGTAAGTCCTGAGTAGGATTCTGAGTAAACATACTTAGGATTGCTCTAGTAGTCATCCTTCGCCAAGGGGATAGGCAGAAGGGTATTATTAGGTGTGGAAGGAAAAACATGGCATTCTCTAAAGCCTAAACAAGTCTAGAGAGTTTGGCCACAATTAGAAGTTATTAGAGATTCATGGCTGTGAGGGGGGAGACACATCCCTGTGTCGTATCATCTTTGTTCACCTGGTGATTAGGGTTGCCAGCCTCCAGGTAGGGCCTGGAGATCTCCTGGATCTACAGCTGATCTCCAGACTACAGAGACCAGCTGCCCTGGAGAAAACGGCTGCTTTGGAAGGTGGATTCTACGGCATTACACCCTACTGAGGTCCCTCCCCTCCTCAACCTTGTCCTTCCAAGGCTTTACTCCCAAATCTCCAAGAATTTCCCAACCCAGTGTTGGCAAGGGTATGGGTGATATCTAGTTATACACACCTTTTGGTGTGAGGTTGCCTCCCTGTGAGTTTCCCTGCCCAGCAAAGGCAACTTATAAAGTGTAGCCAAAGTTCAGGACATTTGCAGCATGGTGCCTTCATGTAATCAGTCTTTACCAATGCAGAGAGGAGACACAGGGCTCATATTTATGCCAGCACCATGCATCTTCCATAATGTCTAACTGCAGGGGCATTTTCTTTGGATCAGAGGTCCTCTAGGCAGAAATCTATAGTGTACAAGTGTGAGAATGGCAGAGTAGATTGTAACATCTCTCGGTTGGTAGCAAACATTTGTGCCTGCTTTTTCAGTAGTTTAAAATAATACAGTAGGGCGATAGAGACAGCTGCATTACTATAGTTGGAGATTATTGATGCTTATAATTCTTGAAGACATTTATGAATCTTCTGGGTTATCAGAATTTTGGGAGATTTAAATAAAAATCACACATATTTAACCCCCCCCCCCCCGGTTTATCTTTTTCAAATTTCTTATGTCGACCAAACTTCTATACAGTTAAGTACTGGTGTAATGCCGTCTTTGAACATATCTGCTAAGATTTCTGTATTTTAAGAGTGAGAAAATAGCTTCATATATTTTGATAAGGTCTTGGTGGAATGAATAAATCATAGCAGGCAGAAAGATTTTTAATGAAATGGCTTTTGCTGGGGCTGGTGGGTTAACAGGTAGACCCATTCTGTTTTAATGTATGCCTTGGTCTCATTTGTACTAAGAAAAAATATGAAAACCTAAGGAAAAGAAGAAGAAGAGTTGATTTTATATGCCAACTTTCTATATCTTTAAAAAGTCTCAAAGCGGTTTACAATCGCCATCCCTTCCTTTCCCCACAGCAGATACCCTGTGAGGTAGGTGAGGCTGAGAGACTTCTGAGAGAACTGTGACTGGCCCAAGGTCACCCAGCAGGCTTCATGTGTAGGAGTGGGGAAACAAACCAGGTTCTCCAGATTAGATTACACCTCTCCTAACCACCACTCTTGACCATTACTCCATGCTGGATCTATATTTAACAAGCACAGCTTTATTATTTCCCCCCCCCCCCCAGCATGCATGCAGAAGTGTGCTGTGCATTTTTATAGTTTTCAAGTGCTGGACTAAGCATAACTTCTTTTTCAGGAAAAAACCTGATGTCTTAGTTATGCTTTCAACGAATTGCTATTTTTAATTGTGCAGCTATGATGCTGTGCGCGTTTTCTTTTTGGATTATGAAGATTTGAAACAATTCAGAATTAAGAGGGATGCTGTTTGGCAAACGTGCTCGAGAAACGGACACTCACTGCCGAGAAGATTCAGTGGTGAATACATAGAAGTAAATTATTTCAAATATCCTTTGTGTATTAGCTAGGTGCGGACTACTGTAGATGCTTGCGAATGTCAGGTTGCTTTATAGCACAAGCAGGGTGCGATCAAAATATGGGGCAGGTACGTACATGATGCTCTGGGGATGTGGTGATATTAGCATGGGAGGTGAAGTGATGCGTTTAGCAGGCCCATCAACCAAACCGAGTAACACCGAAATGGAATATCAGAAGAGCTTTCTGTGATTACATTAAGAGTTGGTCTATTAAACTCTTGACTGTGCAAATTATATATAATCAAATCAAGACACGAGAGCAGAACTATTTGAGGCATGGAGGATATTTGCTTCCAAACTTTTCCACGTCACCTCCTTTACTGTTATTGACATAATAATTAAGAATATCAGAAAGGATCAGGAGCTGTCAGTCTGAGCTTCTGAGCGTGTCAGAATTATGTCCTTGAACAACTTGTCAGCTCCAGCGCTGAGACAGTCGAACGGCGTGATCCAAAGATATTTGTCGTCTGGGACCCCAGGTCTGTGATACAGGTCTCTTTAGTAGGGTCCTAGACAATGAGCAGCATTTGTAAAAGTTTTTTTTTGTTCTTTCCGTGTATACAGGCGTGCTGAATTATTTAATAATAATAACATATAGTAATATAGTCAATTGGAACCTTTTCCTTTTCCTTTCTGAATGGCAGCCATTTCCCTCTTGCACCAAAAACAGCAGCACACTGGTTTTTAAACTAGGTGAGAAGCTTTAAAGCAGAGGTGGGGAACCTTTTTCCTGCCAAGGGCCATTTGCTCATTTATAACATCATTCGGGGGCCATAACCAGGTGTAGATCTCCTGGCGCGGGGGGGGGGGAGAGGCTAGGGTTGGCAGGTCTCCAGCCACCACCTGGAGGTTGGCAACCACAGGGGAGGCCACGCAGAGAAGGCCTAGAGGGCACTCCCGTTCCCCCCCTCCCAGGCGGGAGGGCAGCCAGCGGTGGGCTTCGAGCAAACAAGGCACCAGGGGGGCGCAGCCTGCAGCCAATCCTCAGGGAAGGGAGGAAGGAAGGAAAACAGAGAAATGGAGGGGGAGAAAAGGAAGGAAAACAGAGATATGGAGGGGGAGAAAAGGACGGGAGGAGACAGACAACGAAAGAGACGAGAGAAAAGGAGAGTGACAGAAAAAGAGGAAGAGAGAAAAGAAAGGAAAATTTTGATTGTGCTCGTGGATCTGCCCATGTGCGCCTCCAGCTGGGGTGCGCTGAACAAGCATAAAGTATAACATGCCTCTACAGTGTGCGACCCACTGAATGAATGCATCCTACAACGGCATTACACAGCAGTGCACAACAGCGATACAAAGATGCTGTTAAGTCTTCTGTTTTCGCACCTCTCTGGGATTGTAAGAGTGTGATGGAGGGGCATAAAGCAGCATGGGGGATCTGGCATTGGTCTTCATTGTTTACAGGCTGTGCAGGTTCAGAATTTAGTATAGAAGAAGAAGAGTTGGTTTTTATATGTCGACTTTCTCTACCGCTTAAGGAAGAATCAAACCAGCTTACAATCACCTTCCCTTCCCCTCCCCACAACAGGCACCCTGTATGGTCGGTGGGGCTGAGAGAGCTCTAAGAGAGCTGTGACTAGCCCAAGGTCACCCAGCTGGCTTCATGTGTAGGAGTGGGGAAACAAACCCAGTTCACCAGATTAGCGTCTGCCGCTCATGTGTAGGAGTGGGGAATCAAACCCGGTTCTCCAGATCAGAGTCTACCTCTCCAAACCACCGCTCTTAACCACTACATAACACTGGCTCTTTTGAACAGATTGTGGCATTTGAACAACTCTGTACCTATTTGCAGATGATTAAGCACCCCAATTATTCATGCTTCTGTGCTCAAGAAAACAGGATGACACTTCTTCCCATACCCCTCAGAAAGGATGGAATTGGAGTGCCAATAGTCAGTCACTTCAGGAAAAAAATGTTGCCTTGCCAGTAGCCACTGATATTTTTTGGGGTGTGTGTGTGGTTTATTAGGGTGTTTATGTAGAGTAGTGATTTGAACAATGTCAAGACACCAGTCACTGGGTCTTGCTGAAAGGGTTTGTTCACAACTGGAAATAATTTCCTCCAGTGAAACATTTTTTTTTTGTGTGTGTGTGTAGCCTTATGCCACTTCCGTATTCCAGCTGTTGGACCTATAGTTTTATGGCCAGTTACCAGTAGCCTCCTGTTTTCAACATGGAAGCTGCAGTTTCAGATTTTAGGGCATAAATCGGCCGTACACATTTAAGGTACTTAGAAAAGTGGAAAAACTGGCTGGTGAAAATGTTATAGCATAATACGAGAGAAAACATGGTTTTTAAAAAATCTGTTGTTTTCCCCTCCCAAATGTCAAACATACTTTTAAATGGCACATGCTTACCACCCTTTGCCAAGCCTTTGGAATCTTTCTTTTCTGTCTACCTCCCATTGCCCTTCAGTCCAGAAGAACTACCCTCCCCTGGTTCTATATATCAGTTATGATTTGGCTTGCTAAAGGACATATGTGGACCCCCTTCTCTGACTAGGTTTAGAATATAATGTTTATCATCCCTATTTCACGGATGTTATGGTCTAATTCAGTATAAGGCAGCTTCATGTCCAGCTAGGGTTGCCAGGTCCCTCTTCGCCACCAGGGGTTTTTTTTTGGGGTGGAGCCTGAGGAGGGCGTGGTTTGGGAAGGGGAGGGACTTCAATGCCATAGAGTCCAATTGCCAAAGCGGCCATTTTCTTTGGGTGAAGTGATTTCTATCGGCTGGAGATCAGTTGTAATAGCAGGAAATCTCCAGCTAGTACCTGGAGGTTGGCAACCCTATTGCTTGTTGGTTTTTTTTGTCGTTTTCTCCTAGTTGTTTTAAAACTCTAGTTAGGGAAACTTATTGTCTAAACCAGCTTCTACACAGCTTCTTTTCTGGAATTTGCCTCTGTGGAAAGGAGACATGAAAAAATCCAGAATATTCAAGTCATGGCCCAGGGCATGATAGGGATGGATATGCTGCCACAGATCACTTTGTAGTTAATTAAGTAACCCCTCTGAGGCAGAGATTGTTTAGCCAATTAATAAGTAGAAGCATAAAGTGACTTGGCAGATTGGGTCTTGAATCGCATTAATAACCACAGAGCCAGGAACTATGCCACCCAGTCGCAATGCATCAGCGTGTGCATTTCTCAATACCCTAGAATACATCTTGGGTTTTGGCTTAAATTTGCCTGTCGCCAGTGGCCTAAAGCAGTGCCCAGGGATGTAGCAGAGAAACTACAAAAGTATTACTTAAGTATATGAGATACTAATACACATATACGTCAGTTGATGCTCAAACAGTATGTTGGGAGAAGTATGTGGAGACAAGAGGCTGTGTGGTGTAGCAGTTAGCATATCAGACTGAGACGGGGGAGAACTGGGTTCAAATCCAACCACACCATGACCCTTACTGGGCCAGTCATACTGTCTCAGAGCAACACTATCTCCCAGTGCTATTGCAAAGATAAAATGGGGGAAGGGAAAACCACGTATCCCACCCTGAGCTCCTCGGATGAAGGGCACCATAGGAACGAAGCAACACAAACAGTGAAATGAATTTTAATTGTGCAATTAACAGATCATCACACCCATTTCATTCCAGTTTTTGGTATTTTTAAAAAAAATATCACCATTTCGAGTGTCACTGCAACGGAAGTTCCTGCTTCAAATCTTTCTGCAACCATAGCCTCAAAAGGCATCAAGCCTATGTGAGCCATGTTTATTTTATTTGTGAAATGTCATAAGTGGACTGTGCCATAACAATAATGAGCCAAACAAGCCCCCCCAGGTCTGCTCGCCCCCAGTTAAATGCACTTATTCACACCTCATGCCTATGATGACTGGGCTCAATCTCAGGCCACTCTTTAATATGAGACTCCCAGATCTGCTCTGGTACTAACGGCTAGGCCATTTATGGCCAAGACAGACCTTCTTGTGCTACTGGATGCACTAGTTACATGCCTACCTTTGGGCCTGAGCACCTGATATTAGGCCACCTCTAGGCAAACCTCACAGGTAGGGCCATGGCTCATTGCTAGAACATCAGCTTTGCATGCAGAAGGTTACAGGTGTAATCCTGGTATCTCCAGTTCAAAGGGTCAGGTAGTAAATGAGACCCTGGAGTACCACTGCCAGTCAGAGTAGACAGTAATGACCTTGATAAGTCAAAGGTCTTAATCAGTGTAAGACAACTTTATATGTTTACTTTAAGTCCCCCCACCAAGCATTATTGGGATAACTTTGGCCTGTCTTACATTGTTGTTATAAATATTACACTGATGTATGTGAAATGTTTAAAATAAATACTCAAAAGCTCTCGAAATACTATTTAGTGAAATGGCAGAGGTAGGGGTATAAGAGAGAAGTGGTTTGCTCACAGTTCTACAAAAGAAGTGAAGAGCGCCGAGGGCCAAAAACTTTATTTACAGCTCCCCATTTGTTTAGGGAGCAACCCAGAAGCTTAGGAGAGGTAAGGGCCGCCATTAGAATAAGACCCTGAAGGAGCCTAAGGGCGATGTTCCTTGTGACAGTGAAGCGTTTGCACATTTGTGTTAATATAAGCTGGTTTCTCGGGTGTAATCGCTGCAAGCCAGTCACACATGGCGTTGGGGCAGGCAAGGAAGAAAGGAGGGTGGAGGAGGTATAAAGCGTTATGAAATTTCTCACTCTGTTCACAGCAGGCCTGGTCTGTGCCTGCAGAAAGGAGTCAGTTTTGACAATTCCTGTCAGGTACTTACAATTCCTGACAATTCCTGTCACTTAACTCTACTGACTTTGGATATCTATCTGGTGGGGCTTTCCCCCTTCTCTCCCTCCTTCTTTTTTCTTAGTGAAATAAAAGCAGGTGGGAGAGGTAAAGAGAGGCAGCAGGAGAGATCTGGCAGAGATGACCTGCTTTGGTCCATCTGGTTGCTAACGAAAAGTCAGTCTCCCCTGGCTTCTAGGGTTGGCTTGTGCATCTAGTACAAATATTGAAAACATATAGAGAGACACTTCAATGTTTTTTCCCCATAGTGTTTGCCACTTACTCCCCTGAGAGGGCATCATTGAGAATTGATACTAACAATTAAGCCTGTAATAGTTGCAGGATTAACTTGGGGGATAAATTGGGGAATGCATGTGTGTGTGTGTGTGTGTGTGTATGAAGTGCCGTCAAGTCACAGCCGACTTATGGCGACCCCCTTTGGGGTTTTCATGGCAAGAGACTAACAGAGGTGGTTTG
Organism: Euleptes europaea; assembly: GCF_029931775.1. Classification (NCBI taxonomy): domain Eukaryota; kingdom Metazoa; phylum Chordata; class Lepidosauria; order Squamata; family Sphaerodactylidae; genus Euleptes; species Euleptes europaea. Next base: position 17,106,341 of record NC_079320.1, read on the forward strand.
CCAGTGCCTTCCTCCGCACAGCAACCCTGGTATTCCTTGGTGGTCTCCCATCCAAATACTAACCAGGGCTGACCCTGCTTAGCTTCTGAGATCTGACGAGATCAGGCTAGCCTGGGCCATCCAGGTCAAGGCTAAATTGGGGAATAACATCTATAATTCCTCCCCAAGCAGAATTGTGTGTATAAAGTGCCGTCAAGTTGCATTCAACTTTCTAAATCAGTTTACTTTAGTGGTCTTAGAAGAGTGTAACTCTGCTTAAGATAGGGTTGCCACTTACCAAGTTCTAGTGGGGACCACCTGGCAATGCTCCCCATCCTCACGGAAGGGTGTCCCCAGAGGAAATGGGTAGGGAATGGTGCAGTTTGACTCCCAGGTACCACCTCCTGTTCCAAAACATCATGACATTCTAGGAATTTCCAAATCTCTATGGTAAAATCCCTAGAGATTTGAAAATTCCTAGAACATTCCAAAACCAGAAGTCATGTCCAAGAAGTCTCCGCTCTCCAGCGCACCCAGGGATTGCCAGCCGATGGCTGACAACCTTACCTTAAGACTGTTTGTTGTCTGTTTCCTAATAACTCTTACAGTAGTTTTCATAGTTTGACTGGGGTCAGATGTACTGCTGCCCACATATAAATGGACAGAATATACTGAAAATCTAAGTGGTGTGAAGAAACTTGAAAATCAGACAATGATATTCTGGTTTGTTCCGTGTAATGAATGGTGGGTGATTCCCAGCTGTGTTCGTCTGCTGCAGCTAAAATATACAAGAATCATGTGGCACCTTACAGAGTCACTTTTTCTTTATTCTACCATAAATGTTTTGGGACCAGAACCCACTAGTCCCATTTGTATACGAGGACACGAAGACTTTTTTTTTAAGTCAAAGGGCCATGAAATGCAGGAGGCATTGTCATTGTGTAGGATGTAATTGTGGGAAATTCAAATATAAAAAGGAAAATTACAGAGACAATTTGTAACAACAGTAGTTGTTAAATTAAATTAAGGATCTTAATGGAAGGTATTACATGGATTTTGGTTTTGGATTTTGCTACAGACCACCATGGTGGAACACTTTTTTTGGTGGTAACACAATTCTCCAAGTTTTGCTAAGCTGCTGAATTCATTATTTATGTAGCACATTTTTATCCCATCTTTCCTCCAAGGAGCCCTAGGTACTGTACAACTGTTTTTTCCATCCTCCATTTTATCCTTACAAAAATCCTGTGAGGTACATTGGTAGGGTTGCCAGGTGCCCGCTGTTGGCGGGCAAACCCCCGGCAATTGCCTCCTCTGCCCACCAACCACCTGAGGGTCGGAGGGCAAACTTGCACGTGCGTGTGCATACCCCTCTCGGCACTGGTTTAGAACCAGATGTTTTGCCTCACAAGGGGCCTTTACCTCTTAGTTTGAGTGGTAAAGGGCCGCTTTACCACTCGAAGTAAGAGATAAAGGCCCTTTGCGAGGCGGCACTTACGGTTCTAAACCGGAACTGCTGCGTGTGCGTCGGCGCGCACAAGCTTAAATGCAAAGCCTCCTGCCAGAGGAAAAGAGGGACCTGGCAACCCTATATATTGGACTGAGAGGGAATGACTACTTCAGAGTCACGCAGTAAGTTTAATGACAAGTAGGGATTTGAACTCAGGTTTTTCCTGTTCAGGACCAACTCTCCAACAACTACATACTGGCTACACAACTGACTACACCTATAACAGTTGAGGAATCCCAGGTTTTGCTGAGCTAGTAAACAAAAGTGAGGGATTCCAAGTCTTTTCTATGCCCTTAGGAAATGTCACCAAACTGAATAGATCATGCAAATTATTTTATAATCGGTCAGTGGATATTCTGATTTCAGGTATTCCTCCAGAATTTTCAGTATTTTGCAAAAAAAAGGAAAAGCCTGTTAAGTGGTGCTCTTTCCTAGAGTTAACCAAGAAGGCTTGGGAAGACAGAGCCAGTTATTTATTTTTATTTTATTTGTTTACTATGATTATAGTCCTCCTTTCTCACCAAGAAAGCCCCTCAATGACTCAGAGCATATGGTCAAATCCAAGGTTTGACCTTTTTCATGTGTTGGGCCTGTCACAACTTGATAGAGGCCCACGGTAGCCAAAGAGGCCCATGGTAGTTACAAAATCCTGGATTAGCTCCAGTAAGGAACCCACAGCATAAATGATGAAATCCTGCCGAACAGTCAATCCAAACGTCTCCAGCACCATGGCCGTGTCTGCAGGATAGGGTGTCCACTGAAGAACTTGGTGGCTGGTAAACCAGAAGAATGCCTATCTATCCTCTCCAATGGATAGGGTTGCCAGGTCCCCCCTCTCCTCCGGCGGGAGGTTTTTGGGGCAGAGGTGAGGGAAAGATTGCACACGCGCAGCCACGCCAACACGATCGTGTCACTTCTGGTTTACACCCGGAAGTGCCACATTGCAAGGGAGTTTGATTGGTAAAAGGCCCCTTGCAATGTGCCACTTTCGGGCGTAAACACATCGCAAGGGGCCGTTTACCATTCAAACTCGGTGTAAACCGGAACTGACATGGTGTGGCAGGCAGGCATGCATGCATACGTTGCCCCCCTGGCCCTCAGCTGGTCGGTGGGCAGCCAGGTGGATTGGAGGGGGTTTGCCCGCCACCACCTGGCACTTGGCAACACTACCAACAGATGACATATAATTTATTGAAAGGATAACATGTGTTTTTTTGTTTCCCTTCATATTGTGAACAGCTCCATCCTTACACACAGTGATTTCTCTCCTTGTCATCTGAGAAATTTCTGTGAGCAGAAGCATGTAGCTGACTTGGAAAAAGTGGGGGGGGGGGAGATATATATTTATGGGTCACTGGAAGAGCCCAGAATCCTTTAGAGAATGCCACAAATCTCCCTGATGCTCCTTCATCCTAAATTTCACATTGGATCTCTAAATTGGCTGACGGATGTTGTTGCACTTGAAATATTCCAACAGGACCCCCTTGCCACACACGCAGAAGTACTTTGGGAGCAGGCATCATTTCTAGTTGGATCAATGGCAATTTATGTTTCTTGATTTGCTGTCATACCTGGCTTTCTTAGAAGGTAAAAGATGAAGAATGTTCTCCCCCGCTCCTTTCTAAAGAAAACCATCCACTTTTTTTTCTAGAAAGACTACAAAAGAAATTTAAAAATAAAAATGACACACCATTCATTCCTCTAGTTCCAGAAACGTGTAGATCAAGGAGGACTACACCATTGACAGCTTAAACCAGAAGTTGCTTGTAATTAATTGCTTCCTTTGGAAAATGGCGGCCAGTAGTGAAGCATGATATTTATGACATCCTAAGACAAATGTTTCAGAGGGTAGCGATGAAGTAGAACAGCTAGATTCAAGTGTAGTAGCACCTTAGAGACTCCAAATGTCAGCTACGAGTTGGAATGGAGATCTCTGAGTCCTTATAATCCCAGTCAGAAGGTTGGAGGGGTGTTGCAGAGAAGGAACTCGGGATGCAAAGCTACATAGTCTTGGGATTCCCCGAGTGTCCAAAAAAAAGTGGCCTAATAAATTAACCAGAAGGGGGGACAAACAGTATGGTGAAGCCTGAGCATGCTCCAGGTGATGGGGACTGCAGAGAGGAGTTGAGTAAGTCACATGGGGAAAGAGAGGGAGATGAGGAAATCTGGGAAATCTGGAGCTGGTACGGTTTTAGGAACCACTGAAGATTTCGCATGTGAAGACGTGCCCATGGGACCATGCTTATGCACGCCACCATGAGGCCTTGTAATCTTGCTAGAGATGAGAGTCCTATCCTCCTGGAGGCTATAATGGTTCTTGTCAGTGTAATTAACGTGAAAATTTTGTCCGCTGGAAGAAAAAGCCTGCCCTGGGCTGTCTATGACAGCCCCTAGGTGGTGAATGGACTGTGTTGGAATTAAGCAGCTCTTGGCCAAATTTACCAAGAAACCGTGTTGTTGCAATGTTCTGATGACTATGGCTGTATGGTGGCTGGCTAATGACCTTGACGGTGCAGTCACTAGTATGTCGTCGAGGAAAGGAAAGATGTGAATCCCTTGTTCCCTCAAAGAAGCCACCATGGTGACCAGCACTTTGGTGAATATCATGTTCTAGTTCCCAAGAGTTTATAGAATCTTGGAAGGATCAATTAGGATTGGGGGGGTGGGTGGTATTCAGATAATTCAATCTGCCTGTGATTACTCACAGGTCCCCAGTCTATTCCCTTTAATGACAAACTTGGATGCCTATTTACTAAGGCAGTGAAAAGAGCAAATGTGCAGACAAATTCAGGGGACACCATAGTTCTGCAGGAAAACAAATCTTAGTTCATAAATTAAAAAAAGACACACACACACCCCAAAAAACAGAAGCTGGGTGAGAACTGAGCATGCTCATTTCCCCTGAAATACTGCCTGCAGCTCAGAGATAGTTAAGGTGGGTTGCAGCAGGAGACAAGGAAATTGGACTACTCAACCCACTAAGAACATCCCGGAGGGGTGAAATTTGGATTGGGGAAGGGTTAGCTTCTAATGACTTATTTAAAACTTATTTTTTCTTTAATATGAGCCAGAGAATCCAAGAGGCATCTCCACAGTGCCAACAAATGTGTTGAGTGAAAGCCTACTAATATGCAAGGATCTTCTTAGTTGGATTGGGACAAAAAAAAAATAAGCTATAATGTGATCCAACCAAAGTTAATCACTTTTAAATCCTATTAATATGAATCAGGGTTTAGCATGCACTATTCAAATCTTTGGGATTTACAGTGTTTAACTGTGGCTGGACTGTACCCTTGTTCGCTTACGTAGCATGGATGTCACTCTAATTTAATTTGCTACGAATAAACTGTACCTTAAGAAATGTGTTCATAATTCTGCTAAGTGTTGGCCTGCCAACTGGAAAGCACAAATGTATCTAAGGATAATGGGAAGAAGCTAAGTAGGGTCTGGCGGCTTCCTGATGATAATAATTTGTCCACAAGTGAATCTGTTATGTCAAAAAGTGTTTTAAACTATGCCCAAAGCATCTTTTGTTTTAAGTATTGTGGCAGACGCAAGTCAGCAAGACATGTTATTCCTGTTGACGAATTGTTTTATTTCATTTTGCATTGCACTGGTTTATCAGTTTGGTGATACAAAGAATTAAGGTAAATCAAGTCTACAGTAATGATTCTGAGCTCTGAATCTAAATTTGTCCCTGGTTTACTTAGGCTGCTTCCACGCAGAGTCAGCAGGAAGTTCCTGCTGTATTTGGGGGCATCCACACAACATTGTGTCAAATCTAGGCACGACATTTATGGTCCCTGTATTCTTGCCTGATGAGCTGGATTAAAGAAAAGCCTTTTTAAATCCAGCTCATCTGGGAAACTACAGGCAGCTGGGCTTGGAGCATCCATATGGAGAGTCTGCCTGTGGCCATTTTGGTGGGGCGGAGCTAAGAGCCATCTTCAAAATGGTAAAGCTGAGCTCTGAATTCCCTTCCACTTTAGCCCTTTAACAGTCTTTCTTTCTGAGCTGTGGTGTGAGGGGATGCCGGCCCTTGAAGATCCTTGTGCAATTGTCCTTCCTGCTGCCATACTGCTTGTTGCTGTTGCACGGGAAGGTGTTTCTAGATTTGCCAACCTGCAGGTGGGGCCTGGAGATCTCCCAGAATTACAACTGATCTCCAGAGATCAGTTGCCCTAGAGAAAATGGTTGCTTTGGAGACTGGACTCTTGGCATTGTACCTCTCTGAGCTCCCTTCCCAAACCCCACCCTCCCCAGGCTCCACCCCCAAATCTTCAGGAATTTTCCAACCTGGAGTTGATTTTCTTAGGCATTTCTGCACCCCCTTGTGGAAACAGGTGTGGAAAAATCAGTGCAGTTTGTTCATCTTCCGCAGTGGGAAGAAAATGTCTGACCCTCCAATTTTGACAGACTCATCTTTAATTTCTTGAAGCTTCCCATTGGAATTTTTGTTAAGCGTGCCAATCAATGGTTCTTGTAGGTTATCCGGGCTGTGTGACCGTGGTCTTGGTATTTTCTTTCCTGACGTTTCGCCAGCAGCTGTGGCAGGCATCTTCAGAGGAGTAACACTGAAGGACAGTGTCTCTCAGTGTCAAGTGTGTAGGAAGAATAATATATAGTCAGAAAGGGGTTGGGTTTGAGCTGAATCATTGTCCTGCAAAAAGTATCAAAGGTAATGTACTTTTTGCAGGACAATGGTTCAGCTCAAACCCAACCCCTTTTTGACTATATATTACTCTTCCTACACACTTGACACTGAGAGACACTGTCCTTCAGGGTTACTCCTTTGAAGATGCCTGCCACAGCTGCTGGCGAAACGTCAGGAAAGAAAATACCAAGACCACGGTCACACAGCCCGGATAACCTACAAGAACCAATGAACTCTGACCATGAAAGCCTTCGACAATATTTCGTGCCAATCAATTCGGTAATTAAAAACCCAATTCTATGCATTTTTACTTCAGTGTTTACTTGAAACTAAGTCTCACTATATTAATTGGGGCTTGCTTTCAAATCAGTTGCATATCATTGCAGCCTTGCCTATCTATGCTTCCTTGGGGAACAAATACGATCCAGGAGGTTAGTTGGCTTAGTTTAACACACAATAGATTATTGAGCTACTCTATTATAAGCAAAACAAACAGGAACCTTTGGGCATCTTTTGTTAATCTTTAAAATATGCCCCAAGACTCCTGTTTGTTTCTTTGGGGAAAGTCCCAATTAACATAGTGTGTAGGTCGCACTATGAATCATATAGATACTGGTGGCCATAACTGGTGAAGGCAATCGCTTGCTGATTGTCAGAAAAGACCAGCTGATATTTCCTCAGTGGGTAGGCCAAGACTTTTAAGAGAAGTACCATAATGTCCCTCATCATAACTTGAGAGTAAGCCCCCACCCCACCCCACAAACTATCCCAGGTGGAAAGTCACTCATTAGACCTTAAGGGAGGTGGCACCATTCAGCTGAAAGAAAAGAGAGAGAAATAGCTTCAAGCCAGTTATACAGTGTTTAATTTAAAAGAGAAAGAACTGTGATTGTGCAACTGGAGCTCCTTGAAACTAGGAATACATCCTTTGGTGGACACTGTGCATCTTTGCTTTGTGAGGATCTAATGAACGTTAAAGTAGCCCCGTGGCACAGAGTGGTAAGCTGCAGTACTGCAATCCAAGCTCTGCTCATGACCTGAATTCGATCCCGATGGAAGTCGGTTTCAGGTAGCCAGCTCAAGGTTGACTCAGCCTTCCATCCTTCTGAGGTCTGTAAAATGAGTACCCAGCATGCTGTGGGTAAAGTGTAGACAACTGGGGAAGGCAATGGCAAACCACCCTGTAAACATAGTCTGCCTAGTAAACGTCAGAATGTGATGTCACCCCATGGGTCAGTAATGACACAGTGCTATCACAGGGGACTACCTTTACCTTGACTTTACCTAATGAATGTTAGCTACTATGCTGTCTGCTGGAGGAGTCTATATGCCTCCAGTATGTGCTGCTTGTATAGTTGTAAATAAAGGAAATGTTACAAAGGAACAAAGGAAATGTTCTGACAGAGGCAGGGGTATCTTTAAGGGATTTGGATGGTCAAGAAAACTCACAGATACAAGATAATTCTGTTATGTGAATGGGGGGGAACAGTCCACAATGCAGACAAAGAAAGTGGTTTCTTACATCCCTCTTGTCACTGGGGGCTTCTTAAATGCCCTTGAGCCTGGTTTCATAGTACCCCCTGGTCTCTTGTGAATCCCCCTTACTACCTCTTTCTTCTTTATACTCTCCTTCACCTGTTAGGTGTGGTCTCCCAGGATTAGACCCAGGGTTAGGCATTCTGCTGGATCATGCTGGATTGGGGCTAACGCCTGAACCTGGAGCTCTTAACCTTTTATTCGGAAGGCTGAATGGCTGAGAGGGGGAAGTCGTCCTGTAGCTATTGATAGCTAAGGAACCTAGCTATGAACATGCTGAAAGCCAGACGAAGGGTCACCTGACTACACCATCCATAATCCTCCTTGGGGGTTCTTCTGTGTTAGTCATACACACTAAAGAATTTTCATCAAAACAAAAACAATAGATGTAGCATGACTCTTGGAATATCATACCCCTTGGGATTTGGGTGTGTATGTCTTAAAACGGGATTGGGTCAGATTGTTCATCTCGGTTTCATCCTGTGGGTACATTTAGGTGAGGATTCCAATGCTTACATGCTTTGAAAAAGACAATTTTGTAGCTTATTCAAATAATGGCAGAAAGAAAACACTCCCCCCCTTATTCAACCCAACTCGACGAGGGACAAGAGATACAATAGCACCTTCTAAAAAGCCCCACCTGTTTAGGTGTCAGTGGGAATACAAGACTACTTTTCATGTGTCCTTTCAAGATGTTTGCCTGCTGAAATTTGCCATTTTACACCAAAATGTCAACGTTACCTTATAAATATTCATATAATACATAATTGCTATCAGCACAGAACTTCAGTATTTTCAGTTTCAAAAACTACCCATCTTTTTCATTAGGAAGAAAGGGGGGGGGGAATCACAAAAAAGCACTCCCAAATTCCACATTTTACATATGGATACAAAGGGTTTGGAAGGCCCCACTGCTTATGGATTTCATGTTGTGTTGTGTTACATACTGTCTTTATATACGTTAATGAAAACTGTTATTTTGTAGTAAGAGTCATTTCATACTATTTTTATGTTCTCAGTCGTGGCATTTTCGCCTGATGTAAAAATACAATGTTATGATTGGCTTTTTATACAAACCAAACTTCTTATCCAACAACAAATCCTAATGTCATGAAGTGTGTTAACAGAGTTGTCAGTAGGGATGTGCTCTTGTGTTTCAGTCCTTTGGGCAATGAGAAAAGGGGGATTAATGCTAATACTGTCCCTTCCTTTCCCTTCCTCCCCAGACTTGGTGTGTATCGCAAACTCTGTAAAATACTAGAAGATCTCCTAAGACGGGTTCAAAGGAAACTGCCTTGAATTTTCCAACATGTAGGGTGGAGGAAGATAGAGAAAACCAGGGTGATCAGGGCCAGTGTTACGCCAGAAAATCCAGTGGAATTTTCTTCTGAGAAAATGTATTTAGGACTGCATGCTAAATTGGGATGTCTTCACACAAACATGCTTGCCAGCCATCCATGTCTGCTTCAGATGGTTTGATACTTAAAGCCTGTTACTGGAAACAGAAGCTGAGCCGGAGCTCATCTGGGCATAGCTGAAAGAACCTCACTTGCCAATCAATCAATCAGTCAATCAATCAGCCATCTCATAAGACTTTAGTATGCCATGGCGGGGGCAGAGCTGCTCCTAATTATTTGCTCCTAGCCTTCAATTTTATGATTTCACATTTGCCCAGTTATTGCCTGTGCTTTAGCTAACTGGAGAGCGCGTTTCCCCTGCCATCCTTCTAGGAAATCTTTCTGCCTTGCTAAATTGATTGCTGCATTTTAAAAGAGTGCTCCATTTAAATATTTAACATGGAAGAAGTTCACTTCAAAAAGTTACCTGTGACAAGAGATTCCTTTAATATAGATTCCTTGACAGGCCTCCGTATTTTCCTGCTGGCTCCGGAATGCAAGAAATTGAAGGAGAGGCAATATTTTATGGACTGTGCTGTAGTTTACAGCCATCTGTCAGACTTGGTCCCATTTCTGTCTCCATTGGATGACCCCCGAGGAGGCCACAATGACACTTCTGACATATGCATTAGCACTGAGAAGAATAAATACATTTTGAAGTACCTTACAGAGTGGCTGCTAAGTGGAACAAACATCTCTATATTTTATTTAAACTGTCCAGCTAACACTGGGCTGCGTCACTCATGCTGCTGCTTATTTTCTGTTTGGTACCAGAATGACTTATAAAATACACTTTCTATTATAGAGGAAGCAAAAGAGAAAATGTTGCCTAGTTATAGGGCTTTTATTTAGGGCCAGCCTGCATCTGGCTACTTTCAGGGATGCGCAAGCACTCAATCTTTCACTTCCTTTTTGTAAAGATCTGTTTATATTTTTGTCAGTGGTGTTGGTCCTCTGCTTTCCCCCCCCCTTGCCAGTTTTATAGATTTTTGTTTGTATTGTGTTGTGTATATTGTGTAAGCCTCTTGTACCTTTTTAAAAAACATATATGTGAGTATGTCGTACAGTATTTGTGCTGATTCACTTTTCTGGGGATTGGGTGGATGACACAAACTGTAGTCCGATCAGGCAAAATCCCTGTACAGACTGAAAAGGGAAATCTGCTTCTTGCACTAGTCAAAGCACAATTGATTTACTCTTCGCTCCCACTGAGGCAAATCTCAGCATTGGATTGCTTTCCTGTTCCTCTGAACTTGAAGGAAGTCTTCTGTCTTTCATTTCACTGGTGGGACCAGCTTTGTGTGGAATGAAATAACAAGCTGCTTTTTTGCAGAAGCTTTTTTTCAGCATTGTTATTATTTTGCCTTTACCCGAGCATTAAAAGGTTGCCTATGCTTGGCAATCCCAGGAGCTTTTTGAGGTGGTGTATGGGGAGGGGTAGTGCCACACAACACAGTAAAAACCCACAAGTGGTGCCGCCATGTTGTGTAACGCTCTGGGAATAGGTATAGACCAAAAAGATTGGGGAAATTCCTAGAGTGCAGCAGATTCAGTTACCAAGTGACACTGCTGGTAGTCCATGACATCACCCCCTCCCCAATTTTCTTCTGCTAGAGAGTGTGGGAGAGCCAGTGGGGGCAAGCTATGTGTTAGACCTAAAATAGCCACCTGGGCTCAGTGGTAGAGCCTCTGCTTGGCATGCAGGAGGTCCCAGGCATCTCCAGTTAAAGGGACTAGGCAAGTAGGTGATGTGAAAGACCCCTGCATGAGACCCTGGAGAGCCGCTGCCAGTTTGAGTTGACAATAATGACTTTGATGGACCTAGGGTCTGATTCAGTATAAGGCAGCTTCATGTGAATGGTGGGGTGATTGCTTATAAGGCAGTGTATTGGCTGTACCTCTCTCCTCCTTTTTTGGTCAATCCTCACCTTTCAGCACGCACTGATACCATGGGCTGCTGCCAGGTAGTTACTTTCTACTTTCTCTGGGAGGTGATGCTTTCATGTCAAAAAAACAAACGAGATAAATATACATGTCTAGGCCGTATCTATGACATTTTACTCAATTTTCTACCACTGTTTTGATGCAGCTGACATTTGCCTTGGCATTCAGTATTGATCATTCTCAACCATGGACAATGTTCTCATGATCGATTCACACAACCACTCAAGAGTTTGTGATCTTTTTTTTTCTTTCAACGTAGTTTGTGAATAGTTTGTGGTGGTGAATTAAACTGGTTGAGGGCTTGACCATGGGTCCACAAACAACTTGACATGCTTTGGGAAGGCTTGAAGTGAGGCAACTGTTATTGTGCCTATGCTGTAGCGTGCAAATACAAAGTTAGGGCTTATTCTTAGGGTTTCCAACCTCCAGGTATAGAATCATAGAGTTGGAAGGGACCACCAGGGCCATCAAGTCCAACCCCCTGCACAATGCAGGAAATGCACAACTACCTCCCCCCTCCACACCCCTAGTGACCAGAAGATGGCCAAGGTGCCCTCCCTCTCATCATCTGCCTAAGGTCACAGAATCAGCATTGCTGACAGATGGCCATCTAACCTCTTCTTAAAAACCTCCAGGGAAGGAGAGCTTACCACCTCCCGAGGAAGCCTGTTCCACTGAGGAACTGCTCTGTTAGAAAATTCTTCCTAATGTCTAGGTACTAGCTGGAGATCTCCTGCTATTACAACTGATCTCCAGCCGATAGAGATCAGTTCACCTGGAGAAAATGGCCACTTGGACTCTATGGCATTGAAGTCCCTCCCCAAACCCCACCCTCCTCATGCTCCACCCCTAAAACCTCACACTGGTAGCGAAGAGGGACCCAGCAACTCTGCTTATTCTGTATTATGGTTATGCCCAGTGGTAGATTTCCTGCTTGGTAACTGAAATGGGAGGTGATATCTAGTTTCACAGTGGCATGTGTGAGTAAACACTGAAAGCAAAAGTCTTGATCTCATTTGAGAACATGCAAAATGGAGGTGTGTGATAAATCTCTTCCTAGTTTCTTCTCGTTGGCTTTTCTGTCATCACTAATTCCCTCCTTCCAGGTTGCTAATCAATAAGGAGAGAGAGAGAGAGAGAGAGAGAGAGAGAGAGAGAGAGAGAGAGAGGTGGAATCACCCCCAAAGGTACTATTGTGTTTGCCACTTTGTATGGTTTCCACTTGGAAGGAATTAAAAAAAAATTAATCAGACAAGCAAGTTAGTTTTATACTTTACTTTTATGTGCTAATAGGGAAGATTTGTTAGCTTCTAAAAGTTTCTGGAACTTGAAGGTGACATTTATAAAATGATACCAGGTGTTTCTAGGGTGAGCTCCTTTTTCTAAGCCATTGGCTGAAAGCACAGGAGATGAATGGCCATGCCAAGGTTAGAGTTATTGATTCAGGCAGGTAATAAGGGTTTCAGCCACAGTCTCACTAACATTTGTTTCCATAGAAACGGGTCAGGTTTACTCTGCAAGTCAGATGAGACGATGCTGACACTTTCAAGCAGGGAGGGAAGCAGAAGCCGTACAAACCCCAGAACCGTATCTTCTTCTTTTAGTAAAACAAATAAATCTTTTACAGGGGGTCGAGTTTCAGAGTACGGTATGGCTGAAAGGGCTATAAAGGTCATCTAGGCAAACCGCCAGCCTTTTGTGCAGCAACATCCATTCACACCACAACTGAACCATTGAAGAGATTAACCCATACCTTCTTCTAGGCTGCAGCCTGCTACCAGAATCCAATGGAAGAATAACAAAGAGTGTGCTGGATTTGCTGATGTGGCATAGTGACTAAGAAGATGAGCTGCAGTCTAAGACATCGCCATTTCCGACCTCGTCACAACTGCAGACTCAATAAGTGTTCTTCGGGGTTGAAAGTGACTTCATTTTTTACCCACTGATAATACCTCTCTTGGTCATTTTCTGAAGCTAAAATGACTAAACTGAGGCTATCATATTTTGGACACGTTATGAGAAGACAAGAGTCACTGGAAAAGTCAGTCATGCTAGGAAAAGTTGAGGGCAGCAAGAAAAGAGGAAGACCCAACAAGAGATAGATTGACTCATTCAAAGAAGCCACAGCCCTCAATTTGCAAGATCTGAGCAAGGCTGTCAAAGATAGGACATTTTGGAGGGCACTGATTCATAGGGTCGCCATGAGTCGGAGGCGAATTGATGGCACTTAACACACACACACACACTGTACCCCACCTGACCTGGATGGCCTAGGCTAGCTCAGTCTCAGTTGACCCTGATTAGTATTTGGATGGGAGGCCACCAAGAATGTCCAGAGTTGCTACAACAGAGGCAGGCAATTGCAAACCAACTCTGTTTGTCTCTTGCCTTGAAAACCCTAAGCGGTCAACATAAATCAGGTGCAACTTGATGGCACTTTCTATCATCCGTCTGTACTGACTTTTGTGTTCTTAAGAAAGCTGCTTGCTCTATTTCAGTTAGGGTTGCCAGCAAATATCTAGGAGTTACATCACCACACTGATGCAACACTCTTGGGTTGACATAAAACTCTATAGTAAAACCATAGAGTCTGAGGCAAATCCTAGAGTGTCACTCTGGAGCAGTTATATCACTCAAGTGTGATGCGGATTTTCCTGGACATTTTCCCCCACTCAGCAGAGTGGGAGCAGGCAGAGTGGCTGGAGGCTGGGAAAAATGTTCAGAAAATATCCAGGGAAAATGTCCACATCTTCTTAATTTTAGTCCCCCCTTCTGCAATTTGGGAATAACAGTTAAGAGCAATACCTTCCAGAACTGTTGTAATGATGAATGAAATAATAGATCTGAATTTCACAGAACCATAAAAGCACTGAGCAAATGCAAAGGTTTCTTATCAGAAGTGTGAAGAACAATTTAGTCAAGCAATCTTGATACCTCAAACAAATGAGCCAAGAAGTGTGCTTTGGGAAAACAGTGACATAGGAAGCAAAAGAATGTAGCAAGGATACAACGGTGAAAAGTTGGGATAAAGACCAAACATGAATTATTTGGTTTAACGCTGGTTTAGAAGTACCTGGGCCAAAGATTTTACCTCCAGAAGATTCAGCAGCATTCCTTGTATTCTGCTCGCTTGGTAATGATCCAGCTGTACCTTTTAACCGTGGACTATGAAGCCAAAAACTGTATTGGAATAACCTGGGTGCTTGCACTGGGTTGTATTCCAGCACTTTGTGATATAGGGCAAAAACGCATGGTTGCTTTAGCCTCCTTTATTCCCTGTTTCAGCCAGGATTCAGCCAGGATCTAACGCACATTCAGCGAAACGCATGCGTTCGATCCTGGCTGAATCCTGGCTGAAACAGGGAATAAAGGAGGCTAAAGTAACCATGCGTTTTTGCCCATAGTCTTTACAAACAGTCATCCTTACATCCATAACATAGCTTTCTGTTTTCCAAGAAAAGAGTTCTCTGACCCTCACCAGCATAGTGTAGTGGTTCAGACAGGTATGTGGTTTGTAGCGGTGGACTCTGGAGAACCGGGTTTGATTCCCCACTCCTCCACATGAGCAGCAGGGGCTAATCTGGTGAACTGGGTTGGTTTCCCCACTCCTACACTCGAAGCCAGCTGGGTGACCTTGGGCTAGTCACAGTTCTCTTAGAGCTCTCTCAGCCTCACCTACCTCACAGGGTGTCTGTTGTGGGGAGAGGAAGGGAAGGAGATTGTAAGCCAGTGGTAGAGAAAGTTGGAATATAACAACCAACTCTTCTTCCTTTTCTTCCTCCTATTCCTCTACTTCCTCCTATTCCTCCTCTTCTTCTTCTATGTATTCCTTTCTGCTCAGATATTTCTAGGCCTTTTCAATATTTTGCTACTCCCTTTTCTGAGCACTGAGCTATTGCTTAAAAGCTGTAATTTGAATGTAAGAATGTGGAATGTGTGTTTGTCTGTGCATGCTAGAGTAATGGGTAGGATTAAATATATCTGCTTATGTCTGAAACACCAGTCATCCAGGTTAGGAGAAAATGCATGACAGCTGTAATTAAAAAAGGTTGTAGTTGATGGGGAAAGCAAAGTAGGCTTGGCTGCCTTGCAGCCTGAAGCACCACTGTTGACTTTTCCATACAAAGGCCGAGCTTGAAGTAAGATGTCCCCGGGGCTTCACGCCGATCCTATGCAAAGAGGACATTTTAGCAGCAGATTGAGTACATTTGGACATGCAAAAAAATGTGAAATAAAACAAGGACTTGGTGTTGGCAGAATCATCTTGTGTAATTCAGAGTCTTTGTACTCTGTAAGAGCCTAATTTAATAAAAATGCCTCAGATTGCTGGCAGATGGCAAAGTGTGTTAACTGGGAAGAACGGACAAAAAAGGTTGCATTCATGCAAATGATTCTTTGGGGGTCTCTGGAATAGGATTACGAAAATCGTTTCTTTGAATTTTCAGTTGCACCATACTGAGAAGGAACCTCTCATTGGTAATTCCTTCTTTTCTAACTTGTATAATTTAAAGTGAGTTGTGGGTGGAATAATTATCTTTCCATCACAACACAGCTTGCTTGTGTGTGTATGATGGGGGGAGCAGCCCAAGAACAATTTTCTTTAAGTGGTCAGGTCACATTTTAACCAGAAGGGTTTAGTTTTTGTTTTTTGGCAAATATAAATTGGTAATGAAGACTGAAATCCTAAAAAGAGCTCTAAGAGGTACGCCTGACTTTGGTTAGGGTATAACTTTGGTTAGAATTTCACTGTAAATGTCTGTATTTGGACTGCGGTCTGTTTTCTCACAGAATTCTTATGAAATCTTAGACTTCTGAAAATTCTCTGGAAACTTGGAAAAACCTCAAATATGAATAAATAACAGGTAGGACATCTTGTCTTTTTCTTCCCTGATAGTTCATGGACCACCCCCTTCCCCACACATACACATTCCATTGCAGGGTTCCCTACCTCCATCCCTTTCCCCAGTACTTACCTTTCAGCTGCAATAAATGGATAGGACATTAAATAGAATATTGCTGTTTGGGCTTTCATTAGAGCATTACTAAAGGAATTCCCAGCGCCAGTATCTCAGGGGATGGTAATTTTCTTGGGTGTCTGGTCCTTACAAAAGGCCAAGAAACACAATACCTAGGCATCTTTGTTGATGGAGCCTTTGGAACTAATGGATTCTTCAGGAGCATCCCTCTTCTCTGTGCCTCATCTGGCCACCATGTCTGGAAGGTAACTTTTTGGAGAAAGACAATATCTTGCAATTTATTGCCAAATCAGAATATAAAAGTATTGTGTCTTGGATTTTTTTAAATTATTATTTCTGAACAAGGGAGATTCATTCTCAAGCCCTGCCTCAGTTAGAATCAAAGAGTTGGAAGGGGTCATACAGGCCATCTAGTCCAACCCCCTGCTTAATGCAGGATTAGCCTAGAGCATCTCTGACAAGTGTTTGTCCAGCCTCTGCTTAAAGACTGCCAGTGAGGGGGAGCTCACCACCTCCCTAGGTAGCTGATTCTACTGTTGAACAACTGTTACTCACCACCTCTGCGATATACGATATATTCCTGCAGAGGTGAGGGGGTCTCTTTTGTCTTTTGCTGATCATAGTATCTGTTGTATTTTCTTGGTGGGTTTAAACACTGTTTGTAGGTTATGTCTTTTCAAAAGTTTCTCCATCCTATCTGTGACTACTTTAATAAATGGCAAGAATACCTTTCCTATGGGAGACTGTTTTTCCTGAGTTTTCTGATTTTTGTTTGGTTTAATGGCCCTTCTGATTTCATTTCTGGAATAGCCGTTGGCTAGCAGTGCATTATTTAGATGATTAATTTCTTCATTGAGAAACTGTGAACATGAAAGATACTGCAGACTTGGCCAACCTGAGAAATCAGCAGTGACTGAACATGGACTGACCCAAACAGGACACAGGGTCTTATTCGAAGACACTGAAATACTGGACAATTCTACCAACTATTTTGTCAGATTGCATAGAGAAGCCATTGAAATTCATAAACATCAGCACAACTTTAACAGAAAAGAAGAGAGTTTAAGAATGAATAAGGCTTGGCTTCCTGTCCTGAAAACCTCCAGACTAACAATAGGCATGCGGATTAGCTTTGGATTCCACATGTTAACAGATCACTTCAGGATACAATGTTCCACATTAACATACCACACCCTCATTAGCACATTATCTTGATACTTACAGGACAATGATTAGCACATTACCTTTAATGCTTTGCAGGACAATGACTCAGCTCAAACCCAACCCCCTTCTGACTATATATTACTCTTCCTACACACTTGACTCTGAGAGACACTGTCCTTCAGTGTTACTCCTCTGAAGATGCCTGCCACAGCTGCTGGCGAAACTTCAGGAAAGAAAATACCAAGACCACGGTCACACAGCCCGGATAACCTACAAGAACCGATGAACGGTTACTGTAATCCACCCCCCAATAATATCCAGCTGGTACCTTTCTGCCCTCAATTTAAACCCATCATTGTGAGTCCTATCCTCTGCTGCCAACAGGAACCAGCTCCCTGCCCTCCTCTAAGTGACAGCCCTTCAAAGAGAGCAATCATGTCCCTTCCTCAACCTCCTCTTCTCCAGCCTAAACTTTCCCAACTCCCTCAGCCTTTCCTCGTAGGGCTTGGTCTCCAGGCCCCTAATCATCCTCACTCTTCTCTGCACCCGCTCTATTCTGTTCACATCCTTGAAGTGTGGCCCCCAGAACTGCACACAATACGCCAATGCAGTGTACACCAGAACTGTGACATCTTGCGATTTGGATGTTATGCCTTTGTTGATACACCCCAAGATCACATCAGCAATCCTAAACTTGGTAACCTTGGTACACTGTAGCAATGCCATTGCTTTCCCCTTTTCTCAGTGATTCACTAACCACAAAGGAAATGCGTATCTGTGTTTTAGCTGAAGCTTTTAAAGTTCTGGGAAGAGCAGGTGTCTACAGGGTTATCTCCTAATAGCCATCTCTTTGCTTTCCCCCTTTGTATCACTTAAGTCAGGAGTTCTTGTAACACTTGTGTAATTCTAGCTCATTCTGGTGTATTGGGACTTGAGATCACAGTTCCATAATTCACTTGAGGCATCCTGTTGAGCTTGCTGTGTTATAGTCTTCTTGTTCCCCTTTGGCTTTCCAGTGTTCCGTTACCCTTAAAATAGTTTGATCTTTCGTGGTGAATGGTAGAATTTTTACAATGAGAGCAGGGGAACGGGGAGTCAAATATATAAAAAGAATTACTGCTATCTGTTCTGAGTGAAGTAGGAAAGAATGATTGCTTGGTCTTTTAATTCTTGGAATGCAGTCACGGTATCTTCTTTTGTCTGCCTGTATGCTGTCTGGCAGTCAAGGAGATGATGATCCTAAATGGGGCTTCTCAGTATTTCCACAATAAGAGATAAAGAGTGATATTGAAAAGATAATGGCTGTGATGTATAAATCAACGCAGCTGACTTTGAAAACAATATTTTGAGAACTGCAAGGTATGTGTGGGAAGATGATAGGGTTCCATAAGCTGTCCCCCCCACCCCCCACCCCCCCACACACACTTTCAGGGAGATTCCTTAAGGGTAACTTCTAATTTCTAAACAGAATGGTTTCCAATTGGCAAAGGTGTTAGACAAGGATGTATTTTATCTCTCTACCTCTTCAATCTGTTTGCAGAACATATCATTAGGAAAACTGGATTAGATTTAGAGGAAGGTGGAGTGAAAATTGGGGGGGGGAGGAACATTAACAATTTGAGATATGCCGATGATACTACATTACTGGCAGAAAATAGCGAGGACTTGAAACGACTACTGCTGAAAGTTAAAAGAGAAAGTGCCAAAGCAGGACTTCAACTGAACATCAAGAAGACAAAAGTAATGACTACAGGAGAATTACACAACTTTAAGGTTGACAATGAGGAAATTGAAATTGTTGAAGACTTTCTATTCCTTGGTTCCATCATCAACCAAAAGGGAAACTGCAGCCGAGAAATCAGAAGGAGATTGAGACTGGGAAGGGCAGCCATGAAGGAGATAGAAAAGATTCTTAAGTGTAAGGATGTGTCACTGGCAACTAAGATCAGGTTAATTCATGCCATCTTATTCCCTATTACTATGTATGGGTGTGAGAGCTGGACAATGAAGAAAGCTGATAGGAAGAAAGTAGATTCCTTTGAAATGTGGTGTTGGAGGAGAGTGTTACGGATACCATGGACCACCAAAAAACAAATCAGTGGGTTTTAGATCAAATTAGCCCTAAACTGACCCTAGAAGCTAAAATGACTAAACTGAGGCTGTCATACTTTGGTCACATTATGAGAAGACAAGGGTCACTGGAAAAGACAATCATGCTAGGAAAAGTTGAAGGCAGCAGGAAAAGAGGAAGACCCAACAAAAGATGGATTGACTCAATAAAGAAAGCCACAGCCCTCAATTTGCAAGATCTGAGCAAGGCTGTCAAAGATAGGACATTTTGGAGGACGTTGATTCATAGGGTCGCCATGAGTCGGAAACGACTTGACGGCACTGAACACACACACACACACACACACACACACCTTCTTATTTTAGCAGAGCTGACATCAAGAGAGTTGAATAAGCATCAAGATCTAGGTGGGGGAGCTGGTGATAGTACCATGCTTAAGGTGGAGCTGCTTGTTCTGTGGATTTTTACCAAAGACTTATTTGATGGTGTATTGAAATTGGCAGATCCACTGGCTGAGCAGCTGCACTCAAAAGACTCCACTGCGAGCAGTCATCACAGAGATGTTCGTATTGTGGGATCTCTGTCCCCAGGTCTCTGGAAGAATGGAGGAAGTAGGGACCTGTAGGCTTAGGGCAGAACTGCATGTCTACAGAAACAGAGGGCTGCAGCCAAGAGAACAGTCTTTTCATAATAAATAATGAAACTTACTCATGTCCTGACATGACCACGCTGTGCATTTCTCTACCCCTTGTTCCACATGATTGGCTGCTGCAGGAGGAGATATACCTAATAGGGGAGGGGCTGTGGCTCAGTGGTAGAGCAACTGCTTGGCATGTAGAAGGTCCCCATTTCAATCCCTGGCATCTCCAGTTAAAGGGACTAGGCAGGTAGGTGATGTGAAAGACCCCTGCCTGAGACCCTGGAGAGCTGCTGCTGGTCTGAGTAGACAATACTGACTTTGATGGACCCAGGAGCTAATTCAGTAGAAGGCAGCTTCATGTGTTCATGTGTTCAAGATTCCTTCTTCATGTTGGGTAAAGCAAAAAACTTTATGATGTATGCGCTTGGTAGAAGAATTTTGTCAGTTCTCTCTCACACAGTTAAGCATGTTTCCATAGCTACCCATATAAGCAATATTAAAGTTGTCTTTGCCATGGGCTTACTAGATCAAGACAAGTTTGCAAGTGTTTGGTCAATAAGCCAGCCTGAGAACATAATTTACTGGTCCAGAAGTTCCTAATGACATGCGGATCCAATCAATATAGAGTAATAAATGAACCTTCAACAGCCAGGTTACAAAAAAACAATCTAGACAACAAACAGAGATGCATTGGAATGGGTTAGCTGCATCTGGATTAGCTACTGTTAAATGTACAATATGAAATCCAATTAGATTCGGTTTCACAGTCACATCAGGGTTCCTCTTTGGATTATTTATTTGTTTGTTTATTTAATTGCATTTCTACCCCACCCTCCCTAACCCAAAGATGGGGCTCAGAGTGGCTTACATGATCCAAAATATAATAAAACAATAAAACATTTAAAAATACAATTTAAAATAGCCCAATCCAATCTAATAAATAAGACAATAAGGACCCAGATGGCGCTAAAATAAAAAAAAATAGCCATCTGCAGCTGGGCAGATTAATCTGACCACCCCTAAAATGATATAAGCGGGGGTGGCGCTCAGCAGTGGGGGAGAGGAAAGGACTAGGGAGGCCAGTATTTATAATGAGAACCGTTGCTGGCCTCAACCATAAGCCTGGCGGAATACCTCTATCTTGCAGGCTCTGTGGAATTCCTGAAGATCCTACAAGGCCCTGATCTCATATTAAATCCCATTCCAAAGGACTTCTGGAGAACAGAAAATATTCTTTAACAGTGGTGTCCTAAACAGAAGTGCTAAGATGGTTGGTGCCTGAACAAACATCTGGAGATGCAAAAGACTTCACTTTTTCATTAAAAATGCAAGTGTCCATATTTGGTTGAACTTGAGACTGAAGCAGAGAGAACTTCCCTGTCCTAAAATTCCAAAAATGTTTCGTAAGGAATGCTAGACACAGAGAAGATCATCTGCCCCCAGTTTTATTTTCATGCTTGAACAAATCCAGTAGAAATTGTACAACGTTAGGACGGTCTTGAATTGGACTTCTTGGTGATTGGGCTCTGGCACCACAGAGGTTGTGACACATTAAGCGTATGGCTTATTTGATTGTCCCCGTCATGTGCAACCCAATTCTATGCAGGTGTGCTGTGAAATAAACCCCAGAGTAAGCCTGGCAGATGGAGGTCACCCTCTAAACTGCAGTACCAGCTCTGCCTGAACATTACAGCCACAGATCCAAAGGACCAAAGGACCAATCGCTGAACGTCTTGTCCTTTGGATCAGGGCATGGCTTGACTAAAGTAGCTGCTTTGGGTTTGGACCACGGTCTGTTTTTTAATTACCACTTCTACTTCCTGCTGCTTCAGTACTTAACCACTTCCACTTTCCTTCCAGTTTCTAATTACACTCATTCTAATTACACAGCCACCTCCTCACCAGTCTGGGAGTACAACTTCTTGCATCCTGAGCTGTTTCTTGAAGCCTGATAACAGTGCAGCTTCTAGAGCACATGAACACATGAAGCTGCCTTATACTGAATCAGACCCTTGGTCCATCGAAGTCAGTATTGTCTACTCAGACCGGCAGCGGCTCTCCAGGGTCTCAGGCAGAAGTCTTTCGCATCACCTACTTGCCTAGTCCCTTTAACTGGAGATGCCGGGGACTGAACCTGGGACCTGTGCATGCCAAGCAGATGCTCTACCACTGAGCCATGGCACAGGCTAAATTTGTCATGGGTTGTTCCAAGGGGGGAAGGGAGACTAAGAATCTCTAACAGAGAAGACATATCGCCTTTTGCAAAATTTATAATGCCCAGAATGCCTTGGAAAGAATCCACATTTATACAGAGATAAACAGAAATATACACAACTGCCCCCCGCCCGGGACACCCAAAGTGGATTACAACATAATTCTCCCCTCTTCCATTTTATTCTCACAACAGCAACCCAGACAGGTAAATCACAATGAGTAGCCGTGTTTAGTCTGTCAATGTGTGTGTAAAGTGCCGTCAATAGCAGTAGAAAAAAGCAGGAGTCCAGTAGCACCTTAAAGACTAACAAAATTTCTGGCAGGTTATGAACTTCCGTGAGCCACAGGTCTCTTCTTCAGATACAGTCAGGTAGGTTAGGCTGAGAGACTGTAACTAGCCCGAAGTCACCCAGCAAGTTTGGATGGCAGAGCAGGCAGTCAGATCTAGGTCTCCCAGATCCTAGTCTGGTGCTCTAGCCACTACACTACACTGTCTGCCCATGTTTCCTTGAAGCAAAGATATGTCATATGTCATACGGCATCTCCCTATGGGTTCACTGGTGAATAGCCCTGCTATATTTTGGGTGCCTGGTTTATATTTTCTTCTCACCGGCCAAACTTCAGTGCATCCAGACTGCTGAATTAAAATGTATAACAGCCTTTCATTTTAAATGCATTGCTTTCAGCAGAGAATAGTTAGAATTGATCTACAGCATTAGTAACTCATCTTATACGTTCTCTTTTGGATTTATATGGTTATGTGGCTGATGGTACAGCCATGTTGAATAAATGTTCTGTTTCTTATTTTTCCCCATTGTTATGGATTTGAGCAAATTATACTTCCTCATATGTAGCATAAATGATTTCTTATTAATTTTATTCTTGGAGCACGGTGCCTCATTTCCCATCAAACCAACTGCATGGCTATTCTACGGAAAGGGGAGGTAGGTAGAAGGAGTTAAAAAAATTCTAATTTGATGGTTCATTTCCTGAAATTATTATGTGTCTCAGAGGTAATAATGATCAGTGGTGTATGGATTGCTTCTTCAGGAGGGAGACAGGGGGCATCTCAAGACGTGTGGGTTAATGTGCTGCTCAGATAGATAAACTCAGTCATAATGTAAAAGTATCATGACTGACATTCTTTATACCAGGCAAGGTAGGGAATCTGATTGTCTAGCGTGTTTTCTTGACAGCCATTTTGTTGGGAAAAAAATAAGCCTTGGCCAGAGACGCAGTTTGCCTTAAGAAGAAGGAAAGGGGGGATGTCCACATCATTGGCAGAGCTCCTATAATGTTCAACGGTGAGGGAAACATGTAGTAATTATAGTATATTTAGAACAATCACTTTGCAATCCTGCGAGCCAGATCTCTTTTATGCCCATTTTACAGACAAGTTACTTAGGGATGCCAACCTCCAGGTACTAGCTGGAGATCTCCTGCTATTACAACTGATCTCCAGCCGATAGAGATTAGTTCACCTGGAGAAAATGGCCGCTTTAGCAATTGGACTCTATGACATTGAAGTCCCTCCCCTCCCCAAACCCCGCCCTTCTCAGGCTCCGCCCCTAAAACCTCCTGTCGGTTGCCAAGAGGGACCTGGCAACCCTAATGTTACTGAGGTTTAGACAGAATATGACTTTAGTTTTCCTAAAGATGCTAAAGATTATTTCGTTTTCCTAAAGATGCTAAAGGATCTGATGGATCTTATAGTGTAGCAAGCCACCTATGCCCATAGGGCTTCCTGAGCCCTCATTAGATTACTTCATGGGAGGGTCATAATAGAGGTCTATAACATTATGCATGGGAAGGAGGAAGTAGATAGAGAGAACTTCCTCTCCTATAATATCAGAACAAGTATACACCCTGTTAATCTGATGGCAGTAGTTTCAGAACAAGCAAAGGAAAATACTTTTTAATGGAGGACAGTTCCATCAATGGCTCCTAACCACAATGGCAGAGTAGAACCTCCATGTTCAGAAGCAGCAACCCTCTGAATACCAGTCCTTGGGGAAAACAATAGGAGGAGACTTGGGACACTGTGCTCTGCTTGTAGGCTTTCTAGGGGAATTTGGCTGCCCAGTGTGTGATTCTATGATTCTATGATTCATGTGTTGACGTATCAGTTACCCCTTGAAATCTGAACTAGCTGGTTTCTAACTGGCCCTTGTTTTGGCGAAGGATGTTGATAATTAGAGGATGTGAAGTCGCTTTGCTCAAAGTACTCATTGTCATTACCGGAACAAACCTTGGTTAGCCTTCTCATCTTTCTCATTTTACATACAAATTGAGTGCTGGTGTAAAAACAAATCCCTATTCTACCTCCTGCTGTTTCCTTCTCTTCCTTTCATGAATCTTTTTTTCCCCAAGCCTTCTGAGGCCCTCTGGCATACAATGCCAAACAGCCAATTTACATGCTGTTGGGGGGAAAAAGAAGAAGAATGGATGAAAAGAGTCTCTCCATTTGGATTTCTCCTATTCTTTATTCAGAAGAGTGTGTTTGGCACATTTTCCACTGGGAGCCAACCGGACTGGGCTGGCTGCCGTATATTAATACTTTTAGAAATGTGCCTCGATGTGCTCTTTGATATTTATCGTATGGACTGAAATGATGAAAGTTGAAATTTTATTGCTGCTATTTTTACTGTAATTGCACTCTGCTTTTTTAAAAAAAAGCACGATAGAAATAGCTTATGGGAACTGTTCTAACAAGTCTAGGAATCCTTCAATTTAGAAGTGTGAAATGTATTTTTTTGTTGAACGGGTTCGAAAGATATTTATCCTGCTTATTTTCCAAATGGCTCTCTCTGGAGTTCGTGCACAGAGGCTATGCTGTTTATGAAAACAATAGAGTAAAGATAATTCGGCACATTTATCAGATTTTTTTTCACGTTTACTGATAATCGTTAAGATAGTTAACAAGTCCAAAAATGCATAATGCATGTTAGTTCACATATTGTTCCTGCGTAACCATCCTCTTGTAATATGTACCCAGCTGTGGGGGAAGGAAAGCAAAAGTGACAGACCAAGATAGTGTGGTTAGTTAGTGCCCATCAAAGGTGGTTAAATCTTGATGCAGAAGGTTCTCAGCATTGTATAGTGGTTTGAAGCGGTGGACTCTGATCTGGAGAACTGGGTTTGATTCCCTACTCCTCCATATGTGTGGCGGACGCTAAACTGGTGAACTGGATTTGTTTCCCCGCTCCTCCGCATGAAACCAGCTGGGTGACCTTGGGCTAGCCACACGCTCTCAGCCCCACGGCCATTTTCTCCAGGGGAACTGATCTCTATCGGATGGAGATCAGTTGTAATAGTGGGCGATCTCTAGCTAGTACCTGGAGGTTGGCAACCCTACTTGTAAGGGCTAGGGACAGGCCTGGGAGGACACATACCCTAGCTCTTTCACTAGCTAACCGGTTATAGGGAGGGCAGTGAGGAGACGAGAAAGATCAAGTGTGCTGTTAACCCCTTCCACTCTCAAGTCTGAAGCCTGTTGACACCCGCGCCAGGGGACTCTAGTGGGTATATCGGCCCCCCGTCCAACCCTAACAATGCGAAGGACTCTCATTACATGGTGTCGCTGTTAGATTAATTTTTGGCCAGTCACGGTCTTTCTCAGCCTACCTCACAGGACTTTTTGTTGTGAGGATAAAATGGAGGCGGGAAGGACCACGCTTTAAACTGCTTTGGGGTCCCCGTTAGAGCGAAGAGTATGAATATCTAAATAAATAAGTAGCTCGGCAGAAGATATCACCAGGCACTGCTGGGACCATATCTGATCCCCTTTTCTCCAGAGCTTATGGTTTGTAGTTCAGAAAGGTAGAAAGAACTCTTTATATTCAGTTTCTATAGATTACCTGTGACGAAACACAAAAGTGGACTCTACATTGCCTTTATTCCTCATCTGGCACTCAGTATAGCACACCTAGGCTGAAACTGAGTAGCCCGTGACGTCCTGGGTGCTTTTGATGCTGTCATGCCCTCTGTTAGATGCAGTTAAGTTGCTTGTACTGTAAATTTAATTTCTGTTCCTCTTATCGATTGCCTTTTTCCTTGAGCGCTTTGTCTTTTCTTTTTTTAATGGCTCGGTAAGGGCTTTCTTTTTCTTAAAAAATTTTTTTTTACTTCCACGCTCCAGTTCATTTTGAGATGCCTGTTTTGGTGTTTATTTGTCTGCGCTTTCCAGTGATTAATTCTAGAAGGAAGCAGCTGTGAATAGTAAATTGCAATCCCGAGTAGCTCTGGGGCTTTGGCAGTTGGTCGGATTTTCAAAGTGAGGAAATAACAGGTGTCCCGTGTCATCGCAGGTTTGGAAAGAACTTTCAAAGCGCAAAATATCGCATTCGCTTCTCTCTCCTCCCCCCCTCTTTGTACTCCGAGGTAGCAATTAATGGGCTTGATTGTTCTGTCACTCGCTTCAAAGGGGCTTTGAATTCAAAGGAGTGGATATTGTAATTTGCCTTTTGAAATGCCCTGTGTAGATCTGAGTTCACATCAGCTGACTGAAGGCCAAATGACAATTGTCACTGGAACTCCAGATGTGTAATTTCATCCTCAAATGTAGCCACTGGAAGGAAAGCGGAATATGGATTGGGGCACTGATGCTGGAAAATGGGAGGATTAACTCTTCTCTGTGCCATATATACCCATTCAAAATTTCCCTTCCTGCTGTTTTAAGCCATGTCTTTTTCCTTAGTGGAGCTAAAAGCAGCCCAAGGAGGAGGTGTGGGGGGGACAGTTTCCTTTTGGGGAAATAATGTAGGGGAAAGAAATGAAACTCTTCCCTCAGCGCTGCAGCTCTGATCCTCTTCTCCTCCCCGTGGCTGCTTCTTAACTAACTTTAAACTGTATTTAGAGGTACGCTGCCCATGAACATGACGGCTCTGTTTAGCAGTGTAGCCCACTGGCTGTTGCTAGAGCTGACCTCCATGAATTTGTCTTTTCAACTGGCTCAAGTAGCACATCTACTGGCAGTGAATTCCATAAAGTTAATTTCATGGGTGCCCACGAGTTCTAGTACTATGCGTGATGGCCCAAACAATCTCTGTATCAGCAGTCCCAGTGTTTCCAGCTCTACTATAGCCCTGTACTCACAAGCACTCCACACATTGAATGCACAGAGAGGGAAGGTGGGCATGGGTGCACTAGCCCCAACCCTCTTGCCTCTGTATGACCACTGACTCATAAGCACATAGGCTTGCCAGGTCCCTCTTCACCACCTGCAGGAGGTTTTTGGGGTGGAGCCTGAGGAGGGCAGGGTTTGGGGAAGGGAGGGACTTCAATGCCATAGAGTCCGATTGCCAAAGCGGCCATTTTCTCCAGGTGAACTAGCCTCTATCTGCTGGAGATCAGTTGTAATAGCAGGAGATCTCCAGCTAGTACTTGGAGGTTGGCAACCCTATGAGCACAGTGTCTAGGCATAGAGGTTGTGTCCTTCCAAATGGTCCCTCCCTGTGATGAGTGACAAGTAGATGCTGTGTTCACAAGCCTGAGGCAGGGGGCAAGGCCAGAATGCTCATGCCTGTTCTCCTCCACATGTTCAGTCAACTCGCAGAGGGTTCATGTGTACAGGGCTTGTATCTTCTTTGTAATCTAAGCCAAATGCCCTATTCTAAACACAGTAAAACTATAAATTTATATAAAGTCCAACTCAGAGTATCTATCCAGCACATTACATATGAGATCTAGATTTTGGACCAGGATGAAGCCCTCAGACGGTAGATTAATGAGCCTGTAGTCTCCATTATCACACAGGGCGGATTAACACCACCACAAGGGAAATTTATTTGTTTTAAAAGTCTGTATGGCTTGTATATTGCACTGTCTTCTTTTTTTCATTCTGGTGATGTCTATCATTGTATGCACCATAGGATGTAAATCCATGGTATTTCTGTAGTCTGTGCACTTAAGAGACCCACAATATGACAACTTATCCCTCTGCGACTCCCAGCAGGATCAGTGAGGCTTATATAAATCTCTGCTCTTGGAGATTTATGAACCAAGTGATCTTCATCTTTGAAAAATGACTCCTCTCTTCTATTTGATTTTATGGAGTGGCTGGAATTTAAACATCTAGCTATCTTTGTTTTTACCTTTCTTCTTCTTCTTCTTCTTCTTCTTCTTCTTCTTCTTCTTCTTCTTCTTCTTCTTCTTCTTCTTCTTCTTCTTCTTCTTCTTCTTCTTCTTCTCCTCCTTCTCCTCCTTCTCCTCCTCCTTCTCCTCCTCTTTAAAGCACAGTAATTTAGCATAACTGGATAGGCTGAGGCTTGAAACGCGCCCCCCCCCCAAAAAAAAATTTAATGCTCAGAGATACTAAAATATATTTCTGTTACTGCTGGTGGGCCTGAATGGTATCACATATTGGAAAACTGCAATTTATAAGAATTTATCTTTTCTTGGATTTTCTACGGATTGTAGACATGAGATGTGGTTGTGTCGGTTTTAGGGCTTCATGCAGGCAATTTCACCCCTACCCTAAGCAGAACCCTGAGAAGCTGAACCTTCCCCAGTAGCAATGGTCTGGTCAAAAGTGATGACTTTTGCTCTAATTTTATCTCTAATTCATTTTAATTAGCCAGTTTCCTATTCCATTCCTAATCTGAAACAGAGATGGCCCTGAGAGTTCAAATCTTTAGATACCAGACAGGCTGGATGGCCATCTGTCAGCAATGCTGATTCTATTACCTTAGGCTGATCATGAGAGGGAGGGCATCTTGGCCATCTTCTGGGCATGGAGTAGGGTCATTGGGGGCGTGTGGGGAGGTAGTTGTGAATTTCATGCATTGTGCAGGGGGTTGGACTAGATGACCCTGGTGATCCCTTCCAACTCTATGGTTCTATGAAAGTGTTCCCTTTGCCAATAAAAAATGCTGTGCTTGGGATAGTGTGACAGAACTGTGCTTGGGATAGTGTGGCAAAACCTCATGGGGCAGGAGCAATAACAAGGAGGGGAAATATCCAGAATTGAGCCACAAAGCTGGCTGGATCCAACCATTTGTTCCATTGGTGCTCAAGCGCTAAGACCTTTCTGCCGACATAGAACACTCTTGAGTACCTTATGCCAGCAGAAGGTTCCTTGTGAGCGAATGTGGATCAAAACAGTAGGACCCAAGCTGGAGATCTCCTGCTATTACAAGTGATCTGATAGAGATCAGTTCACCTGGAGAAAATGACCTCTTTGGCAATTGGACTCTATGGCATTGAAATCCCTCCCCTCCCCAAACCTCACCCTCCTTAGGCTCCGCCCCTAAAACCTCCTGCTGGTGGCAAAGAGGGCAACCCTAACCCAAACCCATGAGACCAGAAATCACTTATAAAATATGTCTTTGTGAGTTCTGGACGGATCAACTAAAGTGGTGCATTTTTATCAGCAAATCAGAATTTTTGAAGCCCTTTAATACCTAGTCTGCCGTAATGCTCACCAGGGTTTTGGGACTCGCAATCGTGCCTTTAAGTAAAATGTTCATGCTTTCTTTACAGACTCTGTGACATCCAGATAATAAAAAGGTTGAATTAATTTGCTGTTTGCCTTATCAATTTTATCATCTCACTACAAAGCAGTATTTTTTATTTTTTTTGGTCAGGCCTATCACAGGATTTGAACTTTCTTCCTTAGTGGCAAGTGTCTTTCACTGTATTTGTCACACATTGTTTGAGTGTCTCTTTCCTGGGAAAGTGATAGCAGAATAGGATTTTTATCATCTTTCCCCTCTTTGTACAGAACTGTCTTTTGCATCCTTGGCTTTTGTTTCAAAGACAATTGAACACCGATAGCGATCAGTGTTTATGGCACCAAGTATGAAGGGAAGCCTTCCCCTTTGCTTCCAGGCAGCTTCTGTTATCGGGTTTGAAATGTCGAGCATTCTTCACCGAGCAGAAAAGAGAGCAAGAGATAACATTCAGAGTGGTGTAAAGATGGAGCCAGATTATGTGGGCCAAGGAAATTGTTTCTCCTGTATTCTATATGGAGATTTTAATGGAATCTGTTAAAATGTCTCAGGATGCACGTATGTCTCTAGATGTAGCCTTGCTATTATGCATTGCATGTTAGTGTTTCATTTGCAAGACCTATACAACAGGTGTGCATGCAGAGGTGAATGTAAGCCAGTACAGTAAGGAAATGTCAGAAGTAGTACCTCCCAGCTTCTGCTTTGAGTCTCCCAGAGCAAGACAGTAGTGGTATGAAGTGTAAGGTACTCTTCCCCATGTACACTTGACAATAGAGTGATCGGTTCTTATTTTATCTGTTTATTTATAACATTTTGTAAGCAGCCTTTTTTAAAAAAAAAATAGGGCTCTGTTGGACTTACATCCATTGGCTAGAGTGCACATTCACTTTGTAAATGATTGTCCTCCACATTAAGTTGTGAATTAGCAATGATGACATTAATAGTGTCTCGTGGAAAAACCCCAACAAAACCCCCCAATATGCTTAATTATTTCAAGTAGATATT
This sequence comes from Euleptes europaea, assembly GCF_029931775.1. Taxonomy (NCBI): domain Eukaryota; kingdom Metazoa; phylum Chordata; class Lepidosauria; order Squamata; family Sphaerodactylidae; genus Euleptes; species Euleptes europaea. Next base: position 17,136,879 of record NC_079320.1, read on the forward strand.
TATATCTACATATCACTTGCATCTGAGATTCTTAGCACTGTTCAGAGTGTGAAACGTTTGCCTGCTGCTACCAATTCTGCAAGCAGAAGTAGAGATTAGAAAGTGATGCTAGGGTAAATTTATTATAAATTTATACAAGATGGAGATAGCTGCAGGGGGTAGTGGTGGACCCCATACCTAACGTGTAAACTTCATTATAGCCATACATGATGTGTAGGTTTTTTTCCTGTTCCCACACATGGGAATAGACCATAACATGCATGCAGAAGGAGCTTTAACCTTCTCCCCTAAGTTGTTAAATAGTCCAGGGAAAGAATTTTATTACCTATTGTCCACTGGAAATGGACCAAATAGCCCCCTAGACCAGGGGTGTCAAACCCAATTGTTACGAGGGCCAGATATGACATAAATGCCACTCAGTGGCAGACTGGGGGGGTTACCGCACTTGTATTCCCAGCGATGTATTAAGAGTTTGAAAATGTTATAGAAAATACTGTTCGCACTTTCTATGTATTCCCACCGATGTATTAAGAGTTTGAAAACATTATAAAAAATACTGTTCGCACTTTGTTTGGCCCCTTTAGCTGTGAAGTCGTCTTCCAACCATTTATAAGCCGTGGTATCCTAAAACCCTTTTAAAGCGATGTTTTTTATAATATTTTCAAACTCTTAATACATCGCTGGGAATACAAAGTGCGGTAACCCCCTGGGTCTAAAAATATTGGTTGCCTGGAGATAAAGGTTGCCCACCCACAACTATAAGGCTAACATTTAATTTTTATTTTTAACATATTGTCTAATGTTTAAGGGGCCCCACTTCATCAGGGGCCCACTGGGCCCACTTGCCATCAGGCAAGCTGACCCAATGGCCAGTCCACCACTGATGCCACTTGGCTGGGCCATGCCTTGCCAGCCCAGATCAGCTGGCTCGTGTGCCAGATAAGAGCTCTCAAGGGGCCGGATGCAGCCTGCAGGCCTTATGTTTGACACTCCTGCCCGAGACCATTTCTGTTCAGGGTAACCGTGTGTGTGTGTGGTGGTGGTGGGGGGAGGCTGAATCTCCTTCTTCACGTGCAGCATGATCCATAGGGTTGCCAACCACCAGGTACTAGCTAGAGATCTCCTGCTATTATGACTGATCTCCAGCCGAAAGAGATCAGTTCACCTGGAGAAAATGGCCAGTTTGGCAATTGGACTCAATGGCATTGAAGTCCCTCCCCTCCCCAAACCCTGCCCTCCTCAGGCTGTGCTCCAAAAACCTCCAGCTGGTTGTGAAGAGAGAGCTGGCAACCCTAATGATTCGATCTGGAGTGGGAACAGGAGTGGGCATTAGAAGAGGAAAGAGTATGCAAATCATGTATGACAGAGTTCACAGATTGAATCTGAGATCCATACCCTCTCCTGCTTTTTTGTGTGGAGGAGGATTAGATTAGGTTAAAAAGAAAACACTGAATTGAGATATGGCAAAAATGCTTATCCATGTTAGCATACCAAAGTGGCTAACTCGAATTAATTTTAAAAATCTAAAAATGGATCCTCAGAACCCACTTGATGCAGCAAAACCATGTAACAAGCACTGAATGAAAAGAGCATATTTTCTCCAACCTTACTAAAGAAGTCAGAGATGAGCTTGGTCACTTAGTGCACAGCTGCTTATCATGAAACAGTGGCTCAGTGGAAGAGTCTCTGCTGTGCATGCAGAAGGTCCCAGGTTCAATCTCTGGCATCTCCAGTTTAAAAGACCAGGTATTAGGTGATGTGAGACCCTGGAGACCTGCTGCAGTCTAAGTAGACAATCCTGACTTTGATGGATCAAGGGTCTGATTCAGTATAAGGGAGCATCATGTGTTCAACCCTTTGCTGTTTCTTTACCCATAGGCAAATGTTTCAGGGGTCTAGTCTTAGTCAGTAGTAGAAGAGCTGGATTCGAGTCCAGTATCACCTTAAAGACCAACAAGATTTCCAGAGTGAAAGCTTTTGAGAATCAAAGCTCCCTTTGTCAGATTGGGGAGTTTTGACTTTCAAAAGCTTATACCCTGGAAATCATGTTGGTCTTTAAGGTGCTACTGGACTTGAGTCTAGTTCTCACAGGGAGATGTGTAATTGAATACAGTAAACATGACCAATAGTCACTGTTAGGCACGGGTCCTGTGCATTTGTTTACTTTACGTGGGCATCCTGGAGACACTCAGTAGACAAGTGAAACTACAGTTTTCCTGGAACATGTGGGAGGGGCTGTGGCTCAGTGGTAGAGTATCTGTATTGCATGCAGAAGGTCCCAGGTTCAATCCCCAGCACCTCCAGTTAAAGGGACTAGGCAAGTAGGTGATGTGAAAGACCTCTGCCTGAGACCCTGGAGAGCCGCTGTCGGTCTGAGTAGACAATACTGACTTTGATGGACCAAGGGTCTGAGTCAATATAAGGCAGCTTCATGTGTTCATGTGAAAAGTCCACCTAGTTTAACATAAAGTGCTATGGGTGGCTTGCTTTTCCTTGAGGATGGGTGGGAGATTAAAAGAGCAGTGATCCTGCAAATGTCACCTTGCTCTTCTACAGTAAAAAATATATGCTTCCCACTAATCAACCCTGTGCAGCATGGCAATATTATCAGAGGCTATATACCCCAGCCAACCAACCTTAGTAAGCCAGTGCCAGTAAATAATCTCCAGGACACCCTTTTACTCTCAAAATGCCTTCCATCAAACTATCTTCCTAAACATTCATCTTGAACCATGGTGATAATACTCCTGTGCCAGAGCCAGAGGTTCATGCCAGAGGAATGAAAACCACAGCAGCATCCACACAAGAAAGAGGCAAACCGGAGGGATCAATGCAACACGATAATTTCAAAGCTCATTTTCTATAGTAATGATCTTTTTTAGGTATATTATGTTGGGGAGGGGCTGTGGCTCAGGGGTAGAACATCTGTTTTGGCATTCAGAAGGTCCCAGGTTCAATCCCCAGCATCTCCAGTTAAAGGGACTAGGCAAGTAGGTGATGTAAAAGACCTCAGCCTGAGACCCTGGAGAGCTGCTGCTGGTCTGAGTAGATAATACAGACTTTGAAGGACCGAGGGTCTGATTCAGTATAAGGCAGCTTCATATGCTCATGTGTAAAGAATAGTGGAACCAGAAAAGAATCTATTTTTATTTGGGATGGTCACAACCACCTGCCGTGCATACACTCCAAGTTATTTTCATATATCACGTTTATTTATGCTTTGGCCCCGAGTAACAGTGGAATATAAGAACAAAGTGATTATTTTAATTGGCACACTTAATTAGTTCATTGCTATTTTACCCTATAATATCTCTGTTGAAAATTGAGCTAGACTGCTTTGATTTCATCAATTAATAAGGAAGTGCATATTTTGCAACACCTGCAGAAAAGACAACCTGGACTTGAATGGGAGAATTTAAGAAAATCCCTGATGTATCAGACTACTGGTCTATCCAATTCAGAATCCTGTTGTACACAGTGGCAACCAGAGGCCATAAAGGATCCACAGCAGAGGCTCAGGGGCCCAAGTGTCCTGTGTTTCTGCCCCCCCCCACCCCGCAACTGACATTCAGATAGGGTTGCCAGGTCCTTCTTCAACACCGGCAGGAGGTTTTTGGGGCAGAGCCTGAGGAGGGTAAGGTGTGGGGAGGGGAGGGACTTCAATGCCATAGAGTCCAATTACCAAAGCGGCCATTTTCTCCAGGTGAACTGATCTCCATCGGCTGGAGATCAGTCGTAATAGCGGGAGATCTCCAGGGAGGTTTTTGGGGTGGAGCCTGAGGAGGGCGGGGTTTGGGGATCTCCAGCTAGTACCTGGAGGTTGGCAGCCCTTCATTCAGAGCTATACTGCTTTTAAACAAAGAGGCCCCATTTAACGTTCTAGTTCTCCTTTTATGGACCCTACCTAATACATTTCACAGTAGTTAGTTCTACTTTTTGTGTGTGTACATTGTATGAAGAAGGACTTTACCTTGTCTGTCCTAACATCATTGAACATCATCAAGTTCTAGTATTTTAGACAGAGGAGGAAAAGTAATCGTTTTTTCCACTGCATTCACAATTTTATGAACCTCCGGCATAGTTCCCTTACTTGTCTTTTTCTAAATCAAAAACCTCAAGATTTCAAGTACTCCAGTCATTTGTTCAGTTTGGTTGGTTTTCTTGATATCTTTTCTAACTCAATGATGGGCAACCGGAACTGCACATAGTCTTCCCAATGACACTCATTTACCTGCATGAACACCTTTGTCTTAAAAAAAATGATGTTGTACCTCTTGTTACAACCTGTTTGCACAACACTGTGTATCTTGTTAGATGCCTTTTTTCTCCATTGATGGGTTTGTTGGCTTGAGATACTACTGTTTTAGGTACTGTCCAGAAAGAGTGAAGTAACATAGTCATGGTCCAATGAAGTCTAAATAGCTTGTGGAGGATGTCATACAGATGAAAGAAAAGTAGCCACCTCCACGTACATCCTCTGACCTGGAAGCCCAATTCTTAATCCCTGGTGTACAAAGAACTTTCCGTATTATTCAGTTGAAAGAGCAATGCTCTGCTTACCTGTCCACGATCCGTTTCTTCTATTCTTTAGTTGTCCCAGGATTGAGTCCTGTCATAGAAAAAAGAAGCTGGGACAAAGACTTGATCAGACCTAGCAAAAAACAACAACACAATAATTAAGCATTGCAGACTGCAGAGCCTCCAGTTTTGCTGGAAAGTCATAATATATTTGTGGCCTCTTGTTGTCTTCTTTTGCAAATATACAGTATGATAAGGAGATTAACATACAGAAACTCCATAGAACAAGCACTGAACTGAATTTGGCAGCAGGAGAACAGTTAAATGATTTCATGCTCTGGGCAAAGCACACACACACCCATTTCTGGTGACTTTTTAAAAAGATTGAACAACATGAAAATGATCATGTGGAGATCATGGGGAAAGGTCATAGCTTAGTGGTGGAGCAGATGCTTTGCATACAAGAGCAAATATTCCCCGTTTCATTTCTTTTTTATCTTTTGTTTTGGGCAACAGTTTTTCTTTTTGCTGTTTGTTTTGTAAATTCCTTTTCATCGTGTACACAAGTTGTGAAGGTTTTTTTTAAACAAACCATTTATGTGAATGGTGTGCATCATTTCCGCGTATAATATAAGCATAACGTTCTAATGCTGATTTATGAAGACACCAACAATGGCAAAATGTGTACATTTTCTAGAAACAAATCAGCATGAGCTGACTGAAAACTGTGTAAAAGTGAAGAACCACAGGTTTCATTTGTACCACGGAGAAGTGAATTCAAAACAGGATATGTGACTTGAAGTGACAAGGGTGAGAAAGTTGAAATCATCCTTAGACCCAGTATGAACCTCTAGCATCCCGAGAAACAAATAAATTCAGGTAATGGGGGTGAGGTGGAAGACTGCTGCTTCAGACTATAGAGCTGCTGCTAGTTGGAGTAGATGATATCGAGTAGCAATGCCGCAGAACTTTGCTCATGCAGTTGTTTGATCTGCACTTTGGTGGCTTGAGTAGGGTTATTTTAAGTTTAGGAATAAAACTGTGGCAGTAATTTACGGGCAAACTTTGACAGAAAAGAATAGACATCAACATTGCTGCCTGTTTAGGGATTAAGTAGCTTTCCCCCCTAATTTGCACCTCTCTGCATGCTGATCACTCCTTTGCTGTGTTATGTCGATGACTCAGAATCATTGGCCAATCTCTCTGTAATGGCTGTAAATTAGAAGGAGCATGGCTGAGAAAGCAAAGTATTCAGCAGTTTAGGATCATTTAGTTGGAGAGAAATCACTTGGCAGTGAGATTGGGATTTTCTGTCCTCTAAATAATAACCTGCAAACTTTGCAACCTCACTTTTTCACCTGGTTCCAGGCTACTTATGGGGGAAAAGATTAAGTAGCTCTGTTCCCCATACAAATCTTTGGGACTTTGTCTACTGATTTCTCTTCACAGTGAAAATTGCCCATTTGTTTCTCTCAATCTCATGATTTTTAACTAGCTCCCAGTCTACAATTGCTCTATTATTATCCCATTATTGCTAATTTTGTTAAAAATATTATTTTCTTGCTTTAAATGTTCATCCCTTTTGATAACAGGATTTTAAAAATTATTTGAAAAATCAACAAGCATGTAGAAATAGACGCTTATTGTTTTATCCCCCCCACATAATCAGCTGAAAAATTATTTGTTATGTTGATAACACACAGTGCAATCCTAAACTGATTTATACCCTTCTCTATCTATCAAAGTCTCTGGGTTTGGAAGAGTACAAGTAGGGACCTGCAAGAAACTTGCAGGAGTGGCCATCCCATTTTTCCACCTTTGTTTCCTCCCCTCTCCTGCTGCTTCTCAGTCTCTCGTTCTTTCTCCCTTCTACCACCCCTTCTCTTACTCCCTCTCTCTCCAATGGCTGCCACTTTCACTCTCTTTCTGCTCCTTCACCCCATTATTATTTCTTTCTCTCTCTTTCTGCCTGCCCAACCTCATCACTCTCTTTCTGCCCCTTACTCCATCACTGTTTCTTTCCTTTTTCTGCCCCTCCCATCACTGTTTCTTTCTCTCTCTTTATGCCACCCACCCCATAACATTCTCTCTTTCTGCCTTCCAACTCATCATTCCCTCTATCTCCAATCCACAGATGTAGATAGCCACAGATTGGCCCACACATGGCTATAAATTTTAGATATATAGATAAAACTGTTTACGATGGCATTGTCAGAATATCAGGTGATATTTCCTCGAGTCTAGATTGTGAAGAGATAATCCTCTGGTAATACATTATCATTTGCAAAACCAGAGGGTATTGACACAATTTATACATCAAGAAACATTACAATCCACTGGGAAAGAAGAGAAAAGCTTTTTTAAAAGACAGCATAAAACAGGTACAAAATAGGAAACAGCCCATTCCTGAGCTGACGGCGTACGCAGATGGCGGGGAAGAGGCACAGCGGTGCCTCCTCCTAACTGATTTGCGTATGCTGTTAAACAAAAAAAAGCTATTCGCAACTTTTTTTTGTTTAACCGGAGCCTTTTGCCCCATAGGGAACAGCGAGGCTGCACCTGCTAAAAAGCAGGCGCAGCACTGCCGTTCCTGGTGCCGGAGTACCAAGCTGAACTGGGATAGGAAGCCGCCTAACTGGAGGCTCCTCCCCCCGGCCCACCCTCGGAACGCCCCCCTGCACTGGCACTGCCACTCTACGTCGTGGCCTGCGCCAGGGAGAGGCCGCGCTGGCGGAGGGGTAAGGCGTTGTCCTGCAGCGCTCGGCCACTAGCAGGACTGGCCTCGCCACCAGTGTAAGTGCATGTAAATCCGTGATTACACGCACTCATGCTGGCGGGGAGGTCATGCCGCCTCCTATGAGGTTTCGGCCGAAATCTCAGGAATGGGTTGAAAAATTCAGCAGTACAGCCAATTGTTATTTATTTATTTATAATTCAGGTACGGAAAGATAGATTCTTTGGGTATGAGTAACTAAAAACCAAAGTGTACAGGATCATGCATCCCAGTTTCAGAGCTGGATAAACCAAAGGTCTGGTTTTGTATATTCAAAGTTCCAAGGGTGTTTTATCTTATCTGGGTTGATGTGAACGTTATCAGTATTGGAAGTTATAAATACGAAGAGAGGTAAGTTGCAAAAATATCCAGTGTGTCTCAAGCATTGTATCTTTCCTCTCCCGTATAGCTAGTATTCTTTTAATACTTCAGTCTCTGACACTAATGCTGTTTCTCAGGGTCGGATTTGTGTCACAATCAGCTCTCATCTTTGCCCAAGAAAATCTTACCAAGGCGTCCTCAATCAGTCATGATTGCTAAGGAGGAGAACTTGTCTCAGTGGTAGAGTACTTATTTGCATGCAGAAATTTGACAGGTTCATCCCTTGCATCTTCAAATCACTGCTAGTTGCTATTGAGGGAATGCCTTTCACTGTCTGTGATGCAGAAGACCCACTGTCAATCAGAATAACAACCACTGAGCCAGATGCACCAATGGTCTCACCGATATGAGGCATCGTCATTTGTTCATATATGCCATATTTCACCAGCTCCTACAAAAGCTAACATCGACCTTTTAGCATTTTGTATTGTATTTATTGTTGTGCAGACTCACCCCTTTGTAGAGTGTCTTGTGCATCTCTTTTCTGACAGCATGCGTGGTAGGATTGCCAACCTCCTGGTACTAGCTGGAGATATCCCGCTATTACAAATGAACTCCAGCTGATAGAGATCAGTTCACCTGGGTAAAATGGCTGCTTTGGCAATTGGACTGTATGGCAGTGAAGTCCCTCCCCTCCCCTAACCCCACCCTCCTCAGGCTCTGCCCCAAAAGCCTCCCACTGGTGGCAAAGAGGGACCTGGTAACCCTAATGCCTGACAATACATAAAGATGCCTGGTGATACATAAAGTGATGCAGGCATGGCTGTGCTTTGTCCAGAGGAAGTCTACAATAATAATAATAATAATAAAAAAGATAGTCAGGACCAACAGGAAGTCAAGCCTCAGCTGCAAGGAGGGGAATAACAGTGATATGAGAGTATTATCTGTGGTGAGACAGGTGTAACCCCTGTGCCTCAAGCAGTAGTTGATGTAAGAGACATTTCTGAGGAGTTTTTAAGTGCCAGTCTAGCCCCACAGCACTTTTTGGAATGCGGCCACCAACAGCCATCTTACCCCATCAGTGAAAGGGAGCTAGAGGCCCAGAGGAGACACTCTTGGGAGTCAGGTTCCACTAGGGTTGCCAGGTGTCTCTTCACAACTGGTGGGAGGTTTTTGGGGTGGAGCCTGAGGAGGGTGGGGTTTGGGAAGGGGAGGGACTTCAATACCATAGAGCCCAATTGCCAAAGTGGCCATTTTCTCCAGGGGAACTGATTGCTATTGGCTGGAGATCAGTTATAATAGCAGGAGATCTCCAGCTAGTACCTGGAGGTTGCAACCCTAGGTTCCACAAGAACAGGACTGAGAATTTTGTCTGTGATGAGGTGAGGGCTGAAGTGAATGCCGACAGCCCTATGTGAATTCCTCATTCCCTTACCCTGATCAAGCAACTATGAAGCAAAAGGGTCAATTTTGTTTGTATGAATGTCAACATTCAATTGCTGTGATTGCTCTGAGGCTGAGGGGAGGGAAAAGTGATATGGAAACCTTCTGAGGCCACTAAATAACCCAAAGGCATGGTAAATTTCACAGTCATATCGAGTCTAAATTGTATTTATGCCAATCTGTGATCCAACAGATTAATATTTTTTTCTTCAACTTTGAACGGGCGTCCTTCTATAATCAATGTCCTCCCTCCCAGAACCCACCTGGGTGGGAAAACTTCTGTAATTAATAATTACAGTGTTGCAGGAGAAACATAATCATGGGTCTGTAGCAATACATACAGACAGCAAACCCTACTGATAAGTTTAATTAATGCCATGGTCAATTATTCACTCAAAAAATTGCTGCTCTCTTGAGGCGGAGTAAAAAAAAAACCCCGAACTTAAAAGGTTATTCATGGAATCGATGTAGCTTGAATTACTCATGAGAAAAGGGCCGCAGCATTTGACAGCGGTTGTGTCTGCCCCTGACCATTCAGCCCTCCTCCTGCCGACAAGCTCACTGTTGAGGCCCGCCCCCACCTCCGTCACAACTCCGCCCATCGCAGCTCCGTAGAGGGGAGGCATTCGAAGGAGAGGGGGAAGGAGAAGTCCTATCGGGCTCCAAACCGCTCGACTCCACTTTCATGCAACCGAATGCATGGGGAGTTCTGCCTTGGATTTGCCGCTCTCTGGATGCACATTTTCCCCATCCGAATTCTCAAAACTCAACAATAAGCCCCCCATGCAGAGTTTTGAGAATTTGGATGGGGAAAATGTGCATCTAGAGAGAGCGGCAAATCCAAGGCAAAACCTCCCCTGCGTAAACGGCCCTTGTCTCCCTTTCTGCTTTGACTCGGCACCGTCCCCCCCCTTCCCTTTCAGCTTTGGATTCGTTTTCCCGTTGACTTCTGTTTTCTGCTTCTGTCCGCTTTCCTTGTTTCTCTTTTAGTTCCCCCCTTTTTGATGGTGTGTCCTGACTTGTTGCTTCGTCCCCCTTTGGAATAGTTCTTTTCACTTCTCCCCTCGTGATTTATGCTCGCGTTCCTTTTTTTCCCTTCACCTCCACCTCTTTGTTTCCCCCTTATTTTTCTTTCTTCATTAGTGCAGCAGCCAAAATGCCCAGGGCCATTTATGCATGGGAGGCCACACATCTCTTGTAATCTTGCCGTAGAGATTTGGATTTGGTACGGCACTCAAGCGCAGATCTAGTGGCTGTGCAAAGCTCATGAAAAGGGGCGGGCTTCTGGTTGGAACAAAAAAAGAACCCTTGGCCAATAGCCCCCCCTGTGGGTGGGGAGACGTAGGAGAGGGAGGAGACATTTGCCAGGATGGGCGGGGAGAAGAAATCCGACTCCAGGAGTTTTTCATGGGACCCTCCGGCAGAAAGGGCGAGGCAAAGGGAAAGATCGTAGCAACACAGGTTTGAGTTGCTGCTGGTTTGCTGCAAATTTTATGGGCTACCTCGGGGCAGCTGTGAAAAATCAAAAATAAGGTCCGGACCAACAAAGCATCAAAACCGGAGCAAACAGCCATGAATTAATTCCCCATGTCAAGATCCTACTGTTCTGTAACTTGTTTCATTTATAGAGGTATAAAATACATAGCGCAGATTCACGCACAGATTGATGGGGTTGCACGAGTCCATAATGTTTAGTTAAATAATGAGTTCTAAAATGTTAAAAGACTATCCTGCAAAGTTGGAATTTATTTTTTAAAAAAGGTCTGCTGGCTTAAGCTAAGTTTTTTGGGGAAAAGGCATCGACAATTTATACATTTTTTTATGAATTATGACTTCAAATCCATTAAGGTTTTTCCTTAACTGGCTATGAAACAAGGCTTCACATAAAATCTCTTTTAACAATAGCATTAACTTCTTAGTATTTTATGTGATAATGAAATAGGATGGTTTTTATAGTTGCAGTTTTCCTCTTGACTGATTAATCAAATTACCCAGGTTACAGATGTGAGGCATCTTTAGCAATTAGACAGAAACTCTTCTGCAGTTTGTTATTCTTAGGAAGGCATGGAAATGTGTCTGTTCTGTACAGTTTTCCATTTTTCTAAGCCACAGTTTTGGATATGTGTGGAGCCTCCATGATGGGCCTTGGCTTCCCTTGCCTAAAGGAACTGCCTAAATTGAACCATGCAACCAAATGTGGGTTGTCCATAGACTTCAGTGGGATGTGCAAACAGATTTGTTTCCCCATGATGGATCTCCTTCTGTTTTATTTTTTCCCTCATCAACTACCACTATTGCTTCTGAGACTTACGACTTGTCTTGTGTGTTGTTGTTTTTTCTATCCCACATTTAAGATGGTTGGGGGTGGGGGGTCCGCCAAAGAAAACTCTTTATAAAAGTCAGAAATATGTGGCACAGGAGAGGCTGAATGAAATTAAAACAACAACAACTCAAGAGTGGTTTTATTTGTCTCTTTTAACTGGTGGTGAGTTGGAGACACATATCCAGCCCATTTCAAATCAACATTGGTTTTGAGTCTGCCTCCAGGTTCAATTTGAGGTCCCATTAGCAACCTCCATTTGCATAGCTAACACACGGCTGTGAATTTTGCATGCTTCCTTGAGGGGATTCTTCGCGACAAAGGTGGAGCAAACACAAAAGGTCGCATTAAAGGGGCTCCTAAGAAATGCTAAGCAGGTATGTGCTGGCTTCGCAGTCACTTCTGGAATGATGGTTCAGCGTGAAAAACTAAAAAAAAGCTGCAGGGCACTTCAGCCTGGAAAGCGCTGCTAATTGCCAAGCATAAATGGCCCGAGAGTTCCTGAGATTAGATTGGTGGCTTATTTGAATGCAGCTCATATTCTTAGTCACGGTGATACACTGGCTCTCATCTAGCTCTATTCACTGCTTAACCAGGAGATGTCCTGCTTAAAGATGTGCAAAAAAAAAAAAAAAAAAGGGGGAGGGAAATAATTCGGTATATTTTGGGTTCGGGTTTATTGGGCACGAATTTTTTTGGTAAACTGAAATAAACCAAATATCCATACCGGTAAATGGGTATTTTGGATTTATTTCCAGGTTTCCTGAAAAATTCAGGTCCATTATAGTCTATGGGGATTTTTTTCGAAGTTCCTGTGGGGACATTTTTTGAGGTGGAGTCACCAAATCTGCAGCATGGCTGCAAGGGACTGCCCTTAGACGGACACTGACATTTGGTGAAATATGGGACGGGGTCCAATTTTATGGGCCTGCAAAGGGGTCACCCCATCCTCCAGGCATTTGCGAGCCAAGCTGTCAATTGGTTTTCAAGTTCAGAAGGTCAGCATTGCCGAGGATTGGCAGAAATAGCCGATCGGCAAGCTGGCGCCTAAGAGTTTCGGGGTCTGATGTCCCTGCAAATTAACTTCCAAACTGAGGAACACAGCTTAAATGCATGAAAAATAAGGCACTGAAAACATTTCTTATGGTGGCAAATGTCTTCCTGTGAACTGTCCTTTAATAAAATCATCAAAAATCTGATTTCAAGAGATGGTCACGGTGCATGGAAACAAAGCCACTACTCAGGGCGACCTTCAGTTTGAGAGCAGGTTTTCATGGGGAGGGGGTGATACAGGAGCCAGCTGAAGCCATGACCAAGCTGGCTCTTCTGAAGGAGATTGCTCATCCGCGTGGGTGAGAAGACTCCTTCAGAAGCTGGATCAGCAGCTGTTGAAGCTGTTGCTTTTTAGTTGGAGGGTATATCCCTCCGGACGGGTCTGGGTGAACCCCGTCTTTTAAAATGACCCTTCTGTCATCCAGATTTATCCACTGAAGGGTGATGGATAGTTTGGTCAGACCAAGTTGGCTGTGATTACATGACCCCTACCTCAAAAGGACCCCAACTGCTGAGCTACTGGGTGACCTGTTTATTATTTGTGGCCTTTCTTTCCATCATTTTGTGGTTCACTCAGTGAGCTAATCTGTGGTGGCATGTCACTCACTTTTCAGAATAGAGAGGTTTAGATACAGCAGTGCTTGCTCTGAAGATAATTTTTTTACAGAATCTTAAAATATCTGTTCTGGTGGTGCATCATAATGGCCTCATTTTAAGGCTCTTGTTTGTTTGTTTGTTTGACACACACTTTTTGAAAGGTAGGCTGTTAAGTCGGTAGTTTGATTTTTATCTTTTGATTTGGAAGTGCCTTGGAAATAAATATGACTGTTATCTAGTTAGTGCTGAAGACTGTTTCTAACGTGTGGGCTCTTAGGCTTTGCCTACACTTCTGTTTTTACAATTAAGACCTTAGCAAGTAGATAATTCTCACGGTGTTCTTTCGCTCAGCTCAGAGAGCTTCCTGAGGCAGAGTTTTGGTGGTCTCCCTTACTAAGCTGATAACAAGAAGTGCAGACACTAGGAGTCCATTGTATGTGTTTAGGCTAATTCTGCTATGGCAGTGTTGCAAGTCCTATTGATGAAAACTAAGAAGATTAAAGGAAATAATCTGGGAATCTTTGTTGGTGATGCTTAAAGCTAACATTATGGGCATGGGGATTAGTAAAGAAGAAGAAAAAATCCAGAAGAGTTCCCTTTTCATTTATACTTACTCCAAAGGGTTTCCTTTTTATTTACTTACACCCCTCAGTGCAGAAAACCGTAAGGAAGAGACAGTAATACAGTGAGATTTTCAGGTTCATTGTTCAACATTGTCAAGTTGCTGTCAAATAGCCTTGCCTTTTTTTGTTGAGAATGGAAAAATTGTTAACATTGCTAGTTGACATTGGAAAGCTGCTGCAATGTTTCCTTGTCTTTTCCTTGCCTTCTTTAATAATAATTATTAGACTTTCTGAGCTCCCCCCCGAAAAAAAACTATATTTGTTCTATCTTCCAGCACCCATCCATTGTCTCCACACATACCCTTGTGCCAAACATGGAAATTGTCACATGCAGCAGAATGCATTCTGCTACTGTATATGAAAATCTGTGAATATTGAATATTTTGGATATTGAATATTTTAGCAAAAGTGCTGTTCCTTTATATTCCTAAATAATAACCCCTAAACTTCAGTGGCAAGCTTAGATGGCAGAGTACAGGTGACCTTTCTAGAAATTGCTATGATAGTTGGAAATGGAAATCCGCTTTCCTCCTGCTCTTGCTTGGCATCTCAGGGGCAGAGTGATGGGTCTTCCTCCCAGCTATTCTGTAAGAAGCAGCAGATAACTCCCAAGACTCCCACTCACCCATGATTGTCTTATGGCATCCCCACTCCCAGCGCCCTGCCCTACAAGTCTAAGTGCTATGGAGAATGTTTCTTCTGAATATCCTGCTATGTAGTAGGAGAAAGGTGGATTGTATCCTGGGTGAATTTACCTTTTGATGCATCTTCAAGACGTGGTGGCTGTCAGAATTACCATTCACCATCCAGTAAAGTTTGCTTGATAAACCTGGTTGAGGTGCAACAATGATCTCAATGTGTTCAAACTGAATTATTTCTTTGGCTGCAGAGCTTACACTGATCTGGTAGCTGACCAAATAACTGAATACCCAGGAAAGCATGTGAGCAACCACTTGCTTAAATAAATCTTAATGGTTAGAGTTTGGTCAGTTAATAGATGACGTCATTACATTTGCTCTTGTTTTCATTTTTTGTGGGCTCTGCATAGTGAGATAATGGTGGCAACCAAACCATAATACCTAAGAAAGAAAGGTGTTTCTTTCCTAGGTATCATGGTTTGGTTGCCACCATTCCCTGATGTTTTCTACCAGAAGCTAGTATATTAGTTGTGGAAGTCCTGTTCAGGAATTCTAATGCGAGAGAATGCACATGCACGGAGGTTAACTCAGTTGTGGGAACATACGATCACTGGAACATACAGGACCTATGAGTTGGACCCAGATTCAATGTTCTACTAATGGGAAGGGAGGTGTAATTTCTGCCAATTCCCCCTTCCTGCTGCAGACCCTTGATTTTCCCCACATGCCGTTCCTGGGGGTCCACTGTTCCTCAGGAAAAGCATTTTGGAGAGATCAGAGGGCTGCAGACAATGGGGGGAAGTAGGAAAGTTCTAGCTCCAACCCTCTGCGTGTACACACACATGCTTATGGTGCTCTCTATGTAATCAAGAACCTGTTTTTTTTTAATCCATGCTCTTGACTATCTAGAGAGAGCCCTGTGGGTGTACTCTTGAATTCCTTTAGAGTGTCTGATAAGGACAGATATGTCTCAGTACATGGAGGCAAAAAAACAACACGAGAACCCTCTTCCTGGATCACACTAAAGGTGCATATGTGGTATAGCATTCGGTAGACAGTGTGGCTAGAGAGATGCGGTGGTTTACTTCCCCATCTAATAAAGGCTAAGAATCAACACTTATTTAACACTTGGCTTGTCAGCCTGGTCTTCAGTTACCATTTTGAACGTAAGAATTGTTCCCCCTCAAAGGCTTCATCCACGTTCACCTTGCCTTCGTGCACAAAGCTTTTGTGCAAAGCTTCCCCAGGGTTTAGAATCCTGATTTGCGTGGTGTAAACAAACTCCAGTTAATCAAAGTACCAACATTGGGAACGTAACAGTGAATTGACTGAAGTAGAAAGTTTAGCATAAAGCTCCATACGTGAAGGGCAAAGGAAAGAGCGAAAGATGGACTGAAACACAGCAACAAGTGTTGTTCGTGCCCAATTTGAACTTGACTTCTGTAAGCAGAGGGAGGGAGGATGGTAGAGCAAAGACATTTGCAAGCACAGCAACAAGCTGTGTTCGTGTCCAGTTGGAGCAGAGCACCTGAATGCACACCAAATTGTTCAACACATCTGCATATCAAATAGGAGAAGTGATACTCTGATTACCAGCAAGATGCAGCTTTTGGAAATATCATTTCCTTGCCCATTGTAGAAGTTTGTTTGTTCACTTGAACATCAAGTATCTCTCCTGTGTATTTATTTTCCATTCCGATGCTTTGTCCCCAAGTGCACACTGCATCATGCAGACAAACACTCATATTGTCATGCACACATTCCTCCCCCCAAGGGTTCATCCATCCATAAAAAAAGCTGTCATTCTAATTTTTAAGGTGGTGGTGGGGTGATAAAGTGCTAGTGTTTAAAAAAATATTTTAAGAGAATTCACTTGTAAAGATATCTGTTCTTCTAGTGGTATCATGAACTAAGGGGGGTGGTCTGAAAGTTGAAACCAATGCTATATACATTTTCACAGGCAGGGACAGAGAGGATGAACGGTTGTAGTGATAGCAGCTGCTCTCCATGGCCATACAGGGAGGTTACCATGAGTCCTTCATTATTTTCTTCCCTCTTGCACTGATGTTTTGATGTACCAAATTATGAACACATTAAGCTGCCTTATACTGAGTCAGACCATCAATCTATCATGGTCAGTGTTGTCTGCTCTGACCAGCAGGAGAAAAAAGAGAAATGAGGTGCAAGGTAGAGCAGCTTATTGGCCCTTTTAGATCCCAACATGTTTTTAAAATTTTAAAAAAATTACTTCTAAAAATATTTTTAAAGGGTCGATATACGAAAAGTAGAGGGACCCTGTATTGATGTCTACTTTGAGTTGTTTTATCTTTTTTATTTGTTTTATTTTGGATTTATATCCTGTTCTATCCTGGCCAAAGCCGGGCTCAGAGCAGCTCACATCATAAAATTTCATTACAATGACTGACCGAAAGTCTCCAGAGTCTTGGGCCAAGACCATTCACATCATCGACTCCCTGATCCTTTATAATGGAGATGTAAGAGAAGTGGGCTCTGGGTGCTTCGCCCGTTGCTCCTCTGACTCCTGTAAGGGCTGAGCCAAGGGAGCTTCCTCGGCATCAGACCATTTGGAGGGAGAGTCTGAGTCAACCTCTTCCTCCGAAGAAGCCAGAATCTCGCTGCTGCCAGTCGCCAGCACGGAGATCTCTGACCGCTCTCCTCCTCTGCCTCCGCTCAAGTGGCCTTTTTATAGGCCTGGCTCTCCCTGCCATGTTCCCTGGCCCTCCCCCCCGAGACCTTATTAGGGCGTTGTGAGCCCTCCCCCGGAAGTCAGCCTTCTTCGGCCGGCCTCCGTCCCTGCGCTGGCGCGCCCCCGCCCGGGACACACCCGGCCGCCTCTCAGCTGGGCGGTGGGGCTGCTGCTCTGGAGTTGGGTTGGATTATCGTGGCCGCCCAGCTCCCAGTCGTTCAGCTGCGCCCTCTCAGCGACTGCTCCCAGGTCTTCCTCCGGCTGCCTTCCCCACACCCTGGCGGGGAAACTGTGGTCGGCTCTCTTTCCCGGGGGCTGCTCGCCAGACCTGGCTTCGTCGGGCGCTTCCTCTTTCTCGCCCGCCAGGCCTGCCAGAGAGAAAAACTCCTTCGGTAAGGGGGTTGGTGCCCCTTGTTCCGAAGCCCCAACTGGTCCCTCCCTGCCCCCGAGGTTCTGGTCGTGCTGGTGGAGCTGCTCAGGCCCGAAGGGACCTGGGCAGGGTCCGTCTCGGGACAGGAGATACCAAATTCAAATTTATTTTATTACAGCCAAAGGCCAGTATAAAGATATACCATAGAGTGAACCTGAGGCCTTTAATATATCATGAAGATACTGCCCCATTGAGCCAAACCCCAATTTGGTTTATTTAAATAGCAGAATCCATGCGATAGTATGATGCAGTGCCGGTCCCAGGTTTTGGGAAGCCCTAGGCAGACACTGCCCAGGGGCCGCCTTCTGCCCACTCATGCCACCTTTTCTACTCATCCACCTGTCGGTATTCCCATCACAAGTCCTCTCGCCACTTGTGGTCACAGCTGCCTGCACCACATTTGAGGCCTTTCTCCAGCTGTACTGGCTGTTGTGCTCAGCTTTCACCATCAACCTGCACGCACTTCCCCCTCAGTGTTGGGAAGCTGGGAACCTGGGTGGTGGAGTGCTTGTAGCCAGTGGAGTGCAGTGATTAAGAGCAGTGGACTCTAATCTGGAGAACCCGGTATGATTCCCCACTCCTCCGCATGAGTGGCAGACTCTAATCTGGTGAACCGGGTTGATTTCTCCGCTCCTACACATGAAGCCAGCTGGGTGACCTTGGGCTAGTCACAGTTCTCACTGAACACTCTCAGTCCCACCTGCCTAACAAGATGTCTGTTGTGGGGAGAGGAAGGGAAGGAGATTGTAAGCTGGTTTGAGACTCCTTTAAAAAAGGTAGAGAAAGTTGGCATATCAAAACCAACTCATCATCTTCTTCTCCTTCTCCTCCTCCTTAGGGAAAGGTACATGAGTATGTGGCAGGGGAGGGGAACAGGGGTCTGTGACAGTGACCCCTGCCCAAAGCCCCAGGCCCTGGCAGCTGCCCCACCTGCTGATGCCAGCCCTGGTACGAAGTGCATTATTGTTTTGTTTAATACACTCAAATAATTAGCATTAATCTCCTTTTTAAAATATTGTTTTGTCAGGAATCTTTCCCTCAAGCTGTCGAAGGATGTTGATCGAGGAGAAGTCCGGTGTCCTCGCGTCAGCCAACTAGCCAGCAGCCCATCTATGGAGTGGCCTTTTGCTACGATGGAAGAAGGTGGAGGGATGGAATCTCTTCCTTTCCGGCTGATGATGCAGGACTGTACGGCTGTGAAAACACTGCTGCTGAAAATGAAGCGAGTTCTTCAAGAGGTAGGAGTTTAAATGGCCAAATGAATGATATTATTTTTGAGGTTCATGACCATTCTGGAATAATACCAGCACCGTTATACCAAAAGAGTTGTCTTACTTTTACAACGACATTTCTTTTTTTTTTTTGCAATGATTATTTTTCACATAAATGCTGCCAACGATTTTATGCCAACCTCTCACCTATTACTGCTAGATCCTTAATTGTGAGATATAAATCGTGGTTCCACCTGATTTGCATAGTTTTTTGACTGCTGAAGGGAAGAGTGGGCAATGAAGCACGCTTGGGTGCCTGCAGGGGTGAAAGCAAGATGGAAGACTGACAGGAAAATGAAATGGAAATAAAACCGTTAGAACTGTGAAAGAGAGATGGAATGGTAAATAAAGCTTACCGAGAGTTGATTATTTTGATTGAAAAATAGTTCCTGCTCTGGTTGAATATCTGTGTGCTTTACTACTTGCTGCATAGCAAAGCAGGCATCTGATCACTTAATCGTGCAGCCAGATTGATTTTCCTCTTGCGTTGATGTAGCATTGCTTAAGCATACCATCTGAAGTTGCAAATTGGTCTGACAACCTAGAGGAGCCTTTGGGTGGCTGCATCACAGCTACTTCCACAGGTGACGTGTGATAAGGAACCTCTGTCTGTGACAGGTGATGGTTTTTTCACACGTGACAGTTGTCACTTAATATTGTAGTCCTTAAGAGAAGAGAATGTGTATATGAACAAAGCCTGCTTTGTATATCATATTTATTGCCCACTTGGAAGGCTTTTTTATTATTATTATTTCTTTTTATACAAGTTTCAAATATATATTTCTTATTCAACATACATTGTTTGTATATCGTACTTTTCTCACCCACTTGGAAGGCTTTAAGAGGGCAGTGGACATGTTCATGGAGGATAGGGTTATTCATGGCTATTGGTCAACATGAATACTAGTCATGATGCATACTTATTCTCTCTAGTATCAGAGGAGCATGCTTATTATATTAGGTGTTTTGGAACACAGGCAGGATAATGCCACAGTCGTCTTGTTTGTGGGCTTCCTAGAGGCACCTGGTTGGCCAGTATATGAACATACTGCTGTACTTGATGGGCCTTGGTCTGATCCAGCATGGGTTTTCTTTTGTTCTTATATCATAAATCATGCCTCAGTAAATTCTTATGAAGATTCTCGGAATGACATGAAGTTCATTCAAGGTCAAGTACGTAACTTGGTTCAAGTTCAGAAATGACATTGCACTTCAAAATCAAAACAAAAATAGAACTGCCACCAATATGTGTTTGTGGGTGTTCCAGTTGTGTCAGAATTGTGGCAGAGGAGGAAGTTGTAGGAATGTGCTAGGAAGTTGTAGTATCATGGTGGGGTATCATTTCTGAAAGGAAACACCAAAGCTTTCTGCGCTTATTACTTGCCCATTATTATACCTATATGCATCAACCTGTGATCTAGAAACTGGAAGGAAAAGGAAGGATGAAGCCCCCAGATTCTGCTTGAGAAACAGCCCTGACCAGACCTGGAAACAGTGAGAAAGTTCCAATATCCTCAATAAAAATAGCTCTATGGAATTGACATATGATGCAGCCCCCTGTCAGCTGAACAAATATTCCAAATTGCAGACAAATTAAGAGGCAGTTGTAAATGTATCCAGCTCCCCAGGTTCCTTCAGCTAACCAAGTTTGTAATTAACTAGTGTAGCATTGCTGATTGATTCAACAAGTTTGCATTTCAAGTGGTCTTTTTTTAAAAATCAATGAATCCATGCTAGAAACGGGCAATTCCTTCATTTCATGCTGCTTTGACACTCATTTCAAGTGCATGTGAATTTAAATAAAAATTAAAAGGCATTGGATTTAGCATTGGGATAAGCTAAGTCTTTAACTCCTTACTTGACAGTAGCTTAGAAAAATATCCTTGGCAGTCAGTTCTTTCCTTTTTGACGGCTCCCTGTAAACCATTTACACAGTCAAAAGGTTTGCTGACAAGTAATTCAATATCTTGGCATTCCCTTTTGAGACGAATCAGTTAGGAATGATGACTTTAAAGGCTATGTGTGTGCGCTTTTGATACAGAAGACAATCTTTATAGAAGTTAAGATCCTGAAACAGTATTTAAACCCCAGTGACGGTTCATGCCACTTACTGTTCTGGCAGGTATATAGTGGGAACAAAATATTTGAAAAGATTCTTGGTTGTGATAAAGGTCTTTATCAGTGAGATGGTGCTTTCTCCAGGCAAGTAACCATGGACCAAAGAACAAGCTCTTTAATAAGAGCTCCTTGACCAGGACTCCTTGACCAGTGTGATGCTGTAGTTAAAAAGGCAAATGCAGTCTTGGGCTGCATCAACAGAAGTATAGTGTCCAGATTACACGAAGTGATGGTATTGCTTTACTACGCTCTGGTAAGACTTCAACTAGAGTACTGTGTTCAGTTTTGGGCACCACAATTTAAAAAAAGATGTAGACAAGCTGGAACGCGTCCAGAGGAGGGCAACAAAGATGGTGAGGGGTCTGGAGCCCAAGTCCTATGAGGAAAGGTTGAAGGAGCTGGGTATGTTTAGCCTGAAAGAGGAGAAGACTGAGAGGGGATATGATAACCTTGTTCAAGTACTTGAGGGGCTGTCATATTGAGGATGGTGCCGAGTTTTTTTCTGTTGCCCAAGAAGGTCGGACCAGAACCAACAGGTTGAAATTAAATCAAAAGAGTTTCCGTCTAAACATTAGGAAGAATTTTCTAACAGTTAGAGCAGTTCTTCAGTGGAACAGGCTTCCTCGGGAGGTGGTAAGCGCTCCTTCCCTGGAGGTTTTTAAGAAGAGGTTAGATGGTCATCTGTCAGCAATGCTGATTCTGTGACCTTAGGCAGATGATGAGAGGGAGGGCATCTTGGCCATCTTCTGGTCACTAGGTGTGTGTGGGGGGGAGGTAGTTGTGAATTTCCTGCATTGTGCAGGGGGTTGGACTTGATGGCCCTGGTGGTCCCTTTTAACTCTATGATTCTATGACTTTGGATCTGCTTTCTCTCTCTCCTTAAGCTACTTTAGGACTGAAAGCAAGCAAAAGAAGATCTGTTTGCTGGTAGGCATAAGTCTTTGTGGATGGAACCTAAAGAAACTTACTGACGCTAAATGAGAGCCAGCATGGTGTAGTGGTTAAGAGCTGTGGTTTGGAGCGGCGGAGGCTAATCTGGTGAACTGGATTTGTTTCCCCACTCCTACACACGAAGCCAGCTGGGTGACCTTGGGTGAGTCACACTCTGTCAGCCCCACCTACCTCACAGGGTGTCTGTTGTGGGGAGGGGAAGAGAAGGTGATTGTAAGCCGGTTTGATTCTCCCTTAAGTGGCAGAGAAAGTCGGCATATAAAAACCATCTCTTCTTCTTCTTTATTATGGCCTGGGTGATTAGAAGAATTAGTGGCTGTGTGTAGGTGAAAGAGGGATGTTCGTTCTCTTTGTATTCCAGTCTTTCTACAAGAAGCTTATAGTGCAGGCCTAAGCAGTGTTACACCTTCCTGAGTCCATTGGCTTCAACTGATTTAGAAGGGTATAAATTTGTTTAGGATTGCACTGCTAGAGTACAGTGCATGGATTGGGCGGCCCCATTTTTCTCTCATTGCACCCTGCTGAGAAATGACCAGCCCAAGGTTACCCAGTTAGTTTTTTGTTTTTGCTTGAGAGGGGATTTGAACTTGTGCCTCCTCCGTCACGCTCCCTATACCACAATGGCTCCCATTCCTTCCATAATCCCTTAAAAAAAAAAAAAAAAACAGAAGAGGGGAGAAAGTATCTTTCTGGGTTGATACAGATCCAAGCTGGATTGGTGCTTATTAATAGTTACAGGATTAGGAACATACCTCGAGTTTGCATATTATCAAATACAAATTTCCCCATCCTGCACCTGCTAGCCTGCAGCTCATCAGTGGCCTTTAATGAAGGGACATTTCCCTTTGGTCACTCCTGCCAACTTCCTTTTGATTATGCATGACTTTTCCGCCCATCAGAGCTCACCTTGCTCTCCCTGCGCGTTTTGCTTGCATTTTCCAGATTCTGGCTAAAACAGCATCTGGAAAACACGGGCAAAACTTGTGGGGAGAGCGAGGCGACCTCTGACGGGCGGAAAAGGCATGCATAATCAAAAGGAAGCCCCAAAGCAGTTGGCGGGGGTGACCGCGGGGAAACATCCCCTGCATGAAAGGCCAGAGTTCTGAACCCAGTTTTAAAGCCTGGTTAGTGTTCATGGCTAACTGTGATGGTGATGCAACCTTTGACCGTGGATAACATTGGCAGGGAAACAGCAGGGGTAATTCATGCTCTAGAGAGAGAGGAAGCTAGGTCTTGTCCGTCTGCTTTGGCCTAGTCAACACACACCTCATCTATACTGCAGATTGTGCCTGAAACCTTAGTTTTGGTTCCAGATCCCTTGACAACTGTTTGTAGGAAGAATAATTGGGACTCTGTTTGGCTACCAATGTGCTTTGCTGACAAGATCACCGCTGATAATACTAGCCCAGTGAGGGTTGTGCTGTCCTTAATCCAATTGCCCATTATGAAGTTCCATATTTTTGGCCACACAAACTGTGGAAATGAGCCAGGTCCCTAGTTATCCATTGCCTTCCTTTGCTATGTTGCCTCAAGCTAGTCATTCCAATTGCACCTGATCCTTCTCAGCAACACCATTCTGTCTTTCTCCCTGTTCAGTTTGCCTGTACTGAAGATTAAAAAAAACCTAGCAAAGTATTCTTAAAAGTCTAGAAAATAATGGAATATGTGCCTTCCTTTCCATAATCCTGTGAGTAATTTTGAGCTAAGTGATGTGGTGCTTAATGACAGTGAAGATAAAAAAATGTTAGTGATAACGGAGAAGATAAAGCATAATAATGTTAAAGATAACAAGGCTCCTAATGAGTTCTCCAACTTTGTTAATAAAAGGGTATAGAAAATAGAAGGGGGATATGAAGGAGGGCACAGCAGACAGAGGAGATCCCGACCCATGTTAAGCGGTAATTGAATCTCCTAACAACTTAATTGGATTGAAGGAATTAAAATGTCAAGTTGTCAAACATAATTTTGTAATACGTAAAGCAACACTAACTGTGTGCAAGAACTTAAAGAAGTGATGTCCACTTGTGATCCTGCAGCTTCTGACATAGAAATGAGCAGTTAGTCATAATCTGGCTCCCTAACCCTTTCGTTCTTGTCACAGGCATCAAAGAAATAATATCACCAGGAGGAATGGACTCACTTTATAGGGTGATACTTTAAAAAAAAAAAAAAAAAAAAAAACTGGTACAGGAACTAAAGAGTAAAAGGTCCAAAGTAGATTTTCCCCAAGCATTTGAAATTGTGTGTGTCTACGTGTGTTAAGCGCCATTGAGTCGCTTCCGACTTATTGCGACCCTGTGAATTAATGACTTCCAAAGCGTCCTATCATCAACAGCCTTGCTCAGGGTTTGCAAACAAAGGGCCATGGCTTCCTTGATTTAGTCAATCCATCTCATTTGGAATAACTGTAGAATAAGTAGCCTAGACCATTTTCCTGCAGGAATTCACCATTAGGGAACTGAAATACATGACTCTTCAGATGATCACTTCTCTAGAAGTTAATGGATGACTTACACATTACAGAGTTCACAGGCTGGGCCTGGGATCGACACCTGAGAGCCAGTGTGGTATAGCGGTTAAGAGCGGTGGAGAATCTAGTTTGATTCCCCACTCCTATACATGAAGCCTGCTGGGTGGCCTTGTTCTAGTCACAGTTCTCTCTGAACTCTCTTAGCCCCACCTACCTTACAAGGGGGGGGAGAGGAAGGGAAGGAAACTGTAAGCCGCTTTGAGACTCCTTAAAGGCAGAGAAAAGTGGGGTATAAAAATCAGCTCTTCTTCTTCTGTGTCTTGTGTAACAGTCAAATGTGAATTGTGGGTTTCCTTCATGTGTGTTTCCACTCAAAACTGTGGTTAGGGTTGCCAACCTCCAGTTACTAGCTGGAGATCTCCCGCTATTGCAACTGATCTCCAGCCAATAGGGATCAGTTCGCCTGGAGAAAATGGCTGCTTTGGCAATAGGACTCTATGGCTTTGAAGTCCCTCCCCTCCCCAAACCCCGGCCTTCTTAGGCTTTGTCCCAAAAACCTCCCGCTGATGGCAACCCTAACTGTGGTACATATGGATAAGGGGCTTCCTCCAAAGTGCTGTTTTAATGACCAGAAATAGTAGGAATGGTGCTTCACATGCATCACAATCTGAATTGTGCATCATGCACCAGTAACTCACATCTCACCCCATGTTTGAATGCTGCTATCAATGCATGAACGTAGAAGGGTGTAAATCTGCATAGCATGATATTGTAGGAGCAATGTCCTGAAGTTTTTATGCATTGACTTCCACCACCATATTAATGTTGGCTTAGATCAGTGATGCTCACTCTGTGGCTTAGAGAAAACCACATTTGCAATGATCTCAAATCAAAACAGCCAAGCAATTACTGTATGCCCTGTGTACCAACCCACCAAACAGATACATACACTCAAATCAGATAAAATTATTACATAACTATAACAATGGTTGTATTCACATGATTTTTCTGGGCCCTTTACTTCTATCCTTAGCAGGGGCCTGCAGTTCACCATATTCCAGTCCATCTGGCGATGGATGTTTCAAAGGAGGGTACCATCTGTTAGCAACAAGCCTCGCCAGGTCTTCTCACTTTCCTAGAGCATGAGGTAGGTGACATGTTTGGGGAATGCTCAGAAGAGCCGCAAGTGTCATGTCAAAGAGCTACACATGGCTCCTGAGCCACTAGGTATCACTGCCTTAGATGTAAAGTTCTATAATTATGAGGTTGCTGAATACCGCCAAGTAAGAGAAAGGAGGGTTGAATCTTCCAATGAATTTTACAATTACACCCTAGTGATGGGAAGCATAACAATGCAAGATAAAAACAGGATGGCATTATCTGTATCGGGAAAGGATACTACTATGTGAAGAGTCAGAGATATCATCTAATGATCAGGGTACAGTACTTGGCAGTGATGGACAGCAAGATGACCATTCGGGAGAAGAATGCATAAAAAGGATATACTCTGTCTCATGTAACAAAGGTATGCCTCAGGGTGAAACTAGATGTGACAGAAGCAGCCATGTTTGTAGTTCACAGGCCTGTCTCACTGACGTATAAAATGGGGTATGCAACCAAACTCAGTGTGGTTACAGAACTTGAATTGTCCTCTCCCTTACTCTTCTGCAGTAGAACACACAAGCACCTGCCCTCCCTTGTCCACCTCTGGGGCGGAAGGGAGCTGGACTGAAGAAAAGTCCTAGAACAGTAGACATCATGGAAGCAAGTTGACAGATAATTCTAACTAATTCAACCTTGCCCTCGGAAACAAAGCTGCATCAGAGGCAGAAGTGGGAGTAGAAGGAGGGTCTGCATGATCCCAGTCTATAACCCATGATTAAGTGTTCCATCAGAATAAGGGCCAAATAATGTTGAAATAGCATCAAATTACTAATGGTGTTAAACTTGTTTTATATTGGAACTTCTTAACTATCTTCAAAGATAACCCTATAGAAACAAGCTGTTTTTGTTTTTGCAACTGCATGCAATCTGGGCATCAGATTACAACTGGTGGTACGCCACCAATGATAAACTGTGTCAGTAAGAGTACAGTTCTCCAATTTACATTTGTGAACGTGTAAGAGTAACAAGAGGGTAGGGGGCATTAACAGTATCATTCCCTACAACCCATTATGTATATGTGGAGCTTCCGACATGCAAAAGGTAATCACTGTGAAATTTTAAATGTAAATAGAAGCAATAATTAGTGCCATTTTAAACACATCCAAGGTTGTTGAAATACTGATGCCAATAAAGAACCAAATTTGTATGCGAGAGCCACCCAAGGAGATTAAGAGAAATCAGAGTAATGGTTTTTGTAAGGCAGATGTTGACATATCGAAAACTTCTTATCATCGACAGACCATTATTTATATATATTAGCTGGAACTACAGAGTTTCCCCTCCACTGTAAAAGTAATGCTGCCATTCGAAACAGTGTGAGAAAAACTGATCTTCTTAGAAGAAAGAATCCTAGAATATCAGTGATTCATGGGTAGATATTTAGTTTTATCTCTGTCCTGCTTGGGAGAGATAAGGGAACTGGTAATCATCTAGCTGTATCACTGGCTAGTCGCTTTGCGGTGTTTCAGAGTTTGCTGAAGTAATGCTTGAGCATATCTTTGTTTCCATGTCAGTTATCTTTCAGCAGATTTGAAATAAGGAGTGCTGGGGGGGGGATGAAAAATAGGAATCTCGTCTTTCAGACGTGGATGCTGGATGAGAGTGTTTCCACTTGACAGTCTGTCAGGAATGGGAAAGGAAGCCAGGTGGGGTTGAGTCAGTGGTAAAGGAAAGCTTTCAAATGGTGAAACTAAAACAGATTGGTTTTGTCCCCTCAGTTCTTATTCATAGTTTGGTAATTGGTGTTCATACTCAGAGAATTAACAAGTGGTGCTAGAAAGCACATGCTACTAACAGGGGCCCCACCTCATAAGGGCTACAGTCCAGGCAGCGAATACATAAGGATTATTTCATTGACTTCAGTACATGCAAAAACAGCTTGCGGGAACATGATTTAAAAAGTAAACACCAACATAAAATATAACATAAGCTGAGAAATGAATATATTAAAAAAAAATCAGACTCGAGAGGGTTCAGAGGAGAGCGACGAGGACGATCAGGGGCCTGGAGAACAAGCCCTATGAGGAAAGGCTGAGGGAGCTGGGAATGTTCAGGCTGGAGAAGAGGAGGTTGAGGGGGGACATGATTGCTGTCTAAGTATTTGAAGGGCTGTCACTTGGAGGAGGGCAGAGAGCTGTTCCTGTTGGCAGCAGAGGATAGGACTTGCAATAATGGTTTTAAATTGAGGGTGGAAAGGTACCGGCTGGATATTAGTGAAAATTTTTTTTTACAGTAAGAGTTGTTCGACAGTGGAACCAGCTACCTAGGGAGGTGGTGAGCTCCCCCTCACTGGCAGTCTTTAAGCAGAGGCTAGAGAAACACTTGTCAGGGATGCTCTAGGCTGATCCTGCATTGAGCAGGGGGTTGGACTAGATGGCCTGTATGGCCCCTTCCAACTCTGTGATTCTATGAAAAAACATTAACTGACATTAAGTGACACTGTCCTTCAGTGTTACCCCTTTGAAGATGCCTGCCACAGCTGCTGGTGAAACGTCAGGAAAGAAAACACCAAGACCACGGTCACACAGCCCGGATAACCTACAAGAACTGCTTTTAAAATTTCAATATTAAGTGCAACACAGAAAGCATGTTGTTTCTTTTCTTCTGGAAGATGCACCTTTCTTTCAACTGCAAGCTTTCTGGAAATAGCAAGCAAAGAAACCATCACCAAGACCTATTAAGTGACATCTGTAAATGCATAATCCAAAGCATTTTTTAAAAAATTATTGTGCAGTCAGGATGCAATAAAAATAACAAATGGCTCAGGGATGTAAAGGAGCCTTTTTTGAGACTTCAAAAGATAGGTTGTGCCACAGTTCAGAAGTCTCCGAAAAAGCCAAACAAGCCTGGGCATGTAAGAACACTTCTCGCTGAAGAGGGAGGACAGTAACACTTGTTTCTAACATCACCTGAGAGCGTTGTGTCACTCGAAATATATCAAATTTGGCACCGTCAATTAAACTTTTTGATACCCTCCACTGAATCACAGTTGTCATGTTCCAATATTAGTACTAATTTCTCTTGTCAAGCTGCAGGCAGTAGCTGCTGCTGGGTATCTACCGAGGCATGCTTGACTGTCTTTTCCTCTCCTAGGAAGGATGAAATAATTGTCTTCCTCTAGTCTGTCCATGGAATTGCTATTGGTTTAACTCGAGACTCGCTTTATTTTCCTGAACCACAGAGGAATGCTCGGGGTTTTTTGAGGCCCTCCTTACCAAACAGACGGTATATTGTACTTGAGGTAAAATCTGAAGCAGCCCTACTGACTCTTGTGCTTCAGCCCGCAGGATTTGGGGTTTCAGATATTACTGAGGGAATTTATACAAACAAAGTGTGTTGCGAATGGACGCTGCAGATTTTGTGTCAAAGGTATTCTGCTGTCAAACTTGCTTTGTTCAGCTGTGATGATCAATGGCTGAATGCAAATGCCTGCTGAACAGGTTTGTACAAGGGTTTCCCCCCTTATGTATCAATATTTGGATAGGCCAGGCTAGCCCAGTCTCATCAGTTCTCGGAAGCTAAGCCGGGTCAGCCGGCCCTGGAAAGTATTTGAATGGGAGACCACCAAGGAATTCCAGGATCACTATGCAGAGGAAGGCAATGGGAAACCACCTCTGTAAGTCACTTGCCTTGAAAACCCTATAGGGTCGCTATAAGTCAGCTATGACTTGACGGCACTTTACACACACATACACACCAATACAATATTGATCCAAACAGACTGGAAGCCATTAATGACTTAGATGACTAAGGATGACTTAGATTAACACCATACAGTAGGGTTCTTTAATTAAAAAAAACCCCACTTTTTATTTGTGACTAATTTATCTGATTTGAGTCTGATTGAACAGCATGACTTCTCACAGAGGGACAATTCTCCATGCAGAGGCAGAGGATTTTTTTTCAGGATCTTTAAGAGGGGGTGGGTCTGGCAGTTGCTAGTACACATTAACATTCTTTTGCCAGATCCTACCACCTTCTTTAAATTTCCAGATTTCATTTTTTTAAAGAAAGTATCTAGCCCTTTTCGTTGCAAAGATACAAAGGGTCCCCTTATATCTTCAGAAGGGTTAGAGGCTTTTTAAAAAACGAAAGCAACAAATTCAAAGAACAGAATGGAAGAACAGTCCTTGGGAAAACTGGCTCGCTGTCTGCAAGTGGCAAATGAGACTTCAGCTGAATTGGGTGTTGGGCAAGACTTGTACATTTGTTATGGTTGTTTGTGGAGGTCTTGCTCCAGGTATCCCCTGTGGCAGGCATCTCCAACAACAAGGACAAGGGCACAGGGCTGGCGCAGAAGAAGGGAGCAAGCCCACAGGGCGCCTGTGGCCGGGCATAGCTTGTTGGCTGTATCTCCAAAAGTGAAGGGTGATGGTGTGCCCCTGGGACTGTGTGGGTGGCTGGAAATGAGCATGGCAGTCATGCATGCCAATTATCCTAAGCCAAGGCAGCTCTTGGGGAGAAATTTAAAGGTGGTCAGGCGCAGGAGCTGGGAGGCTGAGCAGGAGGTGAGACTTGGCAGGCACAGGAGAGAACAGGGTGGCACACCCCGAGGTGAGGACAGAGCCAGGGAGTGAGGGAACTCTCCTGGATGGGAGGAGGATGAACACGTGGAAAAGGGCAAGTTGGCAATAAAGAGTTATTTGCCCCACACGTCTTGCATTCCTAGCCTTTTCAGAATCTTAGTTGTAGTTGAACAAAGAGAACTCTGGATATGATGATTTCATTTATAGCAGAAGGTTTTTTTTTCACAGCTTTCATTGCTGTGGCGCCCACAGCCTATGAGACAAGCACTATTTACTTATGCGGAAAACCTATATGCCGCCACTGCTGGTGGCTCACAAGGTAAAAATAATGCACTGCATAATAAATTATGGGCTTGCCTCATTCTGTGGATCCTGGAAAGTTGAAAGAGCAAAATAAATAGATAAGTAAAATCTAGTTATATGTGTGGTTCCCTTGCGTTAAATGGATCTAACATATTCTACCAGGGCGAGTGCCTTCTCTGTGGTGGCCCTATTCTCATGGAATGTTTTATCAGAGGACACATGTACCCAGCAGGACCTTGTTAGCTTCCTCAGGGCTTGCAAGACAGAGCTCTTCCAACAGGCTTTTAAAATTAGTCATCGCACATGCCTTGCAATGCTTGTATTGTTTCCACCAGATCTTTTTACTGTTGGGTTTTTGGATGCAACTATTTTTCCATAGGAGATTTTGGATCAAAATTGTGTTATATATTTATTATGATTATTGCTCTTCAGATGGTCTGTTGAATTTTATTTTGCTTTGTTGTAAGCCACCCTGAGCCTTGCTCTTTGAGGGAGCATTGGGGTATAAACTTGATAAATAGATACATCTCTAGGTCAGGGATTAAATTTGTGGGTGACCGTGGGCCAGTTGCAGTTTCTCTCAGCGTAGTTTATTTTACAGGGCTGTTATGCGGACAAAAGAGAGAGGGGAGGGGACCATATATGCTGCCCTGAGGCCCTTGGAGGGAAGATGGGATAAAAATCAAATCAATGTTACATACAGAATGAAAATTAAAACTGAAGAGTAAAAAAAAATTTGTATCTATCTTCTGTAGGCACATCTTTCAACCACACACTGATTAAGATTTGGCAGTGCTAGCATGCTACTTGTAGGGCCAGATTTAGTCCCTCAGCTACTGTTTGGCCATCCTTGGTCTACAGTGTTGGCAAAGAAGCCATGCAAAATGTCAAGTTTTTGCTCTGTGGTAAGGGTACACAAGTCCAATTTGTCGAATCCACATAAATTAGCAATTAGTAATTTTAGAAATTACTTGAGCTTGCCAGTGGTCATAAATATTCCATACAATCCTTCTTAAATGTGTGGGTACGTATATTGTTACAGGCCTTTGTGGGCCAACAGACGTTTTGGCAGCTGCTTCAAAACAACTTCAAAATGTTGTTTGCTGGTGGCTGTATCAAAATGTTCTCAACAATTATACTCCGGGATGATAAGAGAGTCTATTATAATGCAAATGGTGATGCTGTTTTGTGACAAACTGCTCTCTGTTCTTGTAAGAAAACGATTTACACATTATCTGCGATTAAATTAGCCTTTCTAATTTCAGCCAAATATGATTACATTTCAGTTTGTGTTTCAAATAATTATTTCTAAAAGTGTCCCCATTCCTTTTAAAAGTACAGCGCTTCGGAAGATTGTACTCCTTTATGACAAGTGCAAATGGATTTTTTCTTTTTTAAAGAGAGATAAAATTAGTCGTACTAATAGGGCAAAAATTCCATGGTGACAAGGAGGCAATGTTTCTGAGCCCTCAATTACATGTAAATGTGTCTTTTATATAAGCAGAAATAAGCATATGGTATGTGTAGTTCAGTCAATTATATAAACACGGTTGCAATTCCATGAAAGAATCATAGAAGCACATTTCTAGGAAACACCGTTTCCACACCGTGTACACAATAACATTGTACAGGGTTGTAATATATCTGTTTGTATTTTTCTTTTGTCCTTTTGGACATCAAAAATAGTGACGGGGATTAAAATAAAGGGCATTGTCATACATCTTCCTATTGCCCTGCTCTGTCTCACCCTTTCAGAAGCTTACGTTCAGGTAGTTGCCCATCACAGACTGAGAGCCTGTGTGGCGAAGTGGTTAAGAGTGTCAGATTGGTATCTGGAAGACCCAAGTTTGAATCCCCACTCATGCCATGGAAACTCGCTAGGTGACCTTGAGCCAGTCACATACTCTCGGCCTAACCTACCTCACAGGGCTGTTGTGAGGATAAAATAGAGGAGAGGAGAACAATGTAAGTTTCTTTGGGTCCCCATTTGGGAGAAAGGTGGGGTACAAATGAAGTAAATAAAGAAAATAAAAGCAGGAAAATTGTGAGGGGAGAACAAAAGATAGCAATTCCTTGAAGTGCTGAGGAGAGTCAAGAACATTTGTTTCTTTGAAGTATTCGTATCCCATAAACTGAAGGCGGCTTACAACCAGATGGCCTCCACAGAACAATAAAATCAATAACAATACATTGGCAACTAATCCATCCACAGCCTATCATAATTTGGGCAGAAAATTCAAATCATGACAATGAGCCATAACAACAACAACAACAACATTATAATGATGATAATAATAATAACAATAATATCATTGAAAAAATCCTTAAAAAATGAGACTTTTTTATGTTCCTTATGAAAAATCAGCAGAAAGGGAGCCATCCTTGCCTTCTCCAGGAGGTTATTCCAGTGCCTTGACACTGGCTGAAAAGGGCACAGAGGCAGGTAGTACAACCCAAGGAGGCAAGACTGCATGCAGTAGACAATTTGAGGAACCCAACTGGCACCTCAGGAGATGGTAAGCTCTCCTTCCCTGGAGGTTTTTAAGAAGAGGTTAGATGGCCATCTGTCAGCAATGCTGATTCTGTGACCTTAGGCAGATGATGAGATGGAGGGCATCTTGGCCATCTTCTGGTCACTAGGTGTGTGGGGGGGAGGTACTTGTGAATTTCCTGCATTGTGCAGGGGGTTGGACTTGATGACCCTGGTGGTCCCTTCCAACTCTATGAGTCTATGAAAACAGGATTTCTATGAAAACAGGCACAGGGTTCAGATAAGGATAGGCGATCCTTCAGAAAACTGGATCCCACATCCTTAAAGCGCTTTAAAGGTAAGGCAAAAGTCCAGTGGCATCTTAAAGACTAAAATTTATTTCAATACGTGATTTTGTGAGTCACCATACACTTCTTCAGGGATGTATAGAAATCAAACTCAAAATCCTTCTTATGGGGCAGCTGAGAAGGAGAGGAGTTAAGGCATTGGGTTAATTCCTCATGATTTGTACAAGTGTAGATCAATTGTAGGCGAATGGCTGTACATTGGATTGCTCTGCTAGTTTCCCTCAAAATTCCTTGTATTCCTGGAGCCTCTATTTTCACTTTGAGATGAAATTTTGTAGCAGCTCGAATTTTAACTGAAGAAATAGAGATGGGGTGAAGGGTTTTATCTAGGAATAATCTCCAAGTAGTCACATTAGTGTTAATTTCCCATCATGTTAAAACTGTCCTGAAATGCCAGTTGTTCAAGTTAATCCCTCTCTTCAACAAGTCTACTTGTGTGCTTGGCACTTGCTGAACCGGGGAATTCATCTTGAGGCTGCCCCCTGCCAACATTTCAAGGGTTCCATTCCATTTTCAGGTTAACTCCCCTTCATAGGCACTTAAAACAAATAGGCTTTCTTCCTAGGACAGCTTTGCCAATAACAAGGAAGCATGCATGACTTTGGGCATCTTCTTTTCATACTTACTCCCCGGTGCAGTGCCTGAAATTAATGTGCAGTGTGTCCTAAAGTGTCTAAATGTAAGGAGAGATACTCGGGTATTTGCTTCATATGTTCCACAGAAGCACGTGAAGAAAAAGACGTGTCAGTCTCTTACATAAGCTCTGCCAGTCTCTTTTCAACGTGCAGCACTTTCGCTTTAAGACTTCCCACCTTCTGCATTTTTCTTTCTCATCATTATCTCATGTTTTCTCAGCTATTGTAATATATGTGACCTTGCCTGGATCACCCAGGCTAATCTGATCTTGTCAGATCTTGGGATCTAAGCATGGTCAGTTTTGGTTAGCACTTGAATGGGAGACCACCCAGGAAGCCCAGGGCTGCTATGTGGAGGCGTGCAGCTTCAAACCACCTCCATTCGTTTCTTGCCTGGAAAACCCGACAGGGTTGCCATAAGTTGGCTACAACCTGATGGCCATTGCCACCACCACTATGTGTTCATAAAAAGACTTGGCTGTGCCTGCATTTTCCAATCTATATGTGTATGTGTGCCGTCAAGTCGCATCTGACTTATGGCAACGCTGTAGGATTTTCAAGGCAAGGGACGTTCAGAGGTGGTTTGCCATTTCCTGCCTCCACATCAATATAGCCAATGTCAAATGGGAAAGGGAGGAACCCATAGGGAATTGTCATGCATTATTCAGGAATAATTGAGTGGAAGAAATGCAGCTCTCTCTCTCTCTCTCTCTCTCTCTCTCTCTCTCTCTCTCTCTCTCTCTCTCTCTCTCTCTCTCTCTCTCTCTCTCTCTCTCTCTCTCTCTCTCTCTCTCTCTCTCTCAAAGCTTAGCAGGGTAAATTTCAAGGTAGAGGGACTTCCAAGCCTTTAGACAGTTAATGATGTAGAACTGAGAAGGATAAGGTCTAAATGGGCAATTAGAATTGAAAGAACAGAAGTGGTCAGAAAGTATGCAAAGAAACTTCATGGAAAGATGGCGACAAGCAGCCAGAATTAGGCAAAGACTTAAAAATGAGCAGAAGAAATGACATGGGAAGATCAGTCAAATAATTAGTTTCGAAAGCATATACCCTGAAACTCTTGTTGGTCTCTAAGATGCTACTGGACTCAAATCTAACTTTTTTACTGCAGAGCAACACGGCTAACCTCTGAAACGAGCTTCCAATAATTAGAACATTGTATGGCAAGTAGTTGCAGTAGTTATAATAAAGAATAATTTATTATTCTTCGTATCTTCGGGACCGCCTCTCCTGGTATACCCCCCGAAGAGCATTACGCTCTGTTGATAATAATCTGTTGGTGGTCCCCGGCCCAAGAAATGTGCGGCTGTCCTCGACCAGGGCCTTTTTAGTCCTGGCCCCGGCCTGGTGGAATGCTCTGCCGAATAACATCAGGGCCCTGCGGGACCTGAAGGAGTTCCGCAGGGCCTGTAAGACAGAGCTATTCCGCCAGGCCTATGGTTGAGGACAGCCGCAGGTGAGAGTAAGTAAGATCTGCGCTGGCCTCCCTACTCCCCACCCTCAGTTTATGACCTATTTGAGGGTGGATAGCCGAACCGATTATATACTATGGTTGGTCTTACCTGCTACAGTATGTACTTATATACGGCGACCATCTTTTAAATTAATCAGGTTGTTCTGTGGTTTTATGGTTTATATATTTAATTGTTATTGCTATATCGGAAATTTTGGTGTTGTAACCCGCCCTGAGCCCGGCCTCGCCGTGGGAGGGCGGGCTAGAAATACAATAAATAAATAAATAAATAAATAAATAATCAATCATTGGTCTTGCTTCACACCTGTTTTAATGCTGGTTTTGCATAGCCTAGAATGTTAACCCCTCTTATTTATTTGTTTGTTTGTTTATTTCACATGAACACCTGAAGCTGCCTTATACTGAATCAGACCCTTGGTCCATCAAAGTCAGTATTGTCTACTCAGACCGGCAGTGGCTCTCCAGGGTCTCAGGCAGAGGCATTTCCCATCACCTACTTGCCTAGTCCCTTTCACTGGAGATGCCGAGGATTGAACCTAGGACCTTCTGCATGCCAAGCAGATGCTCTACCACTGAGCCACAGCCCCTCCCCTCATCTCATCTCAGAGTTGGTAGGGATCACAAGAGTGATTTAGTCCAAACCCTTTCCAATGTAAGTATGTATGATTTTCCGGGAGTAAACTTTTGAGAGTCAGTGCTCCCTTCAAGAGTCAGTGCTCCTTTCATCAGGTATCTGATGAAGGGAGCATTGACTCTCAGATCTTATACCCTGAAAATTGTGTTGGTCTCTAAGGTGCTACTGGACTTGGATCTAGCTTCCTTAACTGTGGTGCTCAAATCTGAACACAGTCCTCCAGGTGAGGTCTAACCAAAGCAGTGTACAGTGGCACCAATACCTCACACGCTCTCGACACTACACTTCTGATAATGCAGCTTAAAATCGTGTTAGCCTTTTTTAACTGCCATGTCACACTGCTGGCTCATATTAAGCTTGTGGTCCACTAGAAATGCCCAATCCTTTTCACAGGTGGTACTACCCAGCCAGGTTTCGCCCACCCAATATTTGTATAACTGATTTTTACTGCCCAAGTGCAACACTTTACTCTTGTCCCTGTAAAACTTCATTTTATTTGCCTGGGGCCAATCCTCCATCCTAGCCAAATCCAGCTGTATCCTATTTCTATCCACCCAAGGTATTAACTACCCCACCCGGTTTAGTATCATCTGCAAACTCGATGAGCACATTCTAAACTCCATCAGTCATTTATAAAGGTATTAAACAGCACTGGGCCCAAAACAGAACCCTGAGGCAAATTTGTCACTTCCCTCCAGGTTGGTGGGGAATCATGAACTATCACTCTTTGGGTACAATCTAGCAACTAGGCCTTAATCCACCTAACAGTAATGGGGTTTAGTCCACATCACACCAGCTTCTCAACAAAAACATCATGGGGCACCGTGTTAAAAGCTTTACCAAAATCCAGATAGACCACATCCTTGGCATCCTCCTGATCCAACTAACTAGTAATTGAGAGAGAGAGATATCAGATTGGTCTGACATGACTTATTCCTAAGAAAACTATGCCGCAATTTAACAGTCACACAGTGTCTCTCCAGCTGCTCACAAACAGACCCTTAATCTGTTCTAAAATCTTTCTTGGAACTGATGTCAAACTAACTGACTGATAATTTCCTGGATCATCTTTCCCCCCCTTTCTTAAAAGTAGGCTCAGCGTTAGCCCTTTCCCAGTCCCCCGGTACCTCCCATGTCCTCCAACATTTTTCAAAAATTAAAGAGAGATTCCGAGAGGACATCCACCAGCTCCTTCAGCACCCTAGGATGCAGTTCATCAGGTCGGAAGGACTTGTATGGATTTAAAGTAAGGATGTAACAAGGCTATGTGTACGTGAACCACTTTGGGTTTAAGAAGGAGTGCCATCTACCATGTCTGTGAATCTTAGTGCGGTCCATTCATTTTATCTCATAGATTTGCATGCTCTTTTCTTCCTGTACTGGGGGTAGCTCACAATAGTTTGGCACAGTGCATCTAAAAAAATAGTGCTGAGAAACAGTGTGAAGTATTAAGAGGGCAGTTTTATCAGCTGGGTTTTTACCACCTGGGTTGTGCACTGGCATCCTTATTTGGGGGAGAGTATTGTATAACCCTCGGAGAGCCATTGAAAAAGCTCTGTTTGTTTGAGGCTGATCAGACCACATAATAATGGTAGCCAAGGCAGTGTTCCTTTCCTTATCATTGCTGGATGGAAATATTTTGGGGGAGCGCGTTCTGAGGTATGTAGATTCTGAGCTGAAAGTCAGAACCAGCACCTTGACTTAGGCCAAGAATTCGGCTTACTACTAAACTGAGGGAAGTGGTACCCGAGAACATGGTAGTTCCCTGTTTGTTTTGTATGCGCATGCATATGCAGCATTTTTCCAAGTAGACTGGGTCACTTGTAGTGTTGCCAACCCTGTAACGGCAACCCTTTGGAGCGTGGGGAGGGAGAATGTCGCTGACATGACGACACTCTTGATATAAAGACCATAGTGATTGGAAAAACCTTCTGCAATATCAACCCCCCCCCTTTTCTCATGCCACTCAGTGGGTGGGAATTAGGGTTGCCAGGTCCCTCTTCACCACTGGCAGGAGGTTTTTGGGGTGGAGCCTGAGGAGGGCGGGGTTTGGGGAGGTGAGGGACTTCAATGCCATAGAGTCCAATTGCCAAAACTGCCCTTTTCTCCAGGTGAACTGATCTCTATCGGCTGGAGATCAGTTGTAATAGCAGGAGATCTCCAGCTAGTACCTGGAGGTTGGCAACCCTGTTGCAACACCTTTTGGAATCTGTTGCAGAAGATATTGGTAAAAATTATTTTGAAAGAGATGCCACCAATAAAGCCTGCTGCCATTTTTTTTATTGGTACACATGACTCCTAATTTTGTTGCTGGTCATGTTTTGTGTCTCAGTTATTAATTTAGAGGGAAATACTTGTCCATACACCTGTCAGGTACTTGAGTTTGTGTCGGTATCAGCTACTTGTGCCGTGATTGTATTCTGGAATCAGTCGAATAGCCACTGTACTGTTTATTCCAGTTTACCTTGTAAATCAATTCAATTCGATTTGATTTATTACGGTCATTTGACCAGCATTATAAAAATACATAACTTGTAAATCTCAGCCCATTTGTTGTATTTCTTTATAAGAACTGAGTGGAAGCTGCTACCTTAATGGATAGTCTGCGGTGTAATAGATGGCCAGCAGGTGGAACTCTTCATGCTTGGACAATTGTTAAACCACTACAGGATTTTGCTTTCCTGCTTCAAGACTACTGCTGCCTAAGATATAGCATGGAAATCCAGCAGTTTCCAAAAAAATCTTATTGTCAGTGACAAAAAAAATTGGGGCATGTGCGTTATTGTTCCAGAAACACAATTTAAGTTTGTCGATGAATTTTGTTCTTTATGTTTTCGTACATTTCTTAGAACTAACTACTGTGTAAAGATATTATTCTCATAAGTATTATTCCTTATAATATATAGGACTTTGAAAGCATTAAGCAGAATACCTGAGCAAGGGGCCATCATTTCTTCTGTAACTGTGAAGAAACTTCAGGTAGCAAGTTCTGAGTGATTGAGAGCTACAACCGACAGAACATGAAGAAATTCAAAATGGCGGCTCTTAAGAGATACAAGAGTCAAGAGTTACAATGTTGTGTAATGGTCACAGTTGTAAACTATGATCAAGAGGTCTGGGTTCAAGTTCATGCTTGGCCATGAAGTACACTGGATAACCTTGGGCCATTTACTTCTCATAACCTGATTACCTCACAGAGAAACCAACTCAAAATGGGGGAGGGGGGGGTCACAAAATCCACAAATATTCCTGGGTTTAGCATGTCTCTGAACCACAGATGCTGGTGAAAAAGAATAGGGGAGAGATATTGTCTCCATGCCCTTCTTGAGAGTTCCCCAGAAACATCTGGCTGGTCACTGATGGAGAGAAAATGCTGATTGGATGTTTGTTCTCAAATACTTGCATCTTATCATGGGACCTAATCATGAATTCAATGACCCTGAACTGACCCTAGAAGCTAAAATGACTAAACTGAAGCTATCATATTTTGGTCACATTATGAGAAGACAAGAGTCACTAGAAAAGCAGTCATGCTAGGAAAAGTTGAGGGCAGCAGGAAAAGAGGAAGACCCAACCAGAGATGGATTGACTCAATAAAGTAAACCACAGCCCTCAATTTGCAAGATCTGAGCAAGGCTGCCAAAGACAGGACATTTTGGAGGACACTGATTCATAGGGTCGCCATGAGTCAGAAGTGACTTGACAACACTTAACACACAATCATGAATTCAGACCATCATATTTAAGGAGCTTCATTCCACGTGTCCCATCTAATTAGAATAGGAAGAGATGTTTATCTTAGAATCTTAGAGCTGGAGGTTTTCAAAAAGGCTAGTCTGTTGCAAGGCCCCGAAGAATTAATGACCCTCCATTTAGCCGCGTAACCATTTCTGCAGTTCAGATCACAGTGCGCCTCAAACAAAGCAGGTAAGATTTTTAAACCATCATTTACAGAACAAAGAGGCCAAGAGGATGTGCGAATAGCCCAAGTTACATGCTGAAGTTGGAACTCAAAATTTAGCATTTCTACCAATCTCTATGGCCAGCCTGACCTACTGCAATATGTCCAGACTTTGAAGTATCTTGATTAAGCAGATGTTTGGCATGGTCAAGACCTCTGCTAAGTTATCTCAAGGAATTTTTAACTGGAAAAAATGTGATTTATTTTCATGCCAGCAAACATCCTACTTACAATTGTAGCAGTAAGGAAGCAAGCAAATATCCTACAGTCAGTTGGTGGGGGCATCTTCCACAGCTACAGCTGTTTTGTTAGATTCGGGTCCAGTAGCACTTTAGCAACCAATAAGATTTTCAGGATATGAGCTTTCAAGAGTCAAAGGTCCCTTCTTACGAATCTAGCTCTTTTACTGTAGACCGACACGGCCATCTCCGAAGCTATTTTGCCGTTTGACCGGAACATGACCTTCCAAGACGATGTCAGCAGACTTGATCCTCCCTGCTGTTCCTTTGGGAAGAAGCTTCCCAAGTTAGAATATCTTTCTGGCACTGAGCACAGAATTTCTCTTTTCCCTAAAAACAAAGGTGGCTCCCCCCCTCCTCCGCCCACGTCAAGGCACGC
Source organism: Euleptes europaea (assembly GCF_029931775.1). NCBI lineage: Eukaryota > Metazoa > Chordata > Lepidosauria > Squamata > Sphaerodactylidae > Euleptes > Euleptes europaea. Next base: position 17,177,265 of record NC_079320.1, read on the forward strand.
GTGCTGAAAACTGCGGCAATGATTGTCAAATGCTATAATATAGTGCTGACTTTCCCACGCTTAAATCTGAGAAATGTTCAGAGGTTAATGCTGCTCAAGCTGAATTTATAGTGGTTTTATGCCCCTTTTTTCTTGCCTTCAAGGTGCCATTGCCAATCCAGATATCATTTTGGACAGCAGCCCCATTAATGTCTGCTCTTAAAAAATATGGATGAAGTTATCCTTGATCCAGGTCTGTCATTTACTTTAACCACATTCTTTATGTCTCCATCTTTTTTGAACATTCCTCAACCTGTCTTAGTGTTCACGGAAACAAAATCAGGCATCTATTCACTTATCACCTCCCAGTGGAATATTTCCGTTCTCTGTTCTCTTGTTGCTTCTCCTTCTGTGTTTCGTTGTTGTTTGTTTGTTTGTTTTTATCCTTAATGCTGGTGCTTTCCATAATTTTATGGAACACAAGTTGTTTCTGTCTAACATCATTTCCGTTGTTAATAGTGAGTAGTAGAAGAAGAGTTGGTTTTTATATGCCGACTTTCTCTACCACTTAAGGGAGACTCAAACCGGCTTACGATCACCTTCCCTTCCCCTCCCCTGTAGACACCCTGTGAAGTAGGTGGGGCTGAGAGAACTCTAACAGAGGTGTAACTTGCCCAAGGTCACCCAGCTGGCTTCCTGTGTAAAAGTGGGAAAACCAGCCCGCTTCACCAGATTAGCAGCTGCCACTCATGTGGAGGGGTGGGGAATCAAACCCGGTTCTCCAGATCAGAGTCCACCACTCCTAACCACCTCTCTTAACCACTACACCACACTGGCTCTCAGCTATTAAGTGGTGTTGTACATATTAATTGCACTATTGACTGTGACTCTACATTTTCATAAACAGCAATTTCCTTCTTATGTGACACAAGTCGGGTGTCACCTTGATTCTAAACTTTTTCTTAATGAATATTAGCAAGTGCTTCATATAGCTGCATAGACAGTGTGACACCTTATATGTACATTAGATACAGCCAGATCGCCCTCACATCCATTAGATACATTAGATACATCTTAGATTCAAAAGATAAGGTTTTGATAATCAGAAAGCACAGCCCGCGGCAGAACGCAGAATCAGGGTCTCTCTGTTGGGTTGGCTTTGTGTTCATTTTGTGGTTCAGAAATGGTCTTCATTCTGAAACGAAAAGGGACGCTCATTCTTCAGCATTTTTAAAGTGTCGGAGAATGTCTTAGTTGAATTGAGAAGCTTGATGGTTGGTTTGTGGTTTTGTTTTATTTGCTTGTCCATTTAGATAAACTGTACATGATGCTTTACAGAATTCATTTTTTCTGGCTCCCTGCTCATTTTCAAGTATAAAATACTAGAATTCACTCAGATTCCTTATCCTGCGCAATCCCCATTCATCCAATAACTTTTGCGACAACAGATTGTGTTCTACTGTGGGCTGTAATATATTTTTTCATAACCCTTCCCATAGGCATGGAGCCAATTTCTTCTGTCTTTTTTCACAGAACTGGCTTTAGAATACTGAAAAGTGGAGACATGCGAGGAACTTGCGGAAGTGACCATCCCATTCCAACACCTTTGCTTATTCCCCTCTCCCACCACCCCTTCTCTCAATATCTCCCTCTCCCTCCATCTTCCACTGATTATCTCTCTCTGTTTTCTCCTTCTTCCTCCGCCCACACCTCTTGTCACTTTTAAATCCTTCCCTACATTGCATTTATATGAAATATTAATGCCCCCACCTCTCTTTTACAAATTGATTCGTGGCGTACAACAAAGTTAGATCCCTTAATAATCTGATAAAATTAACAAAGCCATAAAGTGAGATGTACTAGCAGTGAAAAATAGGAATTGCGTTATTTAAAACACCAGATATAAAAACATAGACCCTAAAAACCATCTTTTTTAGTTAGTGGAACCATAATAAAATTAGTAGAATCATAATAAAGCCAACTAAAATTATGTAAATTTGAAACTGCAGCAGATACAAGGAAGAAGCCTCAACTGAGCACTTGGTAACCGCCTCTGTTTTCATCTGGCACCCAAAGCTTAATAAGTTAGGTTATAGGTAGACAGCCATGGGAAGAATATCCCAGAATCATTAGAGAAAAGGTCCTGCAGCTACAATGTGTACCTGGCAAGCTGTTTGTGGAGAACATCTCAGAAGTTGTGGCCAGATGAAAACAAACATTTGGGGTGGACTTGCCAGAAGATTTCAATTTTATGATGCAATCCTAAGACCTATTTCCTGGATGTAAGCCTCACTGAGTAGGCATGAGTAGGATTCTGAGTTGACCTTTTTAGAATTGTTGTTATCCATGTCCCTTTACATTAATTTGTAGATTCTTTCTTGGGTGAAACATAAAAATGTTGATAAGTGTAATCATATTCCATTGAACTTCCCCTCACTGGCAGTCTATAAACAGAGGCTGGACAAACACTTGTCAGGGATGCTCTTTTCCTGCTTTAAGCAGGGGGTTGGACTAGGTGGCCTGTATGGCCCCTTCCAACTCTATGATTCTATGATACTTTTCTATATTTCCCTGGGGCTCCATTCACACCCCATCAAGATTTTGTTGAAAGCAAATTGAAGAGTTTCTTGTTGAACAAACAATTGGAGGAATTTCACAGCGAGGCACAAGAAATCTAGTGTCTAATGAATTTCCTTAGGGGGATTGCCCACCCTATTCACTTGAGGCGGTACCAGACCTCTTCCGCTTCCCAACCCATTGCTAACTGCTCCCCACAAACAGCTGCACCTTACAGAAGTGTGTGTGTGTGTGTGTGTGTGTGTGTGTGTGTGTAAAGTGCCGTGAAGTCGCAGCCAACATATGGCGACCCCTTATGGGGTTTTCATGACAAGAGACTAACAGAGGTGGTTTGCCAGTGCCTTCCTCTGCATAGCAACCCTGGTATTCCTTGGTGGTCTCCCATCCAAATACTAACCAGGGCTGACCTTGCTTAGCTTCCGAGATCTGACGAAATAGGGCTGTACCATGCTGCCTTCCCTCCCCTTACAGAAGTAGGCAATACTGAAATGACCTACATGGGGGTCAGTTAATGTGCGCTGAGTTACCTAAACTTTAACATCACCAAAATAGTCTGGCCTTGCAGACCACAGTGAATCAAATCACACCCTTCAAGGAAGTTACATCTTCTACAGGTGCTAATAAGCGAGATAGCTCAAGATTTTTTTTTTTAAAAAAAAACCTATCACCTTGAGTATTGAGAAAGATTGATTTTATTAAAAATGTGTCTTGACTTGCCAAAGATCATCTTTATGCTAATGAGTATTTCTTATCAAAATTGCCTATGCGTAATTAGAAATTATAGCAGAAGGGGCATAACCTTGAGTTCATGTTAATAATGCAGTAACAGAAAGCAGCCTAGTTTTCTTTGGCTCATTTCTGTCTGTGAACCTGCATGAGAGAGAAATTACTGGCAAGACCTCCAGTGCTGAATTCTAACTTGACATGTTCTTTCCTCATTTAGGGATGAGTAACATGTTCCCTATTTCTGTTTTGAAAAGTTTTTTAAAACAATTTTTAATTAACAAAAAAAAATACAAAACACAACATCCTTGTTCTTGTTTGGAGGTTCTAGCAGGGGAGCGCAGCTATCGTATACCCTTGACCAAAGAATGGTACACTCCTTCTATCTGGGATGGTCGTCCTTTTCCACTGAGCGCGCAGCTTCAGGAGGGACGCACATGGAGCGGTGAGGGAGGTGGGAGGGAGGTGACACCCGCCTAGCCAGCCAGATCAGCCAAATCAACCCTGGCGATCAATGGGGTGACAGATGTCGCAGCCAGATCACCCTCACATTCTTACATACCCACACATACAATATAGCAATCCTTCCAAAAGCTACCATCTATTAACAGCCTTCATATCAGCTAGGCAAAAACTATATCATTCTTAAAAAACTTCATTTTACAAAGTTCTAAAGTCCCTGCGTTGGAGTATAATATAGTGCCTAATAATTTGTAACATTGATCCTTCTTATTTCGCTGCAGCTCATCATCTAATCTGCCGTTTACTTTAGATAACCAACTATCATTCCTAACAACATAGGGAGTGCGGAGCACCAGATTAGAGTCCGCCGCTAATACTAAAGTGTGATGCCAACATGGTGACATCACGTCTATGTTTGTGCCAGTAGGGGCATTGGAGCATTGACACGACACCATTCATCATGACCCCCTACATCTCCTAGCACAAACATTTTGAAGGAATCACATGAACACACAGAGCCGGATTTAGGTTTGATGAGACCCTAAGCTATTGAAGGTAATGGGGCCCTTTATATGTCCAGCTGTCCTTTGTCAACAACAAATTGTCGCTGTTTTTTGTGTTGAATATATGCTATATGGTAATTTCTGGACCTAATAGGTATCTAAAGCTATTTGCACATAACAAAATATGTATTTTATCAAAGTAATTGTTGAACTGAAATACAATTAAGAAGAAGTATATTAATAGTGAAATAATTATTATTTCCTTTAAAATTTTTGGGGGGCCTCAAGAGAGTGGGGCCCTAAGCTATAGCTTGTTTAGCTTATACGTAAATCCAGCACACATGAAGCTGCCTTATACTGAATCAGACCCTTGGTCCATCAAAGTCAGTATTGTCTACTCAGACTGGTAGCGGCTCTCCGGTGTCTCAGGTAGAGATCTTTCACATCACCTGCTAGCTCATCTTTTAAACTGGACATGCCAAGAATTGAACCTGGGACCTTCTGAAAGCCAAGCAGATACTCTGCCACTGAGTCACAACCTTTTCCATGTGATCTGGATGTGCTTGACCTGGGCAAAAACAAATGGCTTATTTTTGTGTTAGTGTCCACACTGGGCTTTTCCTATAGAGTTTGGTAATGTAACCCCCTCCCCCATATGTATCTTAACTCCAGAAAATTCTAGACCAACATTTTACCTCCGCCACACAACCATCATGTAGCTTTGGGAAGCCAGTGTGTCTCTGCCTCAGTTCCTCATTTGTAAAACTGCCATGGCATCAGTGTCTTTCTTCCCCATTTTTTGTGAGGAGAAAGAAAACGAAAGAATGCAAAGCAATCTATGACTTGCCATTAAAAAAGAAAAAAGAAAATATATATTTCTTACAACTCACTGAGCAACGGTAGTATAGTTGCATAGCAATGATGCTGTTTGACACAATAATTTTAGTAATTTTTCCTTTAACCTAAATAAACTGCATGCTGGTCTCCTCCCATACATTTTACAGTTCTGTTTCTCGCTCCAAAGACCGATCTGCAGCATTTTAGTTGTCTCTATCCACCTGTCAGTGTAGCATGGGAACCGTTCTTCAGAATCTCCATACAGTCGTGCGGCTTAACAGAAGCAAATTGCATTAATAAACAGAGCGTTTCAGTTTGCCCCCATGTTCTCGGTCCCCTTTGATAATGGTTACATCTGTCCTCAAACAATAGACGTAACCTGATTTGACGGAGCAAATATCTCAAAAAAGCAGCCGAGGAAGTTCAAACAGCCCATTTTACACAAACATGGCTGATGATGTAGCACTGCAGATTAAAAGCAGAATGTAAAGGCACTATAATATTTGATGTGAATGTGTTCACTGCTGTCAAGCTACTCATCTGGAAGAATTTGTTCTTTTTATCACACATGAAACAGAAAAGGATAATAGGTTTTCTTAATGTTTTCTGCTTTTGATGTATTCTCTCTGTTCCGAGAGAAGCTAAATAGATGCTGAAGACACAACGCAAGATCATTTCTTTTCTTTCTTTTTAAAAATTTGCAACATACAAGCTCGCTTTCACCTTTTCCTCAATACCATAGTTTACATCTCCCTTCTGATGCACAGCTCAGGATCCCATAAAAGGATGCAGCCGGAAGAGTTAATGCCGGTATCAAGGTCTCACAGCTTGCCTGTAGCTTTTAAACGGAGGTTTTCATGTGATGCAAGAGTTATGCTGGAATGGAACATCCATCAGGGCAAACTGTGCTTGCCTGCAAAGTTTAATCTTAGAAGTTGCCAAGCATGGCTTTGGAAACTCAGATTTCTGCCCCAGCATAGTGTAGTTAGTAAATTGTGTAGTGTGCAGTGTGGTGTAGTGGTTAAGAGTGGTGGACTCTAATCCTGAGAACCAGGTTTGATTCCCCACTTCTCCACATGAGCGGCGGACTCTAATCTGGTGCTCCGGGTTGGTTTCCGCACTCCCTATGCTAACAAAGTCTGGGAACTTTTGGGGTGGGGGAAGGAGCTTTGTGAGGGCAAGCATCACCAATGCTGTGACATCAGATATGATGAAGAGTAGTTCAGCCGGGGAATCAACTAGGGAGTTGGTGAGCTCCCCCTCACTGGCAGTCTTCAAGCTGCTGTTGGACAAACACTTGACAGGGAAGCTTTAGTCTGATCCTGCATTGAGCAGGGGGTTGGACTAGATGGCCTGTATGGACCCTTCCAGCTCTATGATCCCATGATTCTATCACTTCTGGGCAACACCCAGAAGTAACATCACAACCTCCCCCACTCTAGGAGTTCCCCAGTCTCTATGGTAAAGACCAGAGAGGTTGGGGAAATTCCTAAAGCATTGCAGACGTGATATCACCTGGAAGTGATATCATAGTGTCCATGATGTTGTCCATCCCCCCCCCCCATTTTCTCCTGCTCAGTGAGCATAAGCAATGGAGGTGAGCTTCCACATTACAAGCAGGTAAATGGGCAACCCTAATCCAAAATATTGTCGAAGGCTTTCACGGTCAGAGTTCATTGGTTCTCGTAGGTTATCCGGGCTGGATAACCCGTGGTCTTGCTACAGTCAACAATAGCCATGCAGATTAGCTTTGGATTTCACACATTAACAGATCACTTCAGGATACAATGGTTCCATATTAACATACCATATTAACATACCATTAACATACACCCTCATTAGCACATTATCTTGAAACTTACAGGACAATGGTTAGCACATTACCTTTGTTACTTTTTGCAGGACAATGATTCAGCTCAAACCCAACCCCTTTCTGACTATATATTACTCTTCCTACACACTTGACACTGAGAGACACTGTCCTTCAGTGTTACTCCTCTGAAGATGCCGGCCACAGCTGCTGGCGAAACGTCAGGAAAGAAAATACCAAGACCACGGTTACACAGCCCGGATAACCTACGAGAACCAATGAACCCTAATCCAGCTGCTTGGTTTATTGTTCTGTTGGATTCCTGACCCCTAAGCAGTGGCTTTTTGTGGGCCTCAGGGTGCTACATGGTGAAGGGGAAGCTTCAAGTCCATGGAAGAGTTTCAATTACTACAAATACTTTACCTTGAAAAGAAATATTTACTAACCATGAGTGGCTCCAAATTACAGCATTTTGAGTGTCTTAATACTTTGGAAGCACATCAGAAAACGGTTGTATTGGCTCAATGCCAATTGCATTTACTTTAGCAGGGATTTGGATTGTGCTGAAGTAAAGCAAAAATGAGAGAAATTTCTAGGTTTGAGCATTTGAAAGATGCAACGCTCAAAACATAAGTTGCCTTCCTTTTGTGTCGTCTGAAGTGAATACAATTTATGTATGTTCATTTGGCTCATACTGCGTGTGACTGTACCAAATGATTAACACTGGCCCTGTTAAAAGGAACAAGATGATTTCTTTTGAACTTTTACTGGTACTGACAATAATTATTCAGGGCAGTCAGACTAATTAGGATTATACAAAAAAGTGACTCTTACTTACCGTGCCTTTTTATCTCACCTTCCCCCTTTTTAATTTTAACGTATGACCTAATTATTCCCTTGGTTGCAGTAAGAATTTCAGGTTTCTCTGAACAGGGAGAAGAACAACATGGGCATCCTAGATACACTTTTGAACAGCAAGATGCTTGTCAAGCAGTCTTGCTTGTTCATAAAGCCAATGTGTAGTGGTCCGAGTGTTCAGCTACGAATGGAGAGGCCTGGGTTTGAACTGCAGTTGTCAGGCTGCTTGGCACCCCCAGGAGATTTTAGGAGCTGGGTCAAGTATGCTGACATCATACCAGTGCATAATGTCATGTCTGGCAAAAACTGGATGTGATGTTGGGGGACACTGTAGGGTTTGCAAAAACCACAGAGTTTTTGGCAAATCCTAGAGTACCCCCATGTTATTATTTCACTTTTGGTTTTTACTGAAAGGGACATTGCATGTTGGCGTGCATACTCCATTTCCCCCCCCCCCCCCATTCGCTTCTGCTGGCATTGGAAGCACCAGTAGGCCATATGATGAACTCTTGGGAAGCCTCTTGCAATAACAGGAGACGTGGTGATCCTAGTTTGAATCCATGGTTGGGACCAAGTCAGACTTGATGCAAAAGACTTTATGCTTTAAAAAGGATGTGTATGTGTGGGGGCGGCGGAGAAATGCTAATTTGCAGTCCCAGGAAGCTGCTTAGAAGGTCAGGGAAGGGTCACTGGGGCAGAAGGTGTTTAATTCTTTCCTACCCTTTGTCTTCCAGGATTCAAAACCACCTCTTCCGGGGTCGGAGTGAAACTCTGTTCACTGCTCCTCCCTCTGGCGACACCCCAAACACACCCCCTCCCAATCCAGCTCTTGGGGGAAAGTCACGCTCCAGAAAGAAGTCCTTTCACCTGCAGAAATGGTGCACTGAATGCCATCCCCCCCCCAATCCCTGTGATTGGCTCTTATGGGAAAGTATTCATTACCCACATCTGCATTTTATCTCGTGCCAATTTCAACTTTGAACAGGTGTATTCAATTGTAGAATAGGCATAGGAGAAAAGGGTTAAAAACTCCCTCTTGTCCAAGTGGGAGGTGGGGGTCCCTCTTTCACCTTCAATGGCAGCTTCTTGGGGCTGCAAGTTAGCATTTTTAAAATGGTGAAATTGCAGGGTTTTTACATTGCTTTAACTTTGTTTTCACCCTCAGCCATAAAGCTCACTGGTTGACCTTGGACCAGTCTTGTCCTCTCAACCTCACTTAACTCTCAGGGTTATTGTGAGGGTAACATTGAGTGCGGAGAACTACCCTGAGCTCCTCGGATGAAACGAAGGGTGAGCTAAAATACCCTTGTCTGCACTTGTACTTATTCCTGACTCACAGGTTAGAGGGTATGGTTTGGAAGTAGGGTTGCCAGGTCCCTCTTTGCTACCGGCGGGAGGTTTTGGGGGCGGAGCCTGGGGAGGGTGGGGTTTGGCGAGGGGAGGGACTTCAATGCCATAGTCCAATTGCCAAAGTGGCCATTTTCTCCAGGTGAACTGATCTCTATTGGCTAGAGATCAGTTGTAATAGCAGGAGATCTCCCGCTAGTACCTGGAGGTTGGCAACCCTATTTCGAAGGGGAGGGTGCATATGATGCAGCCTCCTTCCCTGACTAGGCAGATCTTGGTTTGGTTGAGGCCTGAATGGGAAATCTCACAAAAAGCCTACCTGTGCTCCCTTGAGTTCTGTAATATGGGGGGAAAGGAAAAATGAACATTTAATAAATGAACTCCTTTATTTGGGAGTATGCAAGAAAGTGGCAGTCAAACCGGAAAACCAATGCCAAGAGTAAATTAATCACACATGTCTTTGACTGAGTTCTCAGTTCGGCAAAACCAGCCTTGAGGCATATAGCTGGACTAAAAATTGACATCCTGTGTCACCCAAAGGAGAGCCAGCATGGTGTAGTGGTTAAGAGCGGTGGTTTGGAGTGGTGGACTCTGATCTGGAGAAGCAGGTTTGATTCCCCACTCCTCCACATGAGCGGTGGAGGCTAATCTGGCGAACTGGATTTGTTTTCCCACTCCTCCACATGAAGCCAGCTGGGTGACCTTGGGCTAGTCACAGCTCTCTCAGCCTCACCTACCTCACAAGGTGTCTATTGTGGGGAGGGGAAGGGAAGGTGATGTGGGGGAGAAAGTCGGCATCTAAAACCCAACTCTTCTTCTGCTTCTGCTGCTGCTGCTGCTGCTTCTTCGGATTCTTTCTAAATGTTTGTGTAACTCACCAGCAGATAACTATTATACTCTTCTGTGCTCTCAATTAAAGACATGTCTTACGATGATAACCCTTCCCAAAGCAGTAATGGATCAATTGTCTTTATCGAGCTGGTGAAACCTTTCAGGGGAAATGGACCCACCTATTCTGGTTCTGTATATTCATTTATAAATCAACACGAAAATGTTGTTCGCAACCCGGTGGTGCATGCATACCCGATTGGCACATGCATCAAGGCTGATCAGGTTGTTTTTCATTCAGCAGGCTCTCCAGCCAATTCTTCATGATGATCAATGGTGAGCTTAATGGCAAATATTCCTTTTTTGAATGTGGAAAATGCAGATTTAGGTGCTGTCGAGCTGGGGCGGAATGGGGTGGATTTTCTCTTTTTGATATCAACTCTGTGGCTTCCTTTCCAAAAATAATTTTTAAAAATTCTTTATATTACCTTAATCCTTTTAGAGAGACAGGTTTATTCGCTGTTATTAATGAAATTGTCATTCGTATCCAACCAAAGATACATCAGTCTGTTGACAGTTATAAATAAAGGAAATGTTCTATTTTTTATTTTTGCTGCCCTGTGCAGTTTTTGCAATTTAATTGTCTTTTCTGTTCCTCTAAAGAATCATTGTCACACTTCAGCCAATTTAAAAAATTTTTTTTTAAAGCAGGCTCCGTTAAACTGTTCTACACTGGATTATTTTTGTGTGTGAGAGTGGTTTACTGTGTGAGTAAACAGAACCATTACATACAAAAACGTGGAGATTTCTCTTGCCTTCTTAAGGGAAGTCTAGTTCACTTGCATGCATTCAAATGCTCAGCATCCATGGTTGGGAAATTCTGCTTGTTTGATTTGGTTGTAAAACTGTGAGGTTGTGATTCTTGAGTGATGGCATCACAAGTAGTTTGTGGGTTGATAACTGGTGTGTGTGCTTAATGTGCCATCAAGTTGCAGCCAACTTATGGCAACCCCAGGAAGGGGCTTTCAAGTTTGCCATTGCCTTCCTCTGCTATCCTGTTTGGCTACAGCATGTACCTTCTCCACAGCAGCACAAACTTTATGAAATAGTGTGCGGGGGCGGGGGTGAGATGTAGAGTCAGCCTTCCCTAGAGTTCAAAAATTATTAACACTACTCTATTTCAGAGGGTCTTTTAAAGTTAAGGCTATCTGGAGGATTGCCATTCGAGTTGAGCCATTCTAAAAAGTCTATGCAGGCTGTTTGTTATCTGATTATGCACCATTTGTTTGTAAATTCTGTAATTTTATATTGTGTGTCATTTTGTAATGTGGTAGAAAAATTGGCATATTTCTTTTTTAAAAAATAAGCACAACATTGTATTAAGAAAAAGAAATTAGCCCACATAATTTTGAGCTATGCATTATGGAGCAAACAGAATACCGTAGAAGCATTTGTTGACTGTCCCATTGATGAGCTGGGCAAAACATTGTTTTGGCTGCTTTAATATATATATATATATATGGCTGCTTTAATATATATTTTTATGCAGCTGGAACATGAAAATGCTTGTGCAGTTTAAGCATCTTGAGGCTTATCTTTCCAACCCCAAGTCTGAAAATTCTGTGGATTGTACTTTTCTCGTCAATGACAAATGATGGCTCTTTGTCTATGGCTTCCTTCCATCCTGGACAATATATATTATATTTTCAACACAGCTGGAAGGATTTGGCACTCCTGAGCTCGTTCTTGCCAGTATCAACACACAGTTTGGAAAGGAAAATAGCCACAATGTGACTGTCATTAATAAATGTAATGACAATATGCTGATGATATAGGCAGCAGCTTAAATTTAATGATGATTTAAAGCTGTAGTATTGTGCTGCTCTATTCTATTTATTCAAGAAGAAGCCCCAATGAATATACTCTGATGTGAGAGTTTTGACAACTGCAGCCACAGTCTAAGTTGAGAAATATGAAGTTTGGTGTCAGTGTGCTAAGAGAAGACGTGAAAATTCCTTGTCCTTCTTCTGTAATGTGGGGTCAGCCTTAAAAACCTGCAGAAGGTTTAAAGCATACAGAAGAAAACTCTTCACACATCACACAGTCAATGACCTGTTAATTCTCTTCCTTGCTCGCATCCTTCCAAGAAGCATCTGGTTGCTGCTGGAAAAAAATGGTGGTAGACTGGGACCATTCTCCACAAACCAGTTGACAAAGTTCCAGCAATAGCTGCATTTTATTTATTTGTATTTATTTATTTATTTTTACCTTATTATAGTCTGCCTTTCTCACTTGGTCTCACAAATCACACAAAATCACACAGAACCTACTAGAAGTCTGAAAACAGAACTGAAGTAAAGCATGAGTATTAACGTGGCACATTACATGATGCAAAATTCCACAGTAGGATCCTAGCTTTAGCAAGCTGTATACAATATTATAGACCACAGTCCCTAATATTTTTTTCTGAATGAGTTTGAGAATCGTTTAGTATGCTGTAATTCTATTGCCCGTGTAGAAAAGCCTTCTTGAATAATTCAATTTTGCATAGTTTTGCAGAAACCCATGAGAATGGAAGCCTTCCTGACTTCCTCATGCAGGCCATTCCATAAGGTGGGGGCCACAACGGAGAAGGAATATGAATGGGCAGTTTTTTTTGCCTGTTTGCAGGTTGGCACCTACAGAAGACCCTGCTCCAACAAGCGAGGCTGTCGTGGTGGAACATAGAGGGAGACGTGATCTCATAGATATGAGAGTCCTAGGCCATGAAGGGCTTTGTATGTGATAGCTAATACCTTATATTAGTTACTAATATTTTAGTATTATTAGTTGCTAATACCTGGTAACTGATGAGCAGCCAGTTAAGTGCCTGAAGGATGGGAGTAATATGTGTGTTCCATCTCTCTGTGTGTTAAGTGCCGTCAAGTCGCTTCCAACACATAGCGACCCTATGAATGAAACTCCTCCAAAATGTCCTATCTTTGACAGCCTTGCTCAGTTCTTGCAAATTGAGGGGTGTGGCTTCCTTTATTGAGTCCATCCATCTCTTGTTGGGTCTTCCTCTTTTCCTGCTACCTTCAACTTTTCCTAGCATTACTGTCTTTTCCAGTGACTCTTGTCGTCTCATGATGTGTTCCATCTAGCTCCTGATAATAGCTGAGCCGCGGTATTCTGCACCAACTTGAGTTTCCAAATTGATTTTGATGACACAGAAGTTGCATTTTTATTCCTAGCAATGGAAAACAGTTATAACAAATTGGCTCCTGGGAAAATTAGGAAACTGCAGTTTGTTACCAACAACAACTGAACCATCATTGCAACTGCATGTGCAATTGCTGGCAATGATGCTAAAATCAACTGGTGTGGCCTGTTCACCTAGTTGGCCAGAGTTGTCTCGTGTTTTTAAATGCCTAGTTGGTGGAAAACAACAAATATTTACAGCATCATGATAGCGAAAAGTACTAAAGAGTAAAATAAAGGTTGGTCTTCTAAGTATGTTGGAGGGGAACAGAAAAAGGATATACATGCTAAGCAATTAGAGAAAAAATACGTTAAATATTGACTTATTTTGAAGCTTCTGATGCGAAAGTTTCTTTCTGCTACATAATAGATGCTTACTGGACTAGACGATATAGATCTGAAACCTTTTCAAGACCTTGGTTCAGGCTCTACACTTCATTAACTGATGCTCTTATTCATTAGGCAGTTTTAATGAAAAGTTGAATTATTTCTTTCTCCTCTTCAGGGGTAACAGAATGTTGGTCAACAAGAACACATGAAAGTTTCCCAGCTAAGATTTGATGTGTTCCATAAATCCTAAGTAGTTAGCAGAGTCTTAATAGTTCTTCTCTTATGTAAAGAAGAAATAGAGTAATTTTTAGATAACCAAATCAGCCCAAAGAATATGGAGGGACAGAAGATAGCCACCACAGAGAGGCCAGCAAAGGAACCCTGATTTTGGAACTGCCAGCAATAGCCTTAGTAGAAAAACTCAAAGAAGAAATGGCCAGTTGCCAGGGCAATCAAAGCAGACCCCATCATGCCTGTTTACTTGGGAGGAGTGAATATTTCAGCTGCTTGAGGAGGCCACGGTCTTCAGTTTGCAAGACCTGAGCAATGCTGTTAATGACAGGACGTTTTGGAGGACATTAATTCATAGGGTTGCCATAAGTCAAAAGCGACTTGACAGAATTTAGCACACACATACACTTAGAGACCGCAATGCAGCTGAAGCCAGAACTACCAGACAGAAATAGTGTGGTGACGGTAGGGCAATTGGGGTGTACTCCGATGGTGCCATAGGATTGTGAAAGGCCAAAGGAGAGACTGATATTGTGTGTGAAAAACTGAGAGTTTCAGATAGTGTAAGGATGGCTGGCCAGGGGGAGATTTGCCTCACAACTCCTGTGAGTGCAGATGAGGAGAGTGTGAAGAAGGAACTAAATATCCTACATGTAGTTCTAAACTTGGCCTCAGCATGCAGATCAAATAATCCTCATAGCACGGCCAAGTATGGATAGGGGAGGTTTATCTGTAAACCTGATGGAATCCCAGACTTGGACAAAAGTTTGAGAAATATAAAAAAAAGAGGGGGATAAAAACTGAAGCAAGTAACAAGCGGTACCTGTGCAGGCATACGTCACAAAAGAAACCATTGTCATCATCTTTGGTTTCTTAGTACCTCCAGGCAACAGAGGAAAAAATGGCTTGCTGGGGAGTGGGTTAAAATGGAGAGTTAGGAGGATGGGCGTAGGGAAAAGGAAGAAGCAGCAAAAGAGGAAGAAGCAGCGGCCAGTCAGGTAGATGGATTTTCCTTCCCCGGGAGTCCTTGCTGGCCCACCTCTTGTGTGTCTGATTCACAGAACTATATTCATCACTGCAAAGTTATTTTTATTGGTCATCTTGCAGTTGAGAGCCATGTAGTTCACAGGCCTAGCTGAGAAGTCAGCAATTTTTTTAGGGCTGTTAGTGAGCTTGAAATGGAGTATGTGCCATTTGGGGGCACCAGAACGATAAACTTGTACCTACTTGGTAGAGTTTGCTGGCGCAGTTTGTGCAATAATCCTAGCCCTTTATAGGAGCACTAGTTCCTAAAAGTACAGTGCAATTCTAAGCATGCATTCTCAGAATTCAGTTCTGTTGAGTTCAGTGGGGCTTATTCTCTTGAATGTTTTGGATTGCAGATTTAGTGCCTCTACATGATCTGCACTAGATTATGGATTTGCCATTGGTCCCACACATTCCCATAAGTAATCATGTAAGAAGTAAAAATAGCATAAACTGGACCTCCAATTTTATTGATAGAGATATTTAGATTATTCTTCAGAGACAAGTGTACTGTTTAAAGAGTGCAGTGTTGCATAACAGTGAAAATATCACACCCCAGAAGACTACATTTGTGATTAATTGTTGGTATTTTATCTCTAGTTGAATGAAGTTTTCTGCATGACGTTTTTCTTCATCTTGTAACGGAAACATCTTTAGATGGCTGGCTCTTTTGCTTTGGAACCAGATTAGGGTTGCCAATTGCCTGGTGGTGGTGGGTAAACTACCGCCCATCCACCAGGCTGCCTGCTGAGGACCGGCAGGCACTGCGGCGGGCTGGTGGGCACTGCGGGCACGTGCACGCAGACGCAGCGCATGTGTCACTTTGGGGTAAACCCGAAAGTGACATGGACGCTCTAGCACCCTCAGCTAAAACTCTATAGAAACCATAGAGTTTTGGCCGGGATGGCTAGAGCATCCCCATCACTTCCGAGTTAAACCGGAAGTGATGTAAGCGCATCACACGCTAACACCATGGCCCCGCAAAGCTCCCGACGGTGGAGCTGCGGGTCCTGGCAAGCCAAAACCAGATGCAAGTGTTTCAAGGTCGACCAGTAAACTTGCCAGTGTGATAGGGGAAACATTAGCTCACTGTGTGTTTGATGCATTGACAAAAAAAATAATAATCCCTAGCTAGCATTTATATTTCAAGTAGGAAGGGAAACGACAAATCTTCCTGGTTCAGTACATTGATGTCAAAACTTGAAAATAGCAAAAACTGAAGTTATTGTTATTGGATGATAGATGGATTGTTGAGATTATGCACATAGTAAATAAGACAATATATCATTTGAGATGTTTGTTCCAATTTAATGGTAGTGGTGCTTAGATAAAAATCGCATATTACTTTCATCCAGAATCTACTCTCGAAGTGAAACAAGCTGATACTGCAGGAAACAGAGATGAATTAGACGATGCATTTCATGCTTGTCTTTGGGAAGAGATTGGAAGCTCTCCTAGGTCTTCCTTGCTCATTTAAATGTTCCCTACTTTGTTCCCCTGCTTTCTTAACACATTTCTTACTGAAGAAAGTCTTTCGTTAACTGCCTTATGATCTGGAAATGGCTAAGGAATGTATACAGAGGTTAGTTAGCAGCCATAGAGAGGTCATCTCAACCCCTTTCCCTGGTTGTAGTTAAGCAAAATGGCCCCAAGATGACACCCTTGCCATTCTGGAATGCTATTAACAATGAGCAATTATTATAGTGGAAACTCTTTCAATTAAAATGCACAGTTCCAGTTTTGGACCAATGAACCATGGAATACTTTTGTAACCCACTAAAGCTCTTGTTACTCCATTCCATCAAACTTTCCTGCTGTAGTAATATGCGGGGGGGGGGGGGGGGAGGTCTAGTTATTAAAATAACCCCTTGTGGTTATGTACACATTTTTTGTTTCTTGCATTAAAAGGCTGTTGCTAAAGCTGCCCCAGCCTATAGATTATAAAGATGCTTCCTACTTAAATAATGCAAAGAAAGTGGACAACACAAAGTATCATCTAGTCTCACGCACTCCCTTTCCTTTTCTTCCTTCCCTCACTTGTGTCAAGGTAATTAAAGACTTCTGCTTCTTTGGCAAACTATTGTTTAACATTATAACTGAATCACAAAGTCTGGTTTGCTTATCCCTGGAAGCCAGTTTTAGAGGGTAGCTGTGTTGGTCTGCAATAGAACAGCTAGATTTGAGTCCAGTAGCCCCTTAGAGACCAACAAGGTTTTGGGGGGTATGAGCTTTCAAGAGTCAAAGCTCCCTTCGTCAGATACAAGCCAGGATTCCAAATAGGCGAACCATAGCTCTGAATTATGTTTCGCAGGAAAAGGCACAAATTATAGTTTGTGATTCAGTATAATGGTTTACCACGAAAATATAAGTCTTGTTGGGTCTTCCTCTTGTTGGGTCTTCCTCTTTTCCTGCTGCCTTCAACTTTTCCTAGCATGATTGTCTTTTCCAGTCTCCTCATAATGTGACCAAAGTACGACATCCTCAGTTTAGTCATTTTAGCGTCTAGGGTCAGTTCAGGCCTGATTTGATCTATAACCCACTCATTTGTTTTTGTTTTTTGGCAGTCCACAGTATCCCTAACACTCTCCTCCAACACCACATTACAAAGGAATCTTCTTTCTTCCTATCAGCTTTCTTCATTGTTCAGCTGGTGGATATGTGAAAGAAAATCATAATGGCAGTAATTCTTATGGGGAAGATTCCCTCACTCACGGCGATCTCTTTTAACTCTACATGAACCCCTTTTTAGAAAACTTTAATTGGCTGTTCTTAACATATTTTATTAAGACTATAACCTTGTACTAATACTAGTTCATTTTCAGTTAAAGTATTTATCCTACTTTATCACTTTGCTTATCTGTTCAAATTTCTGACCTCTCTCATTATCCATTATGTGTAGCTGCTAATCCCGTTTGGTTTTTGATGGGATTCACACCTAACCTTTCTACCTTTAATCCTCTTCCCTTTTCCCCTAAGAAGAAGAGTTGGTTTTCATATGCCGACTTTTTCTACTACTTAAGGGAGACTCAAATCGGCTTACAATCACCTTCCCCTCCCCCTCCCCACAACAGACACCCTGTGAGGTAGGTAGGGCTGAAAGAGAGTGACTGGCCCAAGGTCACCCAGCTGGCTTCATGTGTAGAAGTGGGGAAACAAATCCAGTTCACCAGATTAGCCTCCATCGCTCATGTGGATGTGTGGGGAATCAAACCCGGTTCCCCACATCAGAGTCCACTGCTCCAAACCACCTCTCTTAACAACTACGCCAACGCTGGCTCTCTTACATTGAGAATCTACACTTGAAAGAATCATTGCAGATTTTGCACCAAGTTTCTCTGCCCTGGCTCCTTGTCCCTGCCTCCCCCGTAACCTTCCCCATAGGAATTACTCCCATTATGATTTTCCTTCACATATCTATCTGAAGAAGTGAGCTGTGACTCATGAAAGCTCGAATTGAAATAAGTGTTGCCAGTCTTTCAGTTGCCACTGGATTTTGGTTTTATCTAGCGATGGAGCGTTGGTTGTCATGTAAGTTAGAGGAAAGTGTCCAATACGTGTGGAACTCTGCATCAAAGTCGTAGATCTTCAGAATTTTGATTAGCTTAAAACCTTTCTTCCTGCAGTGTTATGGTGCTTCCCCCCCCACCCCCGTTCTTGGTACGCTGTTGAGTTGCTTTAATAGCTCACCTTGTGCTAAGTATATTTTCAGTAAAATTGCCTTCCATGCTTCTTTTTATTTGCAGGGAGACAGCAGGTCCAATTTCTGAGTTCCTAATCTCCACTTGCATTCTCAGTCCATTTGACTAGCATACAATTGGCCATCTGTCTAGATACTATAACTTGGAATGCCGCTCAACTCTGGGCACGGCTGCCTTTGCAAATATTATTTTGTGGTTTTCCAAATCATAGCTGGTAATGAAGGCAGTCCACCTGCCATATGGAACTCTGTCAAAGATGTCTTCTAATGAGCTGCCTCACAACAGCATCCACTTTCTCTACCTAATTCTGTAACACTGCTGGAATTACACACCCATCCTTTCCAAATCAAAACAATGCAAAAGCTCCTCTAACACAGGTTTTTTTTCAGGGTGTGAAATTGGGAGATGCATCATCAGTAAAAGAGGCTGTACTGGCAGGGCAAAGCAATCCAGATAAAATGTGTGGGTGCTAAAGCGGAGTTGCGCTGAAATAAAAAATTAAGAGTGCAATCCTATGCAATTATTCTGGTCTCATCCCACTGCAGTTAATATGCTGAGACTGGAGTAACTGTGTAGCATTTTACCCTGTGAATGCATTTACTTCAATGGAGACACATTTTCCCTTTTAGAAGACATGATTCGCTGTATTTCCACTCCTGTCCTATCCCTGTGTACTGTAAGAGGCTTTGTACAGATGGAGGCCCTAATCTGTATTTACAAGGGAGTGAAGTCCATTGCCTGACCAAGATAGCACAGGCTAACCCAATCTCATAAGATTGCTGAAGCTCAGCAGGGTTGGCTTGGACATTACTTGGAATGGGAGACCACCAAGGAATAGCAGGGTTGGTCTGCAGAGGCAGGCAGTGGCAAACCATTTATGAAAGTCTCTTGCCTTGAAAACCCCACAGGGTTAGGGTTGCCAACCTCCAGGTACTGGTTGGAGATGTCCCGCTATTACAACTGATCTCCAGCCAGTAGAGATCAGTTCCCCTGGAGAAAATGGCCACTTTGGCAATTGGATTCTATGGCATTGAAGTCCCTCCCCTCCCCAAACCCCGCCCTCAGGCTCCGCCCCAAAAACCTCCCGCTGGTGGTGAAGAGGGACCTGGCAACCCTACACAGGGTCGCCATAGGTCAGCTGTGACTTGACAGGCTTTTTTTTTTAGTCCATTTACCTCAATGGGCATTACTTCCAAGTAAACATGACCGATGGACGTTCTAGCCTTGCCACCAGCCTTCCAGAGCAGAGGCCCGCTAGGAATTGCCCTGATGAGATTAATGGCCAATCTGTACCTGATCACAGGCCAAGTCTTGCAGCACTTCTAATTAGTTTGCAAACCCAGTTATGTTGTACGTTTCTTCACTGGTGTATATCAAAAATCAGGCAACTCGGTAATTGACATCAAAGCCTTGTCAGTGTTAAAGTTAAACTGACCAGAGCTGAGGGAAAACTGGGAAATAATCTGAAAGGGATGCCAGGAAACATGTTTCCCTCTGTTTTCTTTCTGTGTGTTAAGTGCCGTCAAGTCGCTTTCGACTTATGGTGACCTATGAATCAGTGTCCTCCAAAATGTCCTATCTTTGACAGCCTTGCTCAGGTCTTGCAAACTGAGGGCTGTGGCTTCCTTTATTGAGTCCATCCATCTCTTGTTGGGTCTTCCTCTTTTCCTGCTGCCCTCAACTCTCCCTAGCATGACTGTCTTTTTCAGTGACTCTTGTTTTCTCATAATGTGACCAAAATACGATAGCCTCAGTTTACCGTATATACTCGCGTATAAGCCGAGTTTTTCAGCCCAAAAAAAGGGCTGAAAAAGCCAACCTCTGCTTATACGCGGGTCAATACGGTAGAGGGGGGAGGGGGGAACTTACCGCCGTCACCGCCGCCATCGCCGCCAGGCCCGCGCACCTTTCCCCGGCCGGCAGCAGCCTTCCTGGGCCGGAGAGAGGCCCCTCCAGGCCCCTCCAGGCCGCGCCTCCGCCGCTGCCGCGCCCGGGCCGCTCCCAGCGGCCGGCAGCAGCCTTCCTGGGCCGGAGAGAGGCCCCTCCAGGCCCCTCCAGGCCGCGCTGCCGCCGCTCCCTGCAGCCGGCAGCAGCCTGGGGGGGCCACCTGCAGGCACAGGAAGGCCACTCTGCCGCCGCCGCCGATTCGCCGCGTCTCCCGGTGAGTAGGGGGTTCAGGGGATCTTCCCCCTCCCCCCCTTGGATGGCACTGGGGTTGGGATGGGTTGAGCGGGCCCGGGAGGCCGGCGGGAGGGCGACCTGGGGCAGGGGCGACATCATCCCTGCGCTCTAAAATGGCGGCCGCCATTTTAGAGCACAGCTTTACCAGAAAAGGGAATTTCTTATTGACCCTCGGCTTATACGCGGGTCAATAAGAAATTCCCTTTTCTGGCCTCAAGTTTGGGGGGGTCGGCTTATACTCGGGTCGGCTTATACCCGAGTATATACGGTAGTCATTATAGCTTCTGGGGTCAGTTCAGGCTTGATTTGATCTATAACCCACTGATTTGTTTTTTTGGCAGTCCACGGTATCCGTAACACTCTCCTCCAACACAACTTTTCAAAGGAACCTACTTTCTTCCTGTTAGCTTTTTTCAATGTCCAACTTTCACATCCCTACATAGTAATAGGGAATATGATGGCATGAATTAACTTAATCTTGGTGGCCAGTGACACATCCTTACACTTCAGAATCTTTTCTAGCTCCTTCAAGGAGCTAGCTCTGTTTTCTATCATGTGACTTATCAAGGCTGAATGAGCTAGAATGTGAGAACGAGAATCATTATGCAGTACTGCGAAGACGTGAACACTTATGTTGCCTAGCACATGAGCTGCTTACACTGATGTACAGCAGCATTTTTCACCCCTCCCCTCCCCTCGCCCTGGGCCCAGGAACCCTTTCTACATTCACATGCATACTTGCTTGGTTAACCTGTGTATTGTTAGGGTTGCCAGGTCCCTCTGCCACCAGGGGAGGTTTTTGAGGAAGAGCCAGAGGAGGGCGGGGTTTGGGGAGGGGAGGGACTTCCACACCATAGAGTCCAATTGCCAAAGTGGCCATTTTCTCCAGGGGAACTAATCTCTATCGGCTGGAGATCAGTTGTAATAGTAGGAGGTCTCCAGCTAGTACCTGGAGGTTGGCAACCCTATGCATTGCAGAGAATTCTGTAGCGTATTGTAAGGATCTCAGTAAGTGGCTAGCAGTGGCCAGGCTAATTAGTATTGCTTGATTTGACACATCAACCAGGTTCAAGATGTGATTTCACTGTTTCTGTTTGATTGTGTAAATGGCATTATATTTCATAAGTTGCTTTGGATCTTGGCTGGGGAGAAAAGTAAGGCAAATATTTAAATAAATTGTCTATCAGTATCGTAGATGAGTGGTGAACCTCAGTGGCAAAGGCTGCTGACAGAATTTCCTGGTC
Source organism: Euleptes europaea (assembly GCF_029931775.1). Taxonomy (NCBI): domain Eukaryota; kingdom Metazoa; phylum Chordata; class Lepidosauria; order Squamata; family Sphaerodactylidae; genus Euleptes; species Euleptes europaea. Next base: position 17,199,139 of record NC_079320.1, read on the forward strand.
CCAGCCCTCAGTCCTGGGGAGGGACACATATTCACAGTACGCTAGAGCCCAGCTAGAACACATTTGTCCCGTTTCTGTCTTCTCCGGCATCCTGTCTGAAGTGAAACTATGACCCCATTTCCTTCAGAGCAGAGTCTGTATCTCAGGGACTTCCTTGCCCTTCAGGCCATCCAGGGAGATCAGAAGCAGTGATGAGAATATTCCTTCTGACCTGGCTGACATCTTATCTAAAAGAAAGGACGTGCTTCTGAATTACCATGGGCAGGACTCTGTGTCGATTAGCTTGCGTATGTGCAATGGCATGACATGGGTCATGGATGTTCTGTGTTCCTGTGTCCACTGCCACATGGTACAATAATATTTGTAATTAAGAATTGCTTGTTCTTATGTCTCTGCAACAAATTCTCTTGTAATGGTGGAATGGCTTCATACCTGAGGCCTCCGATTCCTTTGAAGGGCGTTCCTGGATTGCAATCTCAGTGATTTACTATAGTAGCAAGCATTTACTCTTGCAAACATGCTAAATTTGACAAGATTTTCTACACAATGGTATGGTGCTGTATCGGAAGCCAGTGGAGAAACTCGTACTAAAACAAAACTGTGGCAGTTGAACACAAAGCAAGTATATATTTCTTATTTCTCTCCCATTTGCTTGTTGGAGTAACTCTGCTTAGGATTGCACTGCTAGATTTAAGTCTAGTTTTAGGATTTTATCTTCTACCATTAATGAATATTCATAGCTGGTGCAATTATGTGTCAGTGGCTGCCAGAAAGAAAGTTGACAGGCTCTGTGTGTAGAATCATAGAGTTGGAAGGTAACACCAGGGTCATCTAGTCCAACCCCCTGCACAATGCAGGAAATTCACAACTACCTCCCCCCCACACACCCCCAGTGACCCCTACTCCATTCCCAGAAGATGGCCAATAAAAAATCCCTCCAGGATCCCTGGCCAATCTGGTCTGGAGAAAAACTGCTTCCTGACCCCAAAGTGGTGATCGGCACCACCTGGGTATGCAAGAAAGGGCCACGAGAGCCAAACACTGATGCAAACCTTCCTGCCCTCCCTCTCATGATCTGCCTAAGGTCACAGAATCAGCATTGCTGACAGATGGCCATCTAGCCTCTGCTTAAAAACCTCCAGGGAAGGAGAGCCCACCACCTCCCGAGGAAGCCTGTTCCACTGACCTACCTGTTTCCTTCAGTATGACTGCATTTCAGTCAGAGTGCTGTCTCTGTGGATGTTCTAATTGGTGGAAGATGTGGAATATTTCTGACCTACTCCTCCCTTCTCGCCTCTGCATCCCTGTTCAATAACAGACCTTTGATAACAGAGGAGTTATGATGCACTGGCATAGGTGAACTTTTTTTCAGCCCAAGCTGGAGCCTATATGTATAACCTTCCCCCAACAACAAAAATCCTTTCATTCACTCCTAAATAACACAAATGTGTATCATAGACCGACTATACTGCAAACATGCCATTTGAGCACCTCTAGTTATGTACCATTACCATACCTTAATAAGGCGAGGACCTTTTCTTTCAGACTGGCTTTCAGACTGTCTTTCAAACAGACCTGGCTGTGTCACAGAATAATGAGGGGCCGTGGCTCAGTAGTAGAGCATCTGCTTGGCATGCAGACGGTCCCAGGTTCAGTCCCCGGCATGTCCGGTTAAAGGGACAAGGCAAACAGGTGATGTGAAAGACCTCTCTACCTTAGGCCCTGGAGAGCCGCTGCTGGTCAGAGTAGACAATACTGACTTTGATGGACCAAGGGTCTGATTTAGTACAAGGCAGCTTCATGTGTTCAATGAACTAGCCATTTTGTACCCTGCCACCATAATGCCCATTGTAGTTTGTAATGCATTGTAGTATTGCTATAGAGTTGGCTCTAGACACTTTTTTTGCTCTATCTCACCCAATTCCTCTCCTTACTACAACCCTCATCCAATATGGATTTTCTTCCCACAGTTCCAAGAATAACATTTTTAGTGGTTCTCCATAGGTTTGCTGTGATCCTATTTGCACTCACTTCCAGATAATCCCCATTAAACATAGAGCCGGACTAGATAAAGATGCTGGAAGATCTGTGATCTGATCACAAACATTTTTTTAAAAAAAAAGAGCTGCAGGAGGCCCTGATTTGGATTTGGACCACAATGCTAAGGGAGGAAATTCTATCCCCCTGCACCATTTCCTTGACCTCATATGGCCCCAAAGACCTGCTACCTGACCCATTGGGTGAAACGTGTAGGTTGCCTGTATGGCACTAATAGGAAGTCTGGTTGGCCTTTTAAGATGGGAAAATAGCATTGGGGAAAGAGTTAACCCATCCACAAACACACACCATTTGATGTTGTTGTCCCAATATGAATTTCTTTCATGACTTCTGTTTTACAAATGCACACATAAAACCATCTCACTCACAGATCTTCTAACATCTTATTGGGTTGGCCCTCAGTCCCAAGTAAACATGTGCAAGATTGGACCGTTAGTGTCTTACATGATGTTGAGATCAGTGGGAGTGTTAATGAACACAGCACAGCTGTAATGAGTCTGATTCCGAGGCCCTGCAATGTTACTGGACTAAGAAGCCGCATAAGGAACTAATTAGATCAGTAGCAACTAGAAGGAATTTGGCCAAATTTTCATGGGTATGAACTCTCCATTTACTTTAATGTATTTGTGTGTGTTTATGCCAGCAGTGAATTGTATTTTTTTCACGGCATTTACACCCACTTCAAACTGGCATCTGTATGTTATTAGTGGATGTTTAAGCCCATGTGCCAGTCTGGAACATCTAAAATGCTAATTGTGCTTCTGTGCTGCAACTAGGCTAAATGAAAAGAATTGGAAGAACCTTCTAGCCTCGTCATTTTCTGTATTTTGTATGTGTCTTATCTGTATCCATTCTGTGGGGGCTGACCTGAAATTAAGCTGAAACATATGGTCAATCCAGCATGGTGTATTGGTTCATCTGGAGAACCGGGTTCGATTCCCCCTCCTCCACATGAAGCCTGCTGGGTGACCTTGGGCTAGTCACAGTTCTCTCCGAACTCTCTCAGCCCCACCTACCTCATAAGGTGTCTGTTGTGGGGAAGGGAAGGTGATTGTAAGTCACTTTGAGACTTCTTAAAGGGAAAAAGTAGGGTATAAAAGAGAAAAGTAGGGTATAAAAACCACCTCTATTTCTTCTTCAATTTCACATGGTGTTGCATCAGTTTTCTTTACAGGGGGGCTGATTGCTGAAGTTCTTCCCTCATTTACTGTCCCATTATTTGGCAGAAGGAATAGGTTCATTCCAGAGATCCAAATCTCAGTAGCAAAATATTACCCATTATGAATTTGTTTAGAAAATCTCTATGCTGCCTCGTCCATCAGACAGAAGAGAAAGAATTGTGAGACCTCTTTGACTGATAATATAGCAAATCTTACAGTTTTTGTTACAAAGCCTCCTTATATGGTACAATGAAAGAGCCTTTTAGCACTTTTAAAAACTTACACGTTTACAGTGACATAATCTTTTGTGAGCCAGAGTTCTTTTGATCAGATGCATCCTTAGGTAGATTCACAAAAAGTATATGCATACAGAGGTTGGAGCCAGTCTTGGAGGAATACTTTCACATTTGAGGCAGTATATCAGATCAAAACAAGAAAAGGGCTGATTCTCTCTGCTATGTCAAATCTGGTATTTTGTTACAAAATTCTACATGATCTCTTTGTCCTTGGTTGCTGCTTCCTAATTGCAGTTTTAAATGACAATTATATTTTATAAAACAGAATCTAGAGTTTCACGTTTGGATTAAAATTTTTAAATGGAGAATATCTTTAGGGGTACTGTTTGAATACCACCCCACACACCAGTGTTTCAGACCACAGGTGGATTATTCTATGGGAACACATATTTTTCAAATCATTTTCAGCTATAAAAAAGTAAGCACAACAAATAACTTATCCAAGGCCAAACAATGAGTCCATCAAAAAAGTGACTTTTGAGATGGTTGCGTTTCCCCAGACTCAGTTTGGAATGTCCTTAGCTAAACAGCTAGTTCATGCTAAATTTGACCCCTGTTGAGCTGTTGTTTAAACTTGGGCCCATTCTGAGCTCGAGGTCTCTTCATGCTCTTGATGATGCCGAAATAACTGTCTTCTCCATCCCCTCACAAGCCCATTCCCTTTCTCTTTCTCCCTAAAACTTTCCTGGCAGAGATCAGGATAGCTGCAGCTATGGTCTTCATTAGGTTACAGCAGTGCTGTGGCTGGCAACGCCCCTTGAAAGTCTCCAAAGACCAGAAGTACTAGAAAACCACAGTCAAGCAGGCTCCCTGGCACCCACAATGATGCTGAGGCTTAGTGAAAGCAATAGCTGTTGCTTTGCCAATGCCAAATGAGTTTTAGCAGTAACAAGGATGTATTCAGATGTGTCTAGGAGCACTGTGTCCGAGACCAGGGCCAAGTTAATTATGAATTGTACCCAAACTTTAAAGAGGCTTTTAAAGTAGTTTGGAAGTGCCGAACTGTGGAGGTCTGTACTGTAAATTCCCCAGTCCCAGACTTCAGCTATCACCAAGTTCGGCATTCTGTTTTCTAGCCCATACTGGCTGTCCTACTGGTTTTAACCAGTATTGTTCCCCACCCCCCAATCTGCCTTAGAGTTTTACAAAATTTAAATGCAAGAAATATACCATATTCTTCTGCTTAACTAAACAGGACAATTGAAGGGCATAGTCATGCCTTAAAGTAGGCTAAATTTTGGTGTCAAGGCATTTAAAACCAGACCTCTTCTTTCATAGAAACCACCCTGCTAATTAATGTTTTCATGGGGGTGGGAGGGACTATAAAATTGAAGATTTCCTTTTGCACCCCATCTTACAAATGCTTTGTTAGTTTGCAAAACCTTCCAGCATGTGTCAGTGTCCTCCATCAGACTGCCGTATCTGTGGAGAGCAGATCACCTGCTTTCCTGTATGGTGTTCCCCAACAATTTAGCACCAAAATGATTCGTTACTTGTGTTACCGGAAATCCTAAACAGGATTGACTTCAGTGGATTTAACAGGGTATAATTTAGAATGAAGCTGTTAGCCTATGAGCTCATTCACAGTTAGGATACTTCATGAGTGCAGACATGAAGCTTTCTAACTGGTATCACACCATCTGGCTTAAACTTTTGAGAGAGAAGGCCTTGGAAATATGTGCTGACGTCTTGGAAAAAAAGTACCATCGCCAATCTGTTTTGTGTATTGCGAGAGTACTTGGGGGCACAGGCTAAATGAGGTTGTTAATGACCAAACTGGATAATGTTAAGACTTAATAGCGAGTTTTATGGCTCTTCTTATGTTTTTAACTACATTTTATTTATCTCTAGTGAGCCCTCCTTCATACTCAGCCCACACTGAGAGACAAGGAAGCAAGGAGAGCAAGATCTAGTCAACTGCAGACCTGGAATATTTTGTAAACCCATTTTTAAACACTTTCTTTTAAGATCTAGAAGGTTTAAGAGTTGGCATAGCCAATGTAGCTCCAGATCTAAGAGCATTTGGGGAGCTCAGATGATCTTAAACACTTTTTTTTTTTTTGCCAAAGACCACTCAAATCTGCTAGATGTTGGATAGCATGTGAGAATCTTCCCCTCCTCTCTCAGATCCAGTTTTATTTGTTTGTAGCACATTATTGTCATTTGCTTACATGCAAATCCTAGTTTTCAACAGTTGTGAGACCTTCTTTGATTATAATATTTTAAGGAAGAGGAAGGAATCTGTATAATGGAACTGTAGGGGCAGAGATGAGCCAGCAGTTCCTCTCCCCCGTCTCATGTCATGAGAATGCAAAACTAAGTCCTTTCTTTTGAACCGATGTCCCACATGGTGATTGGCTGGGGAATGGGCCAGCAATACAGTTGGGCTACCCTGGCTTAAGGATGAGTAGCCTCGCTTCATTGCTACCTAGTGAAAGGTTAGCCTTGCTCTGAGGCATTCCTTGGGATGGGGATAGACCTTTTCTGTTTCATTCCCAGGAATCAATTTTGGGGCAGATGGTCATCTTGGCTGCTGCCAATTTTTGACCTCCCCCTTTGTCTTTAGGCTGACATCAGAAACAGGTACAGACACTGTGCCAGCTCAATACTGGCCTTATCCGAATCTGATTGGCTTCACTTATCTTCTTCCTGTTTAGTTAGTAAGAGAACTGTGACTATCCCAAGGTCACCCAGCTGGCTTCATGCATAGGAGTAGGAAATCCAATCCGGTTCACCAGATTAGAGTCCACCACTCATGTGGAGAAGTGTGGAGTCAAACCCCATTCTCCAGATTAGAGTCCACCGCTCTTAACTTCAACACCACACTGGCTGGGTGTAGCAGAAGTTTTTAATGGGTATAGGTGGCTGAAGTTGTAAAACAGCATATAATTACTCTCAAATCTACTCTGTCTCCTGCAGCATAGTTTCATGTAATAGACGGAGAGACAAAGATGATCAGTTGACCCGTTCTATCCAAGTCTCAAACTTGTCACACTGTCCTGTGCAGAGGTGAATTCTCCTTTCTTTATAATAGCACAGTCTGATCCTTCCACCTAAGAAGAATTTTTTTGGGGGGGTGGGGGTCCTCCCATCCAAGTCCCGACCCTCTTAGCTTTCAAGATCTGCCTTCTCTCCATACTTGCATATTTCTAATTAACCTTAGTGACCTGGCTACCATCTCTTTGGTCTCCTCTCCTTTATTTTACTTGTGCAGTTCAGTCCTGTGGCAAATGCTCTGTTAATTTGCATAGTGCATCAATATCTGGGCATGTAATTATTAGGGTTTGTAGTTTTGATATGATCTGCTGCTCTGGGCCATTTGATTTTCTCTCTGAGCAACTCTTCATCGGCTATCTGGTCTCAGAAGACATACTGTTTTTCAGTCACCTGGTAAAAAACTGTATGAACACATTTACGTGCAAGTCACGAATCAGTGGTCCATGCTGAGAAAGGAATCTTAGTATAATTATCTAGTTAATTGTAGCCATGTACATGCCTAGGTTGGGCTCTTAGATGTCTCATAAGGCATAACAATAGTGATCCACGTCCTTGTTGAATTCCCCATTCAGTGGTGTAAAAACATTTGTTTTACTTAGGTCAAACATCAATGAGCAATGAAGCACATCCAGCGCATGGAGCGCTCTTTAGTAGGCAAGCGCTTTGGGCAACAGCACTGTGCATATGTTTTCAATTCATGCTATTTACCTTTCTATTATTAGAACTTCCCTCATCCTCTTAGCACCTCCAGGCCTGGAAAGAGATTTCCGCACCACCACCTCAGAGCCAGAATCTTCCACCCCATTTACCTCTGAGTCAATGGAAGCATAAAGGGAAATGCTTGAAAGTGCATAAGGCTGCCAGAGTAGACTGCCTTCTCCTGTACTGACTGCAGCCCTTTGGTCTTGCTTTCTGTGACTCAGCTCCCAAACCATCCAAAAGTGATCTCCTGATAGACCCCTTTCCTCTTTCAAAGATGGAATGTGACATTGCTTTCCCAAGGGCCAAGACAGGAGTTTAGACAGCGAGGCAACATCTGAGGTGTACGTTCTCCAGCCTCCCAAAAATTGATAGCCAAGTTGATCCATAATAAAATCAAAAATCAGAATAACCCAACACGTTGTTTTATTTGCTCCTAATAACAGCTATCACATGGTTTTTGATTTGGAGTTCTCCTGCCCAAAGTTCATTGTCATCAGCAGATGTGAGGTGGAGATCAGAGTGGAAACTCGGGCGTAGGTGAGAGTTTTTCAGGAAAAGACTCACTTGCGGTTTGGTGTGGGGCTGTCTGACACAGCATTAGGTTCATCCTTCTGGAAGATCAAATATTCAGAAAGACATCAGGGCAGAGGTGTTTTATGTCTAAATAAAGTTTGGTCAGCATTATTCAGACAACCATCTGGAGAAAAGGAAAAGAAGCAAAGACCAACTATTTCTTACAGGCATCTATAGTCCATGGTAATGCAAAATTACATTTCAGATTTTCAGGTTACAAGTTTCTTTGTTTTTTAAACCGTTCATAAAATGTGTAGCAACTGATTTTGACATGTCACAGGAATGTACAACTCCTGTTTACTTGGGGTAGTCAAATGTAGGGTTGCCAGCTCTAGGTTGGGATATTTTGGAGATTTGGGGGCTGGAGCCTGGGGAGCTCCATCACCTACCTTTAACTGGACATGCCAGGGATTGAACCTGGGACTTTCTGCATATCGAGCAGATGCTCTACCACTGAGTCACAGCTCCTCCCCAACTAGGTCTCAAGCTCAGAGAGAAGGGTGTTTTTTTTTTCTAACAGGCAAGAGCCGAAGTCTGTATGCTTCTAAGGGTGGAGCTATCATTTCTGTTTTGTTAATGGTGGAACCTTCCTGCAACACCAAGAACATTATGCCAGCAGAAGAAGCAGGTCCTGCCAGCTCAAGGCTCCATATGCTCTAGGAAGGTGCTTGTGTTGGAGGAAGGCTCCACTGTTAGTTGGAAAAAAATGGGGGTTCAAACACTTAGTGTTTAGTATATAAGGCCTGACTAGGGTTGCCAGCTCCCCCCACCCCGGTTACCTGTGAGGGATGAGGGGGTAGGGTTGCAAGTTCCAGGTTGGGGAAACTTGTGGAGACTTAGGAATGGAGCCTGGGGAGGGCAGGGACCTCAGTGGGGTACAATGCCATAGAGTCCACCCTCCAAAGCAGCCACTTTCTCCAGGGGAACTGTTCTCTAGTCTGGGAATGAGCTGTAATCACCACATCCTGGGGCAGGGAGTTCCACAATTTAACTATGCGTTGTGTGAAAAAATACTTCCTTTTATCTGTTTTGAATCTCTCACCCTCCAGCTTTAGCAGATGACCCCGTGTTCTAGTATTATGGGAGAGGGAGAAAAACCTCTCCCTGTCCACTCCCTGTCCATAGCAGCTCATAGGGTTGGATCCAGCCAGCTTTTTCTTTCATTCTCACCCAATTTTCCTCTGTATCAGAGCCTCCACCTCACATTGCTTTTGTGCATGTAGGTCTCATGATACCCATTATAGCCTTTCTGGGAGGTCAGCAGGGACCCCTTTCTCCCCCTTTCACCAATAGAACCCTGGCTGGATCCAACCCACAGTCTTTTCTAAATTTGTACAAATGGGTATGTACAAGTGGGGCCCCACAAAACTCATGGGTGGGAATCCCACCCCCACTCCCCACCACTACTCACCTTCCAGCCCAACAACAGCCAGAGGAGTCTGCCATAGGCTTGCAAGGCCCTGTTGCTCCACCGGAGGGAGCTTTGCGGGGCTGCGGCTGAGGTGCGCAATGCGCATGTGCGCCTGTCGCGGCACACGCGTGCACCCTGCACGACGCGCCTTTTGGGTTTACCCGGAAGTGACCCGGACGCTCTAGTGATCCTGACCAAAACTCTGTGGTTTCCTTCAAGTTTTAGCCGAGGTTGCCAAAGCGTCTGCATCGTTTCCGGGTAAACTCGAAAGTGACGCACGCGCGCACACTGCCCGCCGGTTCTCGGTTGACGGGCAGCCCGGGGGATTGACGGGATTTTACCCGCCGCCACCAGGCACTTGGCAACCCTAGCCTGCCAGCGGCTCCTGGGCTCTGCTGACACAGCAGAGCCACCTTCCCCCCTCACACACACACTCAGTGGCTCGTGAAACTCATGTGGGGGGATCCCATCTCGCTTCCCCATCATGGCTGCAGGCCTCCTCTCCTTCCAACCCTGCTCTCTCGCTGGATCGCCAAGGCCTGCAAAACTCTTGGAAGAGGGGGAAATCGCATCTCCCCTCCTCCTCCCATTGCTTACCTTACATTGCATGGGTACACTGAATAGCAGTAACAGTTAACTCTTCCTGGTTTTGTTCACTGGAGGTCTGTTTCACTATGCCTTGGAATCCTGAGTTTCATGGCAACCACAGATCTTTCCAAGAAAGTTTTTCTCAGGATATAAAGAAGGGGATATTCCAAACCCAATAATTTTCTAGTTAAAGCATTTTTTAAAAAAATGAATGGGTTGTCTTTCAATTGTATGTTCCTCAAGGCAGAGATTGTTTCCTTGTTGTTGTTGTTTTTTTCTGTTGTGCAATGTAATTGTCCTCTTTGTGCTTTTAGATACTGTATTGTGTTGATGTATTGTATTTTAACAGATGTAAGCCGCCCCGAGCCCGACCTTGGTTGGGAAAGGCCAGGGTTGAAAGCAAGCAAGCAAGCAAACAAATAAGAAAACTCTCTAGTGACAGACAGTGCATTACATTAATGAAACATCTTAGATGTTTAAAAAAATGTAAGCATCGAAAACTGCACATTAGATTTGATAAAAGTTTGTTAATGAGTATCTCTTTGGTTTAAGTACCAGAGGAATAATTGGGTTTTAATCCCTTGGATTTTCTATAGTGAGTGTGTTTGTTTTTCAGTTGCGGGGTAGGGGGGGCTGTTTTCTGGCAAATTGCTGAAAGGAAGTGCAAGCTGTACCATTTAAAACGAGTAATAATTATACTTTTTCAGTGGCTTATTTTGTAGTTTTCAAAATTCTTTATTACAGTATAATTTCAGAATTAATTACAGGAGAAGAACAACTAATTGCTTTGTCCTCAATTTGTCTGCACTCTGTGCCTGTGAACGCTGTTCATCATCTTCTTTTTTTTGCTTCAAATCTTCAATTTCTTAACATGTCCTAATACTTGATGATTTCGATAGGTTTTTTTTTAAGTTAATACTTTTCCTATATAACTCCTTGTCTCCAGGGGAATTAATGCAGTAATAATTTACTTCATAAATAAAAACAAAAGTGTGTGTTCGTTTCCATTGCTTGCTATGGTTGTTCTCTTCTTTTGGAGTTTTCCAAATGAACAGCCAACCCAATAAACAATTGTATTTCCTTTCTTCTTCAGCCACTGTACATCCCAACCCCCCATAGCAAAGTTTTGAAACTCTCTCGTGTGTGTGTGAAGTGCCATCAAGTGCCATTGTAGCTGAATTATGACCACCCCATAGGGTTTTCAAGGCAAGAGAGAAACAGAAGTAGTTTGCCCTTGCCTTCCTCCGCAGACCCTTCCTTGGTGGTCTCCCTTCCAAGTACTCACCCTGCTTAGCTTCCGAGGTCTCCTTAAGGGGATTTTCAAGGCAAGAGATGAGCAAAGATAGTTTGCCATTGCCTACCTCTGCATAGCAAGCTTGGACTCCCTTGGTGGTCTCCCATCCAAGTACTGACCGTGGCCAACCCTGCTTAGCTTCCAAGCTCTGGCATGCTCAGGCTAGTCTCAGTTATTTAGGCTGTTTGACAATGAGTAGAGATGACCATTTGCCAAGGGTTACCTTATCTTATTGTGCTTGTAACCACTTGGGAAGATAGTTATCGTGCCAATCGTTGGGAAGATAGTTATCGTGTAGGGAGAATTTTACCTCTTCTTCCCTAGATTTTTAGGTGCCAAAATGTGGCCAGATTGTCCTCACCACTGTGCCAAGATCACACAGTGGAAGTCATTCAGGTCAATTATATGCCTATCACAATGTTTTACCATCGGGTGAACGATTGCCTTCATTCACCCAATGTCAAAAATGAATGCAGCAATGTAATAGAAATAAATCTAATTATCTTTTTGGAATCTGGTATCTATCTCCACCATCCTGGAAAGCGAGAATATTAATTGTGATTTTGTAATATTCAAGCTATTAATTGAGAAAAACTTCGTTTTCACTGGTATGGCCAGGTCTGTCAAGCCTTCTATATAAGACATTAACGAGCTATAATAGATTCTGAAGCAATTACATGTTCAGAGGAAGAATATGAGAGTTTCTGAAGCAGCAGTAATTCAGTTTCTCCTCAACCTTAGACAGCTTTGGGAAGGTGATATATTAGGGACAGTGCTGGAAATTAGAGATTCAAGCTGTGAACCCCCCACTCAGTTGCAGGAACGTTCCATTTTTTTGAGCAATTCTCATATCCACACAGTGGATCCACACAGTGAAAACTGGACTGCTGACATCTTGATTATCTCTAAGACATTTGATGGGTTTGTTCAATGCGTGAATGACAAAGGTACATGTAATATTAATCAAATTTGTGTATCTCAGGCATGGAAACTCCCGCATAGATGTAGGCCTTTTCTAGCACAGAGAGATTTTTTCCCAATGTGTCAGGAGTTGTGGCTGCATTCCCCGTTGCTTTAATAGTGATCAGGGATGCTGTGATGTTCATCAGGCGAACTGACCATAATCAGCAGTAGAGATTCTGGTGAACCTATCCCAGGGTTAGTTTGTTGGTGTGGCAGTGGTTCCAAACGCCTTCTGAACTTGTTGGCGGTGAGGGCTTTCCAAAGACCCACTGGATATAATGGGAGCCACAAATGCCAATTGATTGGAATGGGCTCCACTGAAATACATTGAAGTACTTACTGCAAGGTTGACTCAGCCTTCCATCCTTCCGAGGCCGGTAAAATGAATACCCAGCTTTTGGGGGGTAAAGGGAAGATGACTGGGGAAGGCACTGGCAAACCACCCCATAAACAAAGTCTGCCTAGGAAACGTCGAGATGTGACGTCACCCCATTGGTCAGGAATGACCTGGTGCTTTACCTTTACTTACTACAAAGGGGCAAATAAAACAAAGAGCAGATCAAGAAAAACAAGCAAATGTGTCAAATTTGGTCTCTGCAAATACAACAAGGGATAAAAATGGGAAACAAGGCTTGCTCCTGGGAAAAACGAAACACATGGAATAAAAAGGGACTTACATCTTAGTAGACCTTCTTAGGACTGCACTCTAAGTCCCAGAGTTCAGGAACAATAGCCTCCAGAGTGGAATGATGGTCTCTGGGAATGGAATGAACAAGCATGGGACCCGCAAGGATTTTCAGGGGGCACCGCATTTTCCTCTGGAACCTCTCCCCCACTATTTCTTCTTTCCCTCCCCTATCTAGGGTTGCCAGGTCCCTCTTCGCCACCTGCAGGAGGTTTGGGGATGAAGCCTGAGGAGGGTGGGGTTTGGTGAGGGGAGGGACTTCAATGCCATAGCGTCCAATTGCCAAAGTGGCCATTTTCTCCAGGTGAATTGCTCTCTTTTGCCTGGAGATCAGTTGTAATAGCGGGAGATCTACAGCCACCACCTGGAGGTTGGCAACCCAATCCCTATCCCAGCAGCCCTCATAACCTCCCCCTTTTTTCCTGCTTCCTTCTTCCTACTCACCACCCAATCTACCTTTGGCTGCCCCCCCCCCCGTTCATCTTTCCCTCTTTCCCTGTTGCATCAGCCTCTACCCATGTACTCTTACCTAATAAAAAAGCTAATTGATTCTAACCTGGGGGCTTATATAAATAGCTCAATTGATTATACAGCCATAATTGTATTTTAGAGTGGAAACACATGGGTTCACCCAGCACAAGGCAATAAATGGTATCCATGATGCCTTTTCATATTAATCCTGTCTATCATTATTGGCTTCTCAACATAACAATATTTTACTGCCGTCCAGCAGTGTCTCTGGATAACTGATTATTCTTATTACAAACACATCAGTCACTTTTTCCCCCAATGGTAAATCATCTATTGAGCTATCAATAACAATTTATAGGCAATGTAAATTAGCGCCTGGTTAGCTTCCAGCTGATCTTCTTTATTATTATTTTGCTATTTTCAGTCTGACACAAATGAAACAAAGTTCACTTCCAGGATGAAACACAGGCACCTGTGTGTTGGTGCTAATTTCTGCTGCACTCAACACTAGGTGATTAGCTCATGTCAAGAATTCAAAGGATAATTATTGTTTTAAAATGATTATCTAACTCTATTTGGCTTATTTAATCAATTAGGATGCCAGGATAGATTCCGGCTTGGTTTTCCCCCAAGGCTTGACTTGATATCTGTTTGAAGAGAGATCCAGAAATGCTCGTCTGCGACGCTTGGAGCCATCCCCAAATCCCAACTATCATTAGAGTTGCCTCTGGGCGGTACTCATTTGTGCCACCAAATTAAGGGCTGTAACACAGCTAACATTTACAAGGAATGGAAAATTCAGATTGGGAGTCCATTGCATTAGCCACGGGCCATTGGCAGGAACGCGGTCCTATCAATCAAAAATGTAAGATGGGGAGGGGTAACGAATTAAGATGCCTTGCACCTGCACAGCTTCCAGGACTTGGGAGCCACCAGCATTTTCTGGTATGATGATGGAGATAAATCCTCCAACTCCAGACCAAGAAATGCTATGTGGTCAGATGGCAAAGCTCCTCTGCAAAGCTCCAGCATGGTGTAGTGGTTTGGACCGATGGTTTGGAGAGGTGGACTCTGATCTGGAGAACCGGGTTTGACTCCCCACTCCTCCACATGAGCGGCGGAGACTAATCTGGTGAACTGGAACTGTTTCCACACTCCTACACATGAAACCAGCTGGGTGACCTTGGGCAAATTACAGCTCTGTTAGAACTCTCTCAGCCCCACCTACCTCACAGGGTGTCTGTTGTGGGGAGGGGAAGGGAAGGTGATTGTAAGCCGGTTGAGTCTCCCTTAAGTATTAGAGAAAGTCAGCATATAAAAACCAACTCTTCTTCTTCATCATCATCATCATGATCAAATATGGATGTTTTCATTCAGACACTTGGAATGGCTTAAAGCCACATTTTTGGCAAGTGTGTTACAGGTCAAGAGCAAATGAGATTGTGCCGCCATGATTCATGCTACTGTACAAGGTCATATGTGCATCCCTGTCTTGGTGTAGCTTTATCTACTACATTTTCATCCTGCCCTTCTTCAAAGGAGCTCAGGACTGTGCACCATCATTCGTCCCTCCCATCCATGTTCTGTTAGATCTCACTAAGCCTCAGAGCTAAAGCTAGGTAGAGAGAGAAATGTTCTTGACTTCCATAATCCAGGTGGTGGAATGGAAATAAGGGTGTTTTCAATAATTCACTTTCTGTAGTATGGTGGAAGAAGAGGAAGAAGAAGAAGAAGAAGAATTGGTTGTTATATGTCGATTTTTTCTCTACCTTTTAAGGAGAATCAAACCAGTTTACAATCTCCTTCCCTTTCTCTCCCCACAAGAGATGCCTTGTGAGGTTGGTGGGGCTGAGAGAGCTCTAAGAGAGTTGTGACTAGCCCAAGGTCACCCAGCTGACTTCATGTGTAAGGAGTGGGGAAACCAACATGATTAACCAGAATAGCGTCCACCGCTCATGTGGAGAAGCGGGGAATCAAACTCGGTTCTCCAAATTAGAGTCCACCGCTCCTGATCACTACATCACACTGGTTCTCAAACATTTGTCCCATACATGCTAAAAAAAATGGTGAAAAAATGCTGTGTGTGAATTGGCCCTATAGGATTAGTACTGTATTAAATCAGATTATGCTATTTTTGTTCAGGACATTTACACTGTTCGGGTGGGACTGATTGTCTCATGTGGCACCATAAAGACACCGTAAAGGTCACTTTACAAATAAAGAACACTTAGGAGAACTAGATGTGAGGGCGATCTGGCTGCGATATCTGTCACCCCATTGATCGCCAGGGTAGATTCGGCTGATCTGGCTGGCTAGGCGGGTGTCCCCTCCCTCCCTCACTGCTCCATGTGCCCCCCTCCCGGAAGCTGCGCGCTCAGTGGAAGAGGACGACGATCCTAGATAGAGGGAGTGGACCATTCTTTGGTCAAGGATATACTTAAGATAACTTTAATTGTTTAAATGTTTAAAGGTTTTTATATTAGCCACCTTGTAAACCCTGATTGGGTGGAAAGGTGGCATAAAAATGTTTTAAATAAATAAATTTCAGTGCGGGCTTAGGGATGATGACCGGAGCACCAACTGGTGACAAGAGGATCAGGTATTAAACTGTGTTGGACTAGCATGGTTATTCTGGCAACTGCAGTTTATACAGAGGGCAAGAATATGAGAGTGTACACGTTGAGTTTGCCAGACAGCGCTTTCCCACGTGCTGAATAATGCACTTTTAATCCACTTTCAATGCACTTTAACAATCGTTTGCAAGTGGACTGGGCTGTTTCACACAAGGCGCTTTCACACATGCCAAATAATGCACTTTCAATCCACTTTAGGTGATCATTTACAAGGGGATTTTGCTGTTTCCACACAGTAAAATCCAGCTACAAAGTGCATTGAAGGCAGATTGAAAGTGCATTGTTCAGCATATGTGAAAGCCCCCACAGTAAAATTCAGTCGCAAAGTGCATTGAAAATGGATTGAAAGTGCATTATTTGGCATGTGTCAAAGTGCCCAGAGTGTGGCCCAAGGTAAACTTGACTGAAGCTGACACTGATTCCTTTTTTACATGAATATTTTTAAAAATACATAATTTGAGATGTTGGATTTCATCGGTAACAACTCATAACACACACACCCCTATGGAAAATTCTCATCAGTCTCTATGACACTCCACTGGAAATGCATTGAGAATTGCAGATGTAATAACATTTGTTAACAAAACGATACACAGCAAATAAATTGTTGAATTTTGTCGGTCGTCTGTGCTTCATCAATAAAAAAGAGATAAGTAAGACACATCTGGTAGGGTGCCATTAGGGTTGCCAACCTCCAGGTTCTTGCTGGAAATCACCAGCTATTGCAACTGATCTCCAGCTGATAGAAATTAGTTCACCTGGAGAAAATGGCTGCTTTGGCAACTGGACTCTATGGCATTGAAGTCCTTCCCCTCCCCAAACCCCGCCCTCCTCAGGCTCCGCCCCCAAAATCTCCTGGTATTTCCCAACCCGGAGCTGGCAACCCTAGGTGCCATACACACTCTGCAAGAGCAATCTCTCCTTGAACTACGGGGTTATGTCATATGTAGACATCTGGCGTGCTTGCTTTCGTATGAAAGTTCTAGGACGATAGGAAGGAGGCCTCACAGCTAAATGTTAAAATGACCTGTCAAAAGTAGTTCTGTACTTAAATCACAAAAGGCCCTTTGGAGAACAGAAGAAGCAGTGAGAATAATTGCAGTCACAACATTTAAGACGTGCAAAAATGGCTCGTTAAAAGGTTTGGTGAAATATGCTGCGACTCAAGGAAGTTAATTCTTTTTTCTGAAAACTTCTGAAAAAACCAAGCATAACCTCCGTGCCACATCTCCTTCTCGTGTTAACAGGCACAGACATCACTCTCGACTTTTATAAATGTGAAAGATGTCAACTTCCAGACTTTAAAAAAGACGCAACAATGATTGTATATCAGGCAGACATTCGTGTCTGTGGCCACACTATGATGGATCTATCAGCACTTACAGGGAGAAAGAAAAATAAAAACACAGCAGGTTCCCAGTGAAGCTGCTTTTAAAAGAGCTAAGATTAAATTTAGATTGTGATAACAATCGTCATAGCCTGAGCCTTATTCTGTATACTCAGAAGTAAACACTAATGATTTTGACGGGATTTACTGCACCTCACCATTCACAGATTCATAACTTGTGATTTTACTCATTCACGGTCTGATCACATGATATGGTCCCCAGATTCCTTTTACTCCCATGATGGTGATCACTCCACTATTACATTTGGAAACAGGGTTGTTTTGCTACTGGGAGGCAACAGACCTGCCTCCCAGTATCCACATATGCCACCATTTGCGGTGGTCCCAAGAATGGAACCCCCCCACAAATCATGAAGCTCTATTGTAAACATTAAATATTGTTTCAGTTTTTAAAAATCTAATGGAACCAGCATTACAAGACAAACAGACAAGGTAATGGACAAAGACCCATTAATCACTGCAATTCTGCATGACCTGAAAAGTACATTTTAAAAGGGTGATTGTAAGCTGGTTTGAGTCTTCCTTAAATGATAGAGAAAGTTGGCATATAAAAACCAACTCCTCCTCCTCCTCTTCCTCTTCCTCTTTTTCTTCTTCTTCCATGCATATATGCTAATTGACTAGTTGTGAGTGGCTGGAACTTCCTTTTGAATATATACATAGGGGCAAACCCAGGTTTGCTGCCAAGTAACATGGGAACTAGCCCAAACCTGCAGTGTGTCCTTGACTCTTTGCATCTATGCAACCCAGTATCATTAATCACCTTTTCACTTCAGAAAAGTTACGGGAGCAAAGCAGATGACACAGGGATTCAAGGAAATCATATATGCTTCCGTTTAAATTTGAAATGTTAAATACAGAAGCACTTATTCAGTCAAATCTTATTTCTTAGCTATATGCAACTCATACCAAGTTTAATAGCCAACAATATAGCTGAAGCAATCACCCTGAAAATAAGTTGAAAATAAGATTCACTCACCCCCCACTTTTAAAAAAAGCTGTGAAAGCACACAGTTTGTCTTCTCCTTTCTTTAGTTATCAAGATTTATTTGCTCTCTTGCTTCTAATATCCAGTGAAGATATTTTCTGCCAGTTTTAACTTCTTGGATCAATAAATTTTGATAGTGATCTTGAGGGAAGTCAGTATCTGCCAGCTATCATAACCCTGCACGCTCTTGCTGAAAAGCAGCTGTTACAAACAAAATTGGCCATATCTGAGGGACTGATATTCAAGTCATTGCACATATTTTATGGCACAGTTATCTAGAGTGGCTGTATTGTCCTCTTTGTATAGAATAAAATAGGTTCAAGGCAAGATGCTGCAGCTTGAGCAATCCAATTTTATGAGTTGGAGGCGATCACTCTTCACTTAGTTTACATTTTCACAAAAATGTATTTGTAACAGTTGTGGAGTTAAAATGTGGACTTGCAGTTGGTAGGTTAGGTATGCAATTCTTAAGTCAGCCTGCACAAGGTCTAGTTCACCAAGGACAGTATAGCCCACCTCCTAGGCACTTGATAGAAGAAGAGTGGGTTTTTATATGCCGACTTTCTCTACCACTTAAGGAAGAATCAAACCAGGCTTACAATCACCTTCCCGTCCTCTCCCCACAACAGACACCCTGTGAGGTAGGTGGGGCTGAGACAGCTCTGAAAGAGCTGTGACTAGCCCAAGGTCACCCAGCTGGCTTCATGTGTAGGCCTGGGGAAACCAACCTGATTCACCAGATTAGAGTCTGCCGTTCATGTGGAGGTGTGGAGAATCAAACCCAGTTCTCCAGATCAGACTCCACCGCTCCAAACCACAGCTCTTAATTACTACACCACACTGGCTGATACCTCCAGCTCTGAGCACATAGTAAAGCCAGGAGATGTTTTGATGCTCTCACCGGCTGAGTTCTGGATGGTTCATAAGCCATGCATGACTCATTTATTTATTTTATTTTAATTATTTAAAGCATTTATTAGCCACCTTTCTTCCATATGAAGCTCAGGGCAGCTTCCAATAGAGATCAAATCCATAAAATAAAATACATAAAACAAAATTTAAAATGACAGTTCAGATTTCAAGTAATTTCATCAGATGCGATCCTGAATAAAACCGTCTGCAGCTGCCTCCTAAAGATTGAAAGTGAGGGAGAGAGGCGCACCTCCCTAGGGGGGTTGTTTCCATAATCACTGAAAAGGCCCTCTCATGTGAACTCACCAAACACGCCTCTTTGATTGATGGGACAGTCAGGAGAATATCTTTCTGGGATCTTAATTCTTGGGCAGGGATATATGGGAGAAGACGGTCCTTCAGACACCCTATTCCCAAGCCACGTGGGGCTTTAATGGTCAAAACCAACACCTTGAATTGCACTTGAGGTGATCCTACCGATGGTTAGATCACATTGTTTCCATGCAGAAGGTTCCAAGAAGGTTGTGCAAAAAAAAAAGAAAAAAAAAAAAGTAAATTTTGGGTTTGGGTCCCCCCCCCCCCCAGGGTAAACCCGAAATAAGCCGAATACCCATATCAGTAAAGGGGTATTTCGGCTTTATTTCCAGGTTTACAAAAAAAAAAAAAAAAATCAGGTCCATTATAGTCTATGGGGATTTTTTTCGAAGCTCCTGTGGGGGCATTTTTGGAGGTAGAGTTACCAACTTTTCAGGGTAGCTTCAAGGGACTCTCCTTGCATGAGCCCCAAAGTTTGGCAAAGATTGGGTCAGGGGGTCTGATTTTATGGGATCCCGAAGAGGTCGCACCCCCTCTTCCATAGAGAAGCATGGTAAAGTTTACAATGCTTTTCTATGGAGGGGGTCAACTCCTTCGGGACCCCATAAAATTGGACCCCCTGACTCAATCTTCACCAAACTTTAGGGTTCATGCAAGGAGAGTCCCCTTGCAGCTACCCTGATAATTTGGAGACTCTATCTTGAAAAATGTCCCCCGGGAGAATTTTAAAAGTACTTACTTTTCATACTCTGTAATGGCCACCTCCTTCCTCACCCAAGAATCGTGGAAAAGCCCGAATATTGCTAAAATGGCTAATTTTGGGTTTATTTTCGGTTCTGGTTTATCGATGTGCACAACCCTAGTCCCAAGTTCTGTCCGTGGTGTCTCCAGTTAAAAGAGCTCAGCTATGGGAAAGACTGTTCTCTTCCTGAGACTCTGGAGCACGGTTGCTGGTATGAGGTGGCAGTACTAATCCAGGTGGACCAATGGTCTCACTCAGTATAAGGCAGTTTCATATGAAACGACTTCTCCATAGTTCATCCTCACAAAGATCTTACCAGACCAGCTTTGCTTGTTTCTTTGCCGCATTAAGGGCTTCATTTTCTTTTCTTTTTGCACTGAGCCAACAATCAATTTTAAAGTGTGGACTGTTCCTATTAATCTTGTTTGCCCACAGCTTTTTATGTCGGGTTGAACATTGGGATTTGTTCATCATTTTTCCTCCATTGTCTGTGCTATAAAAGTTGTGTGTTTTTAGTGCTTGAGTTTTTCAGGATGTCCCTCCTTAAGATGTTTATTCACTATTTTGATGTTGTTTACAGAAATAGGTCAAGGAAAAAAATAACAGTTGCAGGGCATTTTCCTTGTATTATTGACCATTTGTATTTAATTTGTTTTCTCTTGGTTGTAGTAGATGATGTGTCACCTCTTTATGTTCCATTTTAAGAGAATCACAGCAACACTGTGCTCATAAACAGTGTCAAAACAATGTTAATTTCTCCCATCCTGATCTAGATTTTATTTCTCTCTCTCTCACTTAGAGTGCCGATATGAGTCCTGCTAGCAGCACCAATTCACTTCCTGTTAGCCCACTTACCGAAGAACCATTGCCTTTCAAGGTAAAGCTGTTTTGTTAAAAACTCAGTACTTCGTATAGTCTGACAAAAGTCAATCATGCTGGAACTACTCTGTCTTGAAAATGATGAGCACTTGGCTACCCTCTTCCAGAACAACGGATATCAAAATTAGGACGTTACTCTTCAATATATTAACATTAGATGAATTCCCAGCTCCTGGTTTGCAAACATTCCTTTCTGTTTTCATAAGGTCACCTGGAACTGGCGATCTTTGGTTGGATCCTCTGATGTGTAGTTTATCCTTAAAAGCAGCCAGAGGGTCAGATATGATTCAAGGCTGTAGCAATGGGAAAGAAACACTTTAACTCTGCTCTCAGTGCTATTTCCTTGATCAAAACCGCCCACGGCCTCCATTTAGCCCCAGTATGAAAAAAAGGACAGACACAATACAGGTAACTGAGGGAACAGAGTTGGATAAGGAAGAGGTCATGATGAAATTTCCAAGCATCATGGCCTCAATCCATATGCCTCCCCACAGCTCCTTGCAGCTGAGGTCAGTTCCAGACACCTAACGCCCGGTGAAGTTTCCCTCATAGCTATTATTTATTTGTGTACACATTTTAAACAACGTATCTATTGGTGACAGATCACGATGGGTAGCCATGTTCATCTGTCACTAGCAGTAGAAAAGAGCAAGATTCCAGTAGCACCTTAAAGACTAACAACATTTCTGGAAGGGTATGCACTTTCAGATACAGCTAGAATATATATTGGTGTTAGCCTCCTTTGAAACCCAATTTCCTTTTCCAGTATTAGAGCAAGACTCGGCATGTGGCGGTGTAGGTGTAGATTCTCTGAGTCATCAGGGTTGCTCTCTGAAGGAATTTCAAAGACTGGGTGCTACCACTACCAAAGGGAATTCCTGGACCTGGGAATCATATAATGCTGGACAATGAAATTGCATAATCCTGGAGAGTCAGTTGCATGCCACTGTGTGCTTTAGAGCCCAAAGCTATGGGCAGTCCATTGCTGTGAGAAGCCACTAGACTATCCCTCTGTACTTCCACATTGTTCTCTGTCTATTTTCCTTCTGGTTGCCTGCTTGTTACACTTTCTCCTCTTGACAGGTGCTGTCCTGAAAGCCACTGAGAGCTGGGATCTTACTAGTAATCGGTCCTCAACCACCTGCATTTCTTACAGCATGGTGTAGTGGTTAAGAGTGATGGTTTGGAGCAGTGGACTCTAATTTGGAGAACCAGGTTTGATTCCCCGCTCCCCCACATGAGTGGTGGACGCTAATCTGGTGAATCAGGTTGGTTTCCCCACTCCTACACATGAAGCCAACTGGCTGACCTTGGGTTAGTCACAGCTCTCTTCGAGCTCTCACAGCCCCACCTACCTCACAGGGTGTCTGTTGTGGGGAGGGGAAGGGAAGGTGATTGTAAGCCGGTTTGAGTCTCCCTTAAATGGTAGAGAAAGTCAGCATATAAAAACCAACTCATCCTCTTCTTCTTCTTCTTCTTCTTCTTCTTCTTCTTCTTCTTCTTCTTCTTCTTCTTCTTTTCAAGATTGCTCCAGAACATAATCACCTTTAGAATGTTAACCCACATACAGAGAACTTTTAGCATTGTTGAGAATGAAGTGCTGATACTGAGTGACTCATTATATAATGATGATAAGGTATGATGGTTCTGGTGGTGGAAAGTGCTGTCAAGTCTCAGCTGATTTATGGCTTCCCCATAGGGTTTGCAAGGCAAGAGACTTTCAGAGGTGTTTGCCACTGCCTTCCTCCCCATGGGCTGAGAGAGTTCTGAGAGAACTGTGACTGGCCCAAGGTTGCCCAACAGGGTTTGTGTGTGGAGGAGTGGGGAATCGAACCTGGTTCTCCAGAGTAGAGTCAGCTGCTCTTTACCACTACACCACACTGGCGCTCAGTTCTAGTCAATTAAATAGTTTCAGGTGGGTAGCTATATTTGTCTACAGTAGAAAAGTAAGATTCGAGTTTAGTAGTGCCTTATAGACCAACAAGATTTCCAGGGTATAAGTCTTCAAGAGTCGAAATACCTTGGTATCAGACAAAGGGAGCTTTGACTCTGGAAATCCTGTGCCACAAAATAAAACGGGGTAGAAGCAAACACTTTACAAGTTCTCTGAATTTGGGGACTATCTGAGTCATGATCAAAAAGTGCAAGGATTACACTTCTTTTCTCCAAAGGACTTCTCCACTGTCCTCTAGAGCCTTAAAAATTCTGTTCCAGTGGTGCTTGTTTAACTGAATCTGCTGTGACTTGTGTTCAGAGCTGGGACAAAAAATGGATTGAAACTGAAAGTACATTGAGTTTACACGTAGAAACTCATTGTACACCGTGAGTTGATTCAAAACACTCAGAAACAACAGTGGTTGTTGATTTTGAGCATTCTCTTTTGATGCTTGAAATTACCGACCCAATTCTGAATTTAGGTGTGGGGAGTTTGCTCACTAATTAACATTCCTTCTTTTCCGTGTGGCTTCCTTTATTTTCTGGTACAAGAAATGCCTTGCTTTTGGGGTAAAAAATATGGGACATTTTACTTGTACCACCTGTGTTTTCTTCAAAGCGGTTGCTAGTGCCATCGTGAGTATATAAGAGTGATGGTACAGAAATCTTCAAGGGAGTAGGGTTGCCAACCTCCAGCTACTAGCTATTACAACTGATCTCCAGCCAACAGAGATCAGTTCACCTGGAGAAAATGGCCGCTTTGGCAATTGGACTCTATTGAAGGCCCTCCCCAAACCCTGCCCTCCTCAGGTTCCGCCCCAAAAACCTCCCACCGGTGGCAAAGAGGGATCTGGCAACCCTACAAGGGAGCCATTTTTGAGAATCCACACACAGGAGGAACAATCGGCCCAAAAAGATAAGATATGCTTTTCTGAGGGCATTCTGCTGTGTGCTGTTTTTTTAAATAATACAGGATATTAAAAATCAAGCAATCCATGCTTTTGGTAGGGGTCTAATTGTTCCTTTCATTTTTAGGCACTTTTGAAAGATGGGGTTCTCCCCGTTCCTGTGGAACTCATGTAAATGTCGATGGGCTGCAGGGAAAGTCAGATGTATCTGTGAGCCAGTGCTGTTTAGTAGAAATAAAATAATATCAAATGCAACAGTTCCTGTTATTGCTTCCTGGCTCGCTCCAGGAGAGAGCAATATTGTTTCAGCAGTAATGCGAGTGATTTTATATGCAATAACCCTTTCCAAATACTGTCAGTCTATAATATTGGTTTCTGATGACAGGAAATGTATTACTCTGGCCGACACGATCATAATACTTCCCACCTTCCCGCTGTCATGAAGGGAACAGGAATGTTTTAGATTTTTTAAATTTGATTTGTTTGTGCGGTGCTGAGAAGACTCGATGTTATCAAGTAACAGAGCATGAGCATTGAGCCCCTGTGGGATAATTGATGACCTGTTGCATACTAGGGTTTACTTTTGAATCTTAAACAAATCCAAGCTCTCTTCATAGCTTATCTGTTACAAAAAGAAAATGAACTTCTAAGAATTTCAGAATGTTAGATGCGGGGGGGGGGGGAGCACAAGGACTTGTGGGGGCATTACACTTTCTCCTCCCCCACTGTTTCCTCTTTCCCTCCCCCTTTTCCTGCTTCCTTCTCTCCTTCCCACCTACCAGCCAACCTACCTTGATCTGCCACCTGTCTTAAGCTTTCCCTCCTTCCCTCCCCATGCCAGCCTCTTCCTGGGAAAACTGTACATTGGTCCAGTTGCACAGTTGTGGCCACACTGTGCACAGTAGTGAACCTTTCCCCACCCTCTTTCCTTCCTCCGCGCAACTCCCATACCCTGTGTCCTTCTCTCCTTCCCACTCACCCACCAACCTACTTTTATCTGTCTCCCATCTTCTGCTATATAGAAGGTTGCCAGGTCCCTCTCCGCCACCAGTGGGGTTTTTTTGAGGTGGAGCCTGAGGAGGGCGGGGTTCGGGGAGGGGAAGGGAGTCCAATTGCCAAAGTGGCCATTTTCTCCAGGTGAACTGATCCCTCCTGGAACTTCTTCTACTTACTTTTACCTTCCCTTTTTTCTTATCTCTGTATAACTGTGAGGAAAGTATATTGGAGCTCATAAAATGGCAGCCACCAGAGCCCACAAAATTAGCTATATTGATAAATAAAATAAATGTTCAAATTGTTTTAGCACAGAATTATCAAAAGAGATGAAATTATGGAGACACAGTTAACGCACGATCCCTTCAAATAAGAGCTGCCAAACAGATCCACTCATCAAACACTCATGGCAGCCTCCTTCTTCAGGAAAGCGATTCCATAAAACAGGAGCTGTCAAAGCGAAAGCCAACTTCCTCACCACCATCATTCTCACATAGCTGATCAGTGGAACCATCCAAACCTTTTTACTGTTTTCAATCTAAGGTGTCTAGTGGACACATTTTTCAAATAAAATTTGTGCAAGAGGCATGGCAGGAAAACACCTGGCAGAAGTTCAAGGACCAAGGAGTAAAGAGAGAAAGTTGCCTCAATGAGATCTTGTGGGATTTTAACATTCCCCTGTGTTTGCAGTCTCTGCTGATAGTGAGGGGAAATTGAGGAGGAAGAACAAAAGGGCAAACCCAAGAGCAGTCTGAGGCTGGAGGTGTTGGGGACCAAGATACAATCATGAACTCTAATGAAATTTTACCATCAACCCTACCAAAAACATTTATTTTTCATTTTCCCTACCGGTAAAACTGTTCAAGTTTTTTTTTTTATGGTTCCTTGATTAAACCTTAGAAGAGGGGAGGGGCTGTGGCTCAGTGGTAGAGCATCTGTTTGGCATGCAGGAGGTCCCAGGTTCAATCCCTGGCATCTCCAGTGAAAGGGACTAGGCAAGCAGGTGATGTGAAAGGCCTCTGCCTGAGACCCTGGAGAGCTGCTGCCGGTCTGAGTAGACAGTACTGAATTTGGTGGACCAAGAGTCAGATTCAGTATAAGGCAGCTTCATGTGTTCAAGAGCCACCAGGATCCAGGATAAAATTGCTTCAGGAGCCAAATCTGTCTCACCATCCACGGTTTGCCACACTTGTCTTACACAGCAAGGCCAGCTCTGCCCATATGCTGGAACCAGTGGCCTTTCCCACTTCAAAAGGAAGGATGTTCAAGAAAGTTTACTATATGGCTTGAATTGTTTGTTCCTTCAATAAAACTGCAAAATGAACGTGTGGCTGCCGTTCATGTGGTTGGAGGGATGCCGGTCACCTCTTGTGCGTGTGAACCTGAGGCAGTGCTAAAATGCCTTTATTGCCCACTAGGCCTGAGAACTCAGTCAGAGGAAGTTTGAACTTAAGAACATAAGAAAGGCCATGCTGGATCAGACCAAGGCCCATCAAGTCCAGCAGTCTGTTCACACAGTGGCCAACCAGGTGCCTCCAGGAAGCCCACAAACAAGACAACTGCAGCAGCACCATCCTGCCTGTGTTCCACAGCACCTAGATAACAGGCATGCTCCTCTGATCTTGGAGAGAATAGGTATGCATCATGACTAATATTCATTTTTACCAGTAGCCACAAAAAGCCCTCTCCTCCGTGAACATGTCCACTTCCCTCTTAAAGCCTTCCAAGTTGGCAGCCAACACCACATCCTGGGGCAGGGGGTTCCACAGTTTAACTATGTGTGAAGAAATATTTCCTTTTATCTGTTTTGAATCTCTTACCCTCCAGCTTCAGCAGATGACCCCGTGTTCTAGTATTATGAGAGAGGGAGAAAAGCTACTCCCTGTCCTCTCTCTCCATATCATGCATAATTTTATAGACCTCTATTATGTCTCCCGTCAACCACCTTCTTTTGGAATTAAATTCCCTGTCGTGTGGCCTACTGTGCTGTTTCCTCAGTCACTCATAATGTTCCTGGTCTTGCGCTGCACCCAGCTGCCATCTATAAGGGGTCCTTCAGGCTTTTTATGTGGCGTTGTTTTTGACGGGCTGTCTGTGAGCCATCAAAGATTATGAGAGAGCAGTTTGGGGAGCCCTCAAAGGCATCGCTGTGCCCAGTTCAGTGCAAGAGGTACCATCTGGGCTTAATTTGTATTGAATAAATTAACAAAGTGTTTTTCTGTGAATTTCAGGAGGGATGGAAAATAAGAAAATTGGGTGGGGGGGAAGTTGTTGAGGTAGCGTACTTAACAACAAAGAACTGTCTGAAAGTAGGTTGAAGGACTCGTACTGTCCTTATTTTCTAGAATATTCACAGATCTTTCTACCAAAACCCGTCCATATTTTTTTTCAAAAAATCCACAAACTGCTTTTGATCAAAGAGAACTTTTCTGTGGAAGCAGCTACGGGTGTTTTTGAAATCCGACTTGATCAGATTTTCTTGTCAAATCAAAGGCCGCTTCCTTGGGCTATTCATCGGGCTGAATTCCACTGAACTGCCAATGAGCAGCTGGCCCAAGTTCAACGTAGCAGCAGCTTCTTTTATTTTCTCCGTTTCCTCCCTTTAGTGTCTTAGCAATCTTTCCTGATTTCTGCTTCTTAAAGTTTATGGACCTTGATACGAGAACTTCTGATTGAATTCCCAGGTGGGGAAAGAAATCAGGCTGTAAATGGAATTAAACTGGTGAAATCCTGCCATCTCTCATAGGACCCCAAATAATCGTAGGTAGACTCGGAAAATTCGGTTAGGTTGTCCTCCCGCTGTGTCTCAGGACCTCAGCCAGCCTTTCTTACATATTTCTACTGAGGGGAAAGGAAAGGTTTCGAAACTAGCTTGGTGTAGTGATTAGAGTGTCGGACTAGGATCTGGAAGACCCGGGTTTGAATCTCCTGCTCTGCCATATAAACTTGCTGGGTGACAATGGGCCAGTCACACACTCTCAGCCTAATCTAATTTGCAGGGTTGTTGTTTTGAGAATAAAATGGAGGAGGGGTGAATGATATTGCAAGCTGCTTTATGTTCCCATTGGAGAAAGAGGGAAATAAATAAATGGAAGCGGTGGAAAAACCAGAAATTTCCTCAGTCATCATGAATATCTGTAGCATTCTGGCCATGCCCAGTTTACATATATTTTAGTGTCTGTGAATTAGTCAGACACTAAAAAAAACACTCAGGAGATTTTACTTTATGACGAATCTCATCCTTAAATTATTTCCTTAAGTCTTTCCTTGCCACCCTGCCATGCTTCAACTCAAAGTGTCCAGGGTGCCTTATGTAAGGAAAGCATGATGGTGATATTAAAAAAGACCCTGAGCCCAGGAGAATTATGTGGCAGGAGGGTGGAGTTCAAAAAGCTACAACCATTAGAGGGCGTCTGCTGTCCCTGATTTTTTTCTTAACCAGACATGTTCGTATTCCGAAAAGCAGTTGGCATTCATTAAATGAACGCAGGCAAGGTTGTGGGTTAGTGTTCCAGGTCCCTTTTCACTACTGGCAGGAGGTTTTTGGGGTGGAGCCTGAGGAGGGTGGGGTTTGGGGAGGGGAGGGATTTCAATGCCATAGAGTCCTATTGCCAAAGCGGCCATTTTCTCCAGGGGAACTGATCTCTATCGGCTGGAGGTCAGTTGTAATAGCAGATCTCCAGCTAGTACCTGGAGGTTGGCATTCTTATTGTGTGTGCCAGAGGAAGAAGGGGCAATCACTCATTATTACACTTTTCAGTTCAGCCCTGTCCTATGTGCAGGTCCCACGATCCCTTGGCATAGCTTTCCGGGAGTCAAACAGGGCCTCTCCTCCTCCTCCTGCCGGCGGAAGAGGTTATAGGATCCAACCCAAGAAACTGTTTCCGAGGGTAGCCATGTTGTTCTTAAGTAGAAGAGCTAGATTTGAGTGCAGTAGTACCTTAGAGGCCAACAAGATTTTCGGGGTAGAAGGTTTCGAGAGGCCAGTCTTCCTTTGTCAGATCTGGCGAAAGGAGCTTTATTTCATACCCTGAACATCTTGTTGGTCTCTGCTGGACTCGAATCTAACCCAAAGAACTGGATGAGTTAAATGGTTGCTCAACAATGTTGTGATTTTATTAATACTGTCCTGCTTTACTAAACAGATTCTTAAAAAGAAAAAAAAAAGGTCTACTGTATATGATACTAGGAGGTAACTAATCATTCTATCCAGCTTTTATTATCTTGGTTACTCTTTTCTCACTTCAGTAATTAGCTTAGCTGATGCTAATCCTCCAAGTGAGAAACAACACCATTAATAAAAGGGAACAATCCTTGACAGTAATGCTGAAAGAAAGCGTGGGAGTCTGCTGATAGATCTCTCATTCATCTAGTTCCTTTTTTCTCTTCTGTATGTCTGTTTATAGGAAAGTTGTAACTAGGATACCAGTTTTATGTAACATCAGTTGAAACAGATAATCTAGCACTCGGGAGCAGATCGAGGCAGAGATTCTCCATTTCTAAATTACCATTAAATTACCATTTCTAAATTACCATTAAAGTGAAAAGGGTTTTCATGCATGTTGGGTAAAGATATTCCGTTCATTCTAAACATTGCAGGCATTTTCCTGCACTTTGCATGCATGGGAAGGCATAAAGCCAGGCTGGTTTCCCTTCCAGGCCCTTGCCCCTTACCATTGACAGAGAGTGGAGTGGGGATACCTGGTTTATGCCGGCAAGTTGCAGCCGACTTATGGCAACACCTTAGAGCTTTCAAGGCAGGGGTGGTTTGCCATTACTTGCCTCTGCGAAGCAACACTAGACATCGTTGGTGGTCTCCCATACAAATACCAACTAGAGTTGACCCTGCTTAGCTTATGAGATCAGGCTAGCCTGGGCTATCTTGGTTCCATTATGGGAGGAGGAAAATGTCCCAGTGAAGCTGTAAACTGGGAATGGTATGTTAGCTTAACTGGTAGTGCTGGTAGTGCTAAAAAAAGAGGATAAAATTCAACACCATTATCAGAAGTCTTTCTTATATTATATATGAGCAAGCTACACTTCAGTCTATGTAGCAGAAATTCGTGCTGGAACCTTATGTGCCTTACTGACATTAGTGGAGTCAAAATGTGCAAAATGTATATGACCACATGATTTCTTTGGGGTTCAGAGTAGTGAATAATTTCCACTGTATTGTGCCTTATGTCGGTTAAAAATGTTGCTTGTTAATGCAGTGGGAAGGTGAACAAGATTAAAAGTCCTTGCACTTTTAAGGGAGTTAATTACCATGATAAAGCGCAGTATTTAAGCTTGAAGAATTGTTTGGAAATTAAGTCAAGGTTTCTGTAAAAAAAAAAAAAAGTGTCCATGAATTTAGATGTTAACATATTGTACGATGCAGAAAACTTGACACTGCATGATCTAAACCAAAGATTGTTCACTTACGCAGATGGCATCATATAACTGGGAGGGGAGGATTAATAGTGCAACTCTTTACATCACTTTTTCAAGGCAGCCATCACTGGAACTCTCAATAAATGTCAGGAAGATGGAGCAGTTTTATTTTGGGATAGACACCACAGATGAATTAAAATGAAGTCATCAAGCACGTTTTCGTTGTGTTGATTTGGGAATGCTGGCCATTACCGCTGCTTCCATCAATAACGGATGGAGTCGAGAATGATAGAAATGACCAGAAGCATGGCTGATCCATGTTAAGGAATTCCATTTGGTTTTTGTAGCTAAAATCAATATTCCTTCAATGGCACTTCACTTCTAATAGCCAAGTTTCAGAGAAGCCCCTTTTTTAGAACGGGTCATAAATTAATTGAACCGGCATAAGCCTGCTCACAAGATTCTGGCCCCGATCCAAAGAAATATTCATCGTCCCATTGAAATTAATGAGGCTTAAGATAATTACAGCTACCATGTCCCATTGATTTTAATAGGAGGAACAGTGCAAACTTTCTCTGAATTGGAGCTTTTATATTTTACGGCATTTGAGATTTAGTTGAGTGAAATAAAGCATAGCATGCATCTGGCAGTAGGGTGGGTCAGAGAAGAGAGAGACAGATGTATCATAGGGAGAGA
This sequence comes from Euleptes europaea, assembly GCF_029931775.1. Classification (NCBI taxonomy): domain Eukaryota; kingdom Metazoa; phylum Chordata; class Lepidosauria; order Squamata; family Sphaerodactylidae; genus Euleptes; species Euleptes europaea. Next base: position 17,230,119 of record NC_079320.1, read on the forward strand.
AGAGGCAAGTTTTGTTTTCAAGACTTTGGAAACTCCCACCCAGCTGCTTCAGGTTTATGAGCATCAATCATATGATGCTCACAATAGAAGGAAAGTGCATCTCCCTCCCACCCCAGTTTCTTTATCAGTGGTTGTTATAAGAACATAAGAAGAGCCCTGCTGGATCAGACCAGCGGTCCATCTAGTCCAGCACCCTGTGTCACACAGTAGCCAACCGGTTTTTTTGGAGGGCCAGTAAGCAGGGCATAGAGGCCCTGACACTGATATTTAAAGGTTTACTGCCTCTGAATGTGGAGGTTCCCTTTAGTCACTGATAGTAGCCACTGATAGACCTGTCCTCTGCAAATCTGCCCAATCTCCTTTTAAAGCTTTTTATGCCAGTGTCCGTCACTGCATGCTTTCCCAGTCTGTTCTGGGAATTGGCAATAGCCTTATTGTGATTGTTGTGACTTTTATTTTCCCACCCCCGCTGTATAAGGATGAATACAAAATTTGTTTGCAAAAATGGTAATTTGTTATCATGACAAGACAAACAGAACCATCGTTCCATAAATTAAAATGGAATTATTATTGGATTTCATCTCTTTTTATAAAGCAGACTGTTCCTCTCAGACAGGTCTTTGGAGTAAATGTGAATTAATTGGGGATGAAAATTACTGAATATTATGAAGCTGTCATTTCAGCTTTTGAGATCACTGCGATAGATAGGAGAGATGCTGGGTGCATACCAAACCATGCATAGGGTTTTAGCATGTAAAATTTGTGTTTGGAAGTGGATCACCTTGCATTTTTATTTACTCTGTGAAGAAAGCCTTGAAGAGGGTGCTACTTTTAGCTCTTTCCTTATCCTTCCATGAATATGAAGCAGTATTCAGCTGGGAGCCAGCACGATGTAGTGGTTAAGAGTGACAGAGTCTAATCTAGAGAACCAGGTTCGATTCCCCACTCCTTCACACGAAGCCTGCTGTGTGATCTTGGGCCAATCACAGTTCTCTCAGACCTCCCCTCAGCCCCACCTACCTAACAAGGTGCCTGTTGTGGGGAGAGGAAAGGAAGGCGATTGTAAGCCGATTTGACACTCTTTAAGGTAGAGAAAAGCTGTGTACAAAAATCAACGCCTCTTCCTCCTCCTCTTCTTCTATTTCTTCTTCCAGGTACTAGCTGGAGATCTGCTATTTCAACTGCTGTCCAGCTGATAGAGACCAGTTTCCCTGGAGAAAATGGCCACTTTGGCAATTGGACACTATGGCATTGAAGTCCCTCCCTTCCCCCAAACCCCGCCCACCCCACCTAAAAACCTCCTGCCGGTGGTGAAGAGGGACCTGACGACCCTAGTCCCTACACAAGAACCATGTCTGTGCCATACATTTGCCACAAGAGACTTCCTTGCCAGCCAGTATTTCTCACTCAATTGACTGAACCATGCCATGTAGAGCATCCAGACAACAACAACAAAACCCTCCTATGTGTTATTTTCAATTAAAAAAATTGGACTGGGGTAGAAGAAGCAGAACTATCACATAGCTGAAGATCTGTTGAGTGGCATGAGAAATCAAGTCCAGCCATCCATTCTTGCCCACAGCATACTTTTAGCCTGTTCTGAAACTTGCAGTCATGCATTACAGTTTTTTTTTTAAAAAGCATAATAAATAATAATAAAGTGCTGTCCAGTCACAACTGAGTTATGGCAACCCCTATATGGTTTTCAAGGCAAGAGATGAGCAGAGGTGGTTTGCCATTGCCTGCCTCTGCTTGGCAACCCCAGTCTTTCTTGGTGGTCTCCCATCCTAGTACTAATCAAGAAGAAGAGTTGGTTTTTATACCCCGCTTTTCTCTACTATTAAGGAGTCTCAAACTGGCTTAAAGTTGCCTTCCCTTCCTCTCCCCATAACAGACACCTTGCAAGGAAGGTGAGGTTGAGAGAGTTTGGAGAGAACCGTGACTAGCTCAAGGTCACCCAGCAGGTTTCATGTGGAGGAGTAGGGAAACAAACCCGGTTCTCCAGATTAGAGTCCACTGCTGTTAACCACTATACCATGCTGGCTCTCTAATAACCCTCCTCAGCTTCTGAACACCAATGAGAGTTGGTTCGTTTGGGCTGTTAGGCGGCTTTTTAAAGTAGAGCATTAAAAAAGAGCTCAACATTCATAACAGTAAGCCTCTTTGAATTCAGCTAACCCCCTCCCCCCAGTACTTCACAGGTCTCCAAAGTTGTAGTGTTTACATATAATGTACAGGTCTGTGGCAATCTACAGGAAGAAAAATGCTGCTCCAGGTGAAATTCTGATCTAAGAGAACCCCCCCCCCTTTAAAAAAAAGAAGTTTGCTCTGTTGGCCAACTGAACTGCATCACCACAGGGTATATAAGTATATGGGGGTCTGTTTAAATTGGGTAGTGGTACATTTTATTCCTTCATGATATGCCCCCAAACTGAAGGGGGGGGGGAAAGAGAATCTCTTAAAAAAACAACCTTACTATAGAAGTGGATTATTTAGTTCTTTTTTTTAATTTGACCCTTCCTTCCAGGGTAGCACATGTGGTTCTCTCTTCCCCACTTACTTTGGAAACCAAGGAATGCTATCTCTCAAGCCCCTGTGGATTTGGAAAATTGTTATAAATGTGGCTAATGGAGTTCAGTAGACTTACATCTTGCAGGCAAGCCCCATCCGGCTGAATAAGCATGTGGTGAGTGGCTTGTTTTAAGGGCACATAACAAAAACAGGGTGCGCCTGGCCTCTACAGACTGAGAATGCGAAAAATAGGTTTCACGTAGCAAGTGTGAGTTGTGTCCCTGTGACGAAGATGATTGATTGCTAATTGCGTAAGAATAATCTAGCCGCGTAAGGATTTAGACAGCTATCTGTTAGCCTGCTATACAGTTAATTGTTTAACCTGCATTCTCTAACAGGTGTACATGCAAACTATAAGATGTGTAAATTTACATGAGAAGGATTTGGAGGTGTCTTCTCTTTGGCAGCTCCCTCTTAATCCATCTCCTTCAGTCCTGAAGGTAACAGAGCCTTCAGCAGACTGACAACTTATATTATGGGGAACACGATGTTTTAGTTCTGCTTAATTTCATGCATAGGAGGACTCATGACTGGCTGACAGCCTCAATGAATCCAAAAAACTGCAACCTTAAGTGATCTTTCACCCTCCCAAAATAATAAGATTTTTTATAAGCAAGCTGAACTATCAAATTTCAGAAGGAAGCGATGTCAAGACACCCCCCCCCCAAAAAAAACAGTCTTTAAGATGGTATGTTCTCCCCCCCTGCTTTCCTATTTGCATTTTGGAAAAGTAATATCAGAAATGGCAGTGAGATAAAAAATATAAATTCTTACTCTCATTAGTTTTGTACTGTTTGCATATTCATAGCGTTGCTCGAGAAAGTGGCCTATGTCCTAAGAGCATGAGCAGCATACCATGAAAGAAAAGCAACAACCAAACTCCCGTTGCAGGCTTTTGTGCACCGTAAAATGGGGCTCTTGTACAACACTGGACCGTAAGGAACAGTTTGGGAGGCAATCTAGGGATCTACAGCGGAAGCGAAAATTGTGTCACCCTCTTCCGTGAATGGAAATGCCATTCCTTCAGTGGCGATGCTGTTACAAGTAAAATATGAAGCAAATTCAGGTTGGGCGGGGTGTCCAACTTCCAGGTGGGGCCTGGAGATCTCCCAGAATTAGAATTGATCTCCAGGCTATGGGCATCAGTTACCCCGGAGAAAATGGCTGCTTTGGAAGGCCTCAGTGGAATTACCTTCCTGTTGAGGTCCCTCCCCAGGTTCCGCCCCCAGACCTCCAGGAATTTCCCAACCCAGAGTCGGCAGGTCGAGGGTGCAGCAAACCATCACATGGCAAACAATCTGACAGCTTGTGAGGTTCCCACATGCTTCTGTGTTTCTTGCCTAGGCTTAACTAACATTTTATCCGTGGATATTCTAAAACCGAGCAGTGTGAAAGTTTGTTATTTTCTGTTTCTCTCACTTGACAAAGTTCCATCCGAGCCCTGATGGAAAAGAAGCCTTCACACTACTGTGCGAATGGTTTAAATGACTGCTTTGCTTTCTGCATCGTACCAAAGTAGAGGTACACTTCCAATAAGAAATGTGGCTCTGGTACCACTCTGTCCATGGGGAATATCACCATTGCCCCTTTGCATTGTGGGGAGTACTCTACAGAAAGCTTTGGTCTGGGAATAGTAGATGCAACAAAGGGGGACATTACTGCTAGATCAATTCTCTAAGGGTGTGCTATTATCACGAAGGAGGGAGCATTGTCGGATTCTTTTCAGTCAAGCAGTCAGGAGAGAGACCAGTTTTTTTTTCCCCAAACAAGAAACTGTGAAAATCCTTTTGCAAGTATCAAGTGGGATTTTTGAGCAGGCCCCTAGAGATTCTGTATTGCTCACAGGGCTTGTGGACTCAAAGATTTTTTTTAAAAAAAAATACCTTAAGGATACCACTATTATTTATTTTTTAAAAAATCCTTAGGGGTAAGCAGTTCTCAGTATTCCATCCCTTCGTCATTTTAAACTGTTTCTCCATAATGTTTCTTCATAATTCCTATGCTTAATGGTGGCTTTTTATATGGCCTGGGGTATTCTGTAAAATAAATGACAGTGTAGTGTTTTTCTTCATCAACAGCGTTCATTGCTGTCTCTTGCGTATCTGTCTTTCCCCACCTCCACGGAGTTCGAGGGAGTGTCACTGCCCTGTCATCCTCATAACAACCTTGTGAGCTGGCTTGGCCCATGGTTTCCCAATGGGCTTTCTGGCTGACTGAAGATTTGAACTTGGATCTCACCAGTCCTGCACCACGTTCCCCTTTTCAAGGATATGACTTAGATGTTTTTATCACCACAATTATCACAGTTTCATAGGATTATCACAATTTAATATTTTGAGAAGTGCCTATCCTATACTGGGTACGGTACCTAAATAAAAATAGGTCTCATCCTGCAATCTCAAAAACTGGTAATGTATGGAATAAAAATAAAGGAGCTAAACATTGGTCTGGAGGCTTCTATTACTCTTAATGAGAAAACAAAGTAAAAAAAGATGAGAAAAGAAGAAGGAGGCTTTCTGCCCCCTCAGGTTTATGAAATAATGAAACACATCAAGTTGCCTTTTCTTTGTATATTGGTCTAACACTCTACCTGGCACTTGGTTTTGCTGCAGGGGTTACTTAGGTCAAGATAAATACAGATATTACCTTGTCAACAGCAAGCTTCTTCTTGCTGGTATTGATTCCTGCTATCAGATATATAGTCTGGGGTTAAAAGGGATCAGATCTCTGGGTTTATCACATGATGATTGTCTGGTTTTGTCCTTATCTTGACAGAATCCCACAATACCCAGAATCCCATTAAGAAGATCCATTCAGTATATTCTGAGTACAGTTTTTCTCTAGTTATCTTGCTGCCAGTATTTTCCCTTGCTCTAAAACTAGACTAGACCATCTGTTTAAATACACAACACAAAAAGATAGTCGCAAACCCATTTCAGTAAAACCTTATTTATTTTGAGTGGGATCCAAAGAGATAGTTCAGACTTGCCCAAGCATTTGCGCAGGTAAATGCTGTAGTTTTTGAGTGATAGCACCCATGCTTATCACAGACAGAATGGGAAAGCCTACTCAGTTTCAAAAGTGGTGAGCACCAAAGTTATCCAGTGTGTCTTGTGGCTAAGTGGTGATCTGAAGCCACATCTCTGCCATCATAGTCAACATTATTCCCCAACATTGGTTTTCACCACTAAAAGGTAAAGTGTGTAGTCAGGTCGCAACCGTCTCCTGGTTTTCAAGGCAAGAGACGAATAGAGGTGGTTTGCCATTGCCTGCCTTTGCATAGCAACCCCAGTCTTCGTGGTGCTCTCCCATCCAAGTACTGGCAGTGGCTGACCGTGCTTAGCTTCTGATTAGATGAGGCTACGCTGGGCTATTAGGACCAGTCTCACCATTACTCCACACCAAAATAAGAAACCTATTATAGCTATTGCCCTGACTTTGATGGCCCAGACTAGCCTGATCTCATCAGATCTTGGAAGCCCTGGTTAGCATTTGGACAGAAGAACACCAAGGAAGAACAGGTTGCTACTCAGAGGTAGGCAATGGCAAACCACCTATGAATGTCTCTTGCCTTGAAAACAGTATGGGGTCTCCATAAGTCAGCTGTGTCTTAATGGCACTTTCCACCACCGCTATAGCTATCGGTTATTTGTTTTAGTGATGTCCATGCCATGGTATGATTATGTGGCTTTAATAACAGTTCCATCTGACAAATCCCCCCCCCCAAGGTTTTGTTTATATTTATTTCTATATTATTATATTTATGTCATATTCATTGCAGTACACACAGATTCTTCCCATAAGTTATAGTCACTTGTTTGCCATTCCATCGATACTGAAATAGGTACAATATCATGTTATAAAACATTTATAGAGTCTAACTACTCTAAGCCTGTGCAGTGAAGCTCATAGGGAAGGGTAATCTATCTTCTCTGTCTTTCAGAGGATGAGCTCTTTTAAGGATCATGTCGACTTTAACTGATATTGCTTGCATAATGTAACTGCGTTTGAGATGAGCCGAACAGGAGCTCTGCTAAGTTGTGTGTAAACTGGCCTCTTTCATAGGTGCTTTGCCTTCTCAAGCGGAGTACAGAAAGCAAAAAAAAATAATAAAGCTTATCTTGCAGTCACAACATTCTGTGATTGGAAAGATGTACAGAATTTTAGAAGCAATCTGATAGCTAAATATGGTTTCTGACTGCCAGATGGTGGAGACAAATAAGTGACTATTGCTATCGTCTTTGATTTGTATGCTTTTTGGTCAGTTTATTTATAGTCCGCCTTTTTCATTGAGATTTCTGGTGGATCCCAAAAGCAATTAAAACTCTGTAAGACATACAACAAACCATCCAACAAACTTAGAAAACAATGCATTAAAACCAAGATGTTGCTAATTGCAATAAACTACAATTCTATTTCCTTTATAAAAAACACCCTCCTGAATAATTCCATTGTACTACAGCTGCACTCCTTTTCTAAAGATGTCCTTTTGAACATACTGTGGAATGATAGAATAACAACCCTAGTTAATAAAACAACCATTAATTACTGGCTGAAGATCATCTTCTGTACATCCCTAGGCCTTTTGACCTTGGCGTATGAAGAGATGAAGAATAACTCATGGTGCAGTTCTGTGTTGAGATTGGTGGCTAGTCTTGGCTTCTCAGTAGAATATTTGAGGACCCTCAGATTCAATGCAGCCAAACTACTCATAAAACAAAGATTGTTAGATCAGAGTGCTCAAACTGATATAGGTTTTGTAGGCAATTTGAGAACATCAATACTTTATAGACAGCTATCTCTCTCTCCCCTGACCCTTCCAGAGTACTTCACCAGTTTAAGGAACTGCAAGCATAGAAAGGCCTTCATCAGGGCATGTTTAGACATTTTACCACTTGCAGTCTTGGAAGGCCGTTTCAGTGGGATCCCATATTGGAAAAAGAGTATGCTCCTGTGATCAAAAGTCTATTGAGGATCTATCCCATATCACATTCCAATGTCCAAGATATGAGGATGAGCGTAACCGATTTTTGCAGACGATATTACCCCACTTCCCAGGAAGGCCAGATCAGGAGAAATTAGTCATATTATTGAAAGACAGAGAAAAATTCATTACTTTCCAATTGGCAAGATTTGCTGCCACCATCATGACGCAAAAGAAGATGATGGGGCATGCTGACCATAATATCTCTGGCCCATAATTGCTCTACTCTGGGTCACTTGTCATCTTCTATTTGTCTCTGGGTTGTATGATCTTTCCTTCCTATTATTAGATATACATTTTAATGATGAATTTGTATTTGCATTTTAATATTTTATGGGAAATGTTTATGGGAAATTCTTTAACATGTTAAATTATGTTACTATTTTTAATGTTATTGATTTTATTTTGGAGAAATTTCCACCTTATTCTGTATTATTGCTATGGCTTTTTTTGCTAATGCAATAAAGGCTTGATGATGATGATAGACTTGTGGAAGCCTTCCTGGTCTCCTCAGGCATGCCATCCCACAAAATGGGAGACACAACAGAGAATGGACAAGTACAGGCCACTGTCAGTCTTATCCATTTGCAAGGTGTTTCCTTCAGGGGGCTTTGCTCATTTGCTCATTGCGAGGCAGTCCTGCAGTTAAGTGGTTTCAAGACCATGAAGGGCTTTTGTAGGTGATAACCAGTGCCATGAACTGAAGCTGGAAAATCACCAGCAGCCAATGCATCAGCTGCAGAATAAGTGTAATATGCATGTTTCGCCTAAACCCCTAGCAGTAACTGAGCTGTGGCATTCTTTACCAACCAGAGCTTCTGAGTTGTCTTTGAGGGAAGACCCAATTCTGGTTATTCCTAGAGCTACCCTTAGTCACTTCTGGGTTCAACCTGGAAGTGATGTAGCAACAATGATGTTACACACAACCCCCCTGGTCCCTGCCCCCACCCCTCCCACTGGTTGCCAGGCTATGACTGGCAATCCTAAGCCTCAAAGTTTACTGGGACATGGATCCATGTGGCCAGATCAACTGGGTCATAGTAGGAAGCCATCTTCTGGGCTAAATGAATGTGGAAGAAAGCATTTTTGCAGCTGCATTAATTTTCTTCTCCAGCAGCAATGTTTGGTCCGGTAGCCTCTAGACTCCTAAACGAGTCAGAAGGGACTCCGTTGAGAGATCTGACTGGCCACTGCTGGAGGCAGTGTGCTGGACTACATGAGTCCTTGGTCTGTTCTGATTCTTGCTTGTTTGTCCATATTTTAAAATTGGGATCTGCCTCATATTGAAGAATCTTCCTCTGCACATGGTATCCAGTTCATGCAAGTGCCTTGCCACAAGTTAAGAGTTGCCAACAAGCAAGTTAGAAGGAGCCCCATGTGTTTGGGATTTGTGTCCATTAGCCTTAAATTACTTATTAATCTGATAATTGAGTCCATGTTTAACCTAAGTATCTTGTGAATGACATCAGTCTTGAAGTCAACAAGTGATAAACTTGGGTTGCATGTAGAAGATCCCAGCTTCAAAAGCTCAGTAGCCTTATGTTGTGAGTTGAGAAAAGTCAGCTTCATATTTGCATATCTTGACAATGAGATTTCAGACTGTACATGCATCCATATATCCATGGAGAGATCCCAAGTAATCTTGAAACTGGAAACTTTATATACATGCATTTACATGCACACATACAAATGTAGAAGGGTCTGCAGTTTGGGTAGATACATATTTAAGCTAGCCCAGGCCTAGTAAATAAATTGACTGCAAGCAAGCAAGTTTTCATATTATTAGTCATAGATTAGTTAATAGTAAAAAACGTACCCCCACACACCCAGCTGGCTCTTCAAGGTAGTTTTGCTAGGATCTAGAATGGAATTTTAGATGAGCGCTTTAAGGATTTACTGCCTGGTTATATTACTTGGTTGAAATTTGATTGCAGGATTAGAAAGAAAGAAATGCCTTTGATCTGTTTGAAGAAAACATTTAAATTTTTAAACATATCTCAGCTCTAGGTAACAACTGTACATTACAGGATAGCGCCAGTCAGAATTTATAATAGTTTGATTGATCTATCTTGGCATTTTGATGCTTGTCTAAAGACACGCCGCTTTCTTACGTGTTTTTGGTGTTATTATGTGAGTTCCCTGACTCTATGAATACATATTATAAAATTATTCTGCTACATAATGCCCACAATCATTTCTTTTTTAAAACTGTCACCAACAAAAGTGGGGTGATTAGATGTAGTATCCCTTTAGCAGACATGATGTATCTTGTTACTGGATGGACGGTACTGAGCTCTGTTGTGCTGGTATTTCTGTGTAGGCTAAATACACAAGAGGCGGGGTACAATACACAAGGGCTCCATATAATACTATTTGCTTTCATCATAAATTCCACAAGTAGAGTTCATGAGTGTGCAAACTGTAGCCTGCTTCAGGAGTTATTCTGAAGTTGTATATTGGGGTAGTATAAACTTGCTCATACCCTCCCCACCAACATTAAGGCAGTACTGATAAACTGACTGGAAAGAGATCTGGGTTGGGGTTTGACCTGTTCCTTGTATCTGTTCACCTTGGAGTTAGTTGCTAGATCTGGCTTGGGAAATTCTTGGAGATTTGAAGGCCATAATGCCTAGGAGGGTGGGATTTGAGTAGGGGAGGGATGCCATGCCATAGCATACCCTCTGAAATTGCTGTTTCCTTCAGGCAAACGTATCTCTGAACTGTAGACATCAGTTGGGAGAATTCCAGGCTCTGCCGTGAGATTGATAACCCTCCCTGGTGTTAGAAGAAGAAGAGTTAGTTTTTATATGCCGACTTTCTCTACCACTTAAGCCAGAATCAAACCAGCTTACAATTACCTTCCCTTCCCCTCCCCACAGCAGACACCCGGTGAGATAGGTGGGGCTGAGAAAGCTCTAAGAGAGCTGTGACTTGCTTAAGGTCACCCAGCTGGCTTCATGTGTAGGAGCGGGGAAACCAACCCGCTTCACCAGATTAGCATCCGCAGCTCATGGGAAGGAGTGGGGAATCGAACCTAGTTCTCCTAGTCCGCCGCTCCAAACCACCGTTCTTAACCACTACGCCACACTGGTGTAGGAGAGGAACTCCATGTTTCCATGCAGGTCTACTGCGTTGAGATGGACCCGCCTAAAGTAATTGTCTGTTACTGGTATTTTGTTCACATTATTCTGAACACTTTAATTAAAATGTGTTGGGCCCATGCAGTTTTCGGACTGATAAACCGGCCATACACAGGCAGGATGGTGCTGCTGCAGTTGTCTTGTTTGCGACTTCCTAGAGGCACCTGGTTGGCCACTGTGTGAACAGACTGCTGGACTTGATGGGCCTGGGTCTGATCCAGCAGGGCCTTTCTTATATTCTTATGTTCCTCTGCCTTAACTTTGGGGGGAAATTCTATTGGCTGGAATTCTTATTCATTACATAATTCAAGCTTAACTCCTTTATAAATGAAAAAAGCAAACAATTGCATGTTGCTGCAAAAGCACTAGTTCTGTCATTTGTTTAAAGTGTCTGATTTTTGTCATTTCAGCCATGGTTGCTAGGCTGTGACGCCTTGAGCTTTCAGAATCCTTTTCTTAGGATAGCCCTTCCTCTGTTTTTCAAGGAGTATAATGATTTATTGTGCTCCAGAGAAGATCTTTAAATCTGTTATTTGTGATGTCTCAAGAAAGGTACTACAGAGGGGTAGAAAAAGTACACACTGTTTTTTTTTCCAGAGCTTCCAGCTACTAATTAACATTTTCATTAGAATATTTGAGTCATGGATGATTTGCATGAGGATTTATTATCTGGGTAAACCTGACCTGCGAAACCTTCAGAAGCTATTACTGTCAGCATGTTCGATAATTACAGGAAGACCTCTGTCTGTGCCATATCAACACCTCGGCTGTACAACATTTCTTTTCCTGAAAAATCATTGCTGCCCATTTCATTCCAGAAATATTAGATATGATAAATTATTTTACGCCAGCTGCTGTTGCGTCCATCTTTTTTAATACCATCTTTGCTCGTAATATGAGCCTTTAGCTGTACTGGCGTAATGAACGGTTCCTCGTATCGTCTGATTACGACTCTAATGTTTTCCAGGCATCCTTGTCGGTGAGCTTGGCATATGAAGCAATTTCCTTCAGTAATAAAACTAATTAAAGTAGGCAGTCATCCACACAACACTCTTTAATGAATGATAATGAGCTCATTAATCTAGGCTCGCTCTCGCTCTCACAAAGTCCACTAGCTGGACCTCTTCAAAGGTCTGCCTGAAGAGAACTCTTGAAAAAAGGACAATTACCTCCGAAAGAATTCTTTTAAAAAATTTAATGCCTTTTATGGATTAAAAATAGAAAATGGTGAGGTAAAGTAAATTATATATCTGAAAACGGTGTGTGGCGATGTAGGCTGGTTTGGAAAAAAACACACTGTCAAAGGGAAGTGAGATCATTTGCAACCAAAATGTACAAAAGCCGTTCAAGCACAAATTTTATTCGTGTCTTGCAGTTATGTTGGGTTCACCCATGGAATGAGATGTGCAGAATATGTAAAGCTGTATTTTAGCTGACCCAGCTGGATGTTTAAAGGTGTCCTTTAGATTATTAATGTTCCCACTCATGTATACAGAACCAAAATAAATACGATGTGTAGAATCGGTTCCAGGTTTGGCTGTTGTTTATCAAGAGATGAAAGGCAATATCTGGGTTACAATCTCTGTCAATTCAATGGCAGTTTGGAACATAGCTTTGGAGAAGAAGTAAGCACTGAATAAACTCAAACCCAGTACCCAAGCATTTAAGTTATAGTGCAGTGAGCAGGGCTTTGGTGCACACCCAGTTGTGTTGCCAGGTCCCTCTTCGCCACCGGCAGGAGGTTTTTGGGGCAGAGCCTGAGGAGGGGAGGGACTTCAATGCCATAGAGTCCAATTGCCAAAGTGTCCATTTTCTCCAGGTGAACTGATCTCTGTCGGCTGGAGATCAGTTGTAATAGCAGGAGATCTCCAGCTAGTACCTGGAGGTTGGCAACCATAACCCCCAGTCAGTTCCTCTTTCCTTATTATGTAGTGCAAGCTAGGGACTCACAAGGAATCTTGAGAGGGGAAAACAGTTTGGAAATCCTCTCCCTTAAAATACTTCTTGACAAGCTTCTGTGTGCTCTCAACTTGAACATATTGATTTCCCCCCCCCCCCACACACACACACACACACTTTCCCTTTAAGTTCCATCTGGAGCATTTTCAGCCCTCCATTTTTTTTCTTTTCCATTCAGGTATGAAGCCTGCATTGTTCTGCTAAACCTAGGGAATCCCCTGGGTTAATTAAAGCCCTTAGCTTATCTGTGGGTTGGCCCATTGTACAATTGATGGTTCTTTCTACGTGGCATAAGTAGTTACATTCAATTAATGTATAGTGGCATAGTAATTTTTTATATGTGGCATAAGTAATTCATATGTTACGTTCAATAAATGTATAGTTGAAAGTGTGGTTTAAACCCTGTATTTGTTCAGGTATTGGTCCCCAATTTCATATGTAAAGTGAAGGCACGTTGGCGCTATCTTAGAAACAGAAACAGATCTGTGTGCCTTGCATGTATAGGCAGGATGTACATTCACTGTCACTTGTGAACATGACCACTGGGTCAGATCAATGGTCTGTCAAGATGAGAACTCTCTACTCTGGCTGGCAGTGGCTGTCCAGGGTCTAAGGCAGAGGTCTTTTGTATCGCCTACTACTGCATGTCTTTAACTGAAGATATCGGGGATAGATAGATCATGAGACTGTCTGCACAGAAAGCTGATGCTCTACCACTAAGCCATGGTCCCTCTCTTCCCTGGTTAACACTGGGCTGGAAAAGTGGATACAAACCTGTAAATTAGTAATCTGCACAGTTTATTATTAGTTGTAGTGATTTTGATTGTCAGACCAATACTATGCATGTCAACATAGGTCTCACCATTTTCAGTGGGACTTACAAGCAATTATGCATAGTATTGCATAGCAACCAAACCCTATCAATTTGTTTTATTGATTACATTTCTGTCCCACTCATGAAATTCATGTTAGCATACATAGGGTTTCCAGTAAGTAGGCAGGCAGTGCCCAAGCCCAGACCTGCTGGGGCTAGGGTTGCCAACCTCCAGGTACTATCTGGAGATCTCCTGCTATTACAACTGATCTCCAGCCTATAGAGATCAGTTCGCCTGGAGAAAATGGCAGCATTGGCAATTGGTCTTTATGGCATTGAAGTCCCTTCTCAGGCTCTGCCCCCGAAACCTTCGGCTGGTAGTGAAGAGGGACCTGGCAACCCTAACTCAGCTCCTGCAACGTAGCTGTATATGTCTTCGTGTAACAACTCATTTGCCAACAAGGGTGTCTGATAGAAAATTTTTGCTTTGCTTCCTGGGGGTTAATGTCTAAGTAATAATTGATTCTGTGTACCTTCACAAAAAAGGGGACTGCTAACCACTGACACCAGGCATGTTCTACAATTAATATGTGTGTGTGTGTCTGTGTGTATTCACATTTTTGTCACAGTAAATGAATACTTTCTCTTCACAACTGAAAGGTTTTGATATATTGTGCCATTTGAACAAGTCTTCACTGACATCTTAGTGAAACTGAACATTCATTGTTGTAGCCAGCTTTTCTAATCTAAATGGATTAATTTTCTGTTGTTGTTTTTAAAAAAGCTTTTAACATCCAATTTGTTTCTGAGGTAATGATCTTCTTAATGGCTGCATAGGAACTGGGATTGTCTACATTTATCCAAAACCAGTGGTATTTAAAGATTGATATAGCTGCACCAGAAAGTAGCAGCAAAGCTTAACATCAGCTTGACAAACGTATACTTTCCAGTGAAAAATGCATTTCAGTGTAAGGTCATCTTGTAATTGGAGTGGAGTTGCTGAGTGTCAGTTATGGAGAAAAATATCTCAGAAATCAAAAAGATAATGGTTTGGTAAGCCAGTAGATGGGGGAAAATATATAAAAGTTTGTAGGAAAGTTTTAAGAAACTCAAACATATGTATTGTTATAATTTTACTTTTTTCCCCTTTTGCTGCTTTTTTTAAAGCAAGGAGGAAAAGGATTTGCATATGATGGTTGACTCAGAACAGTGCAAAACTAAACCACAAATATTTTCATTAGGGTAGCTGTGACTTCTGTTTGCCTAACTCGTATGTATACATGAAAGGACCACAATGATATTTTTTGTTTTGAAATACAGAATTTGTTTTGTGTCCCATACTCAGTTCCAGGCAATAACCCAGAGTAGTAAAATGAATGTCTCATAGCCTAGAAAACACAATTTCAACTTCTTCCATTGACATCAAGCTACCATTATACACGGCCTATTTATGTATGTATGTGCTATCAAGTCAAGCAATTCATGGAGACCCCGGCAAGGGATTTTCAAGGCAGGTGAGAAGCAGAGGTAGTTTGCTATGACCTTCCTCTGCAGAGTCTCCCTTGGTGGTGTCCCACCCAAGCACTGACCCTGCTTAGCTTCTGAGATCTGACAAGATTTGGCTATACCATACCATGCCAATATGGCCATATGGCCAACACTATCACTGTGGTGTCTCCAAAGCTGTTTCCCGGCCGCTGAAAGGCTTTAAAAGGCCTTTTGGTGGCTTTTTATTTTTCTTAATGGGGCATTTTGCGCTATGGAGAACAGTGAGACTGCACCAGCAAAAAAGCTGGCGCAGCAACAGTGTTCTCCCTGTCGGCGTACCAGGTCGAAAGGGGACAGGAAGCTGCCTACTGGCACTCTGCTCCGGGGACGCTCCTGTCATGCTGGCACGGGGCTTTGCGCCAGTGGGACGCCGGAGGAAGGCCCAGCCGATATCCCTGGGCGGTGGTGCCATGGCAGCGCCAGGAGATCAGCGTCTGGGTCCCCCCGCCGGTGTACAAGCCCACCTGGATAGTGCAGCCCCTTTTTGGCCTTCAAAGGACTTTCATCCTTTGAGGTCAGGAATGGGCTGTTAACCAAATGTTAGATTTGCACAGTGTAGACCAGGATTCTGATCCCTGATTAGCCCCCAAAGGTCACTAACAGTGCATTCCTAAGGAGAGTTACTCCAGCCTAAGCCTATTGAAATGAATGGGCTAAGACTGGAGTAACTCTCCTTAGGAATGCACTGTATGTGATTTTGGGATGCTCGTTCTTAACATCCCTGATAAAGCTGTGCAATGGTGATAAAATGGGTAAATCTCATGTTGGTCATTGTGTGTTGGATCCAAGGACTTTCTTCTGCTATGTGAGAGTTTCTTCCTCCAGTTGGATTGGATCCAAAAACATTTGCTCTAAGGTGCTTGGAGGAAGGGTGGGAAATATATGGGATATATTTCAGAAACTATCGCTTTCCTTTTATTGCTGCTCAAAATGTTTTATATGGCAAAATATCACCAGTATTAAAATCAGAGGCAGAATTACATGCAAAGTTTAAGAATAAAATGGTTTATGGCAGTTAGAAATACTATTGTAATATTATTTTATATTTTCAATAGTCTCTCTGTTACATAAATTGTATACTTCCTTTGTCCTTCTAACATGATGCATGCAATTGTTTCCTACAATGGCTTTAGTGCCTAGCGTACACTTAGATTTGAAGAGCTGCTGCAATCAAGATACATCACTCTGTACATTAGGTTATATTTGTTTTTATAGTAATTTAAGTGGAAGCTAATTCCGTTTAACATGTGGGATAGAATTATTTCACCATTTCACATTACCGTGCCATACACATGATGGATTCAGGGAACGCTTGCAAACAATATTTGCGTCGACATCTATGAACTTTAAAATGTGGACGTGGAGTGTTTCCCAATCTTTTCCGTTCCCATAGCATGTATGGAAGACTGATTATCTATGGCAATGCATAAGATGCATAGAGCAAGTGCAGCCATTTATGCTATATAGCTGTATCGCCTCCAGCTAAGAAACTGAAAGATGAGACTAACCATGAGTACTTCTTTAGGGAAGAGTAGATGAAGGCTTATGGTTGAGGCCAGCTACGGTTACCTATATATGATTGCTGGCCTCCCTATCCCTCACTGCTGTTGTATCTAGTCCATCTGCGTGCCTAGTTGTAACTTTTTACAATTAGCAGTTTATTGATCAAATGGGATATTATTCCCGGTCTCGGCCATGGAGAGCGGGGTATTAAATTGAAATAACAACAACAACAACAACAACATGCAAGTAAGGCATGATACCCAGCTTTAATCACCAAGCCTTTCCCCCCCGCAGTGTACCCAGATAGTGGGGAGGGAAGGCAGCATAGTATAGCCCAATCTCATCAGATCTGTGAAGCTAAGCAGGATTGGTACTTGGGTGGGAGACCACCCAGGAAGGCTCTGCAGTGGAAGGCAGTGGCAAACCATCTCTGCTTCTCACTTACCTTGAAAGCCCCATGCTGGGGTCGCCATGTTGTTTGCAACTTGATGGCAGTTAGGTACGTACATACCCAGTTAGTATATGGCTTTTAGAAGGGATCACTGTCAGGAATGCAGATCCCTGCATTTGCTAAGCGGGTGCTGGAAGTGTTTTGCAGTCATAGCTGACTGTATTGACCACGGTGGGGAGGAGGCACGCTGCTGTTTTCGGCAGCCAATACAAGACAAATGTGACTTCAATATTTTCTTATTAAAAGGGTAAGATGTGAATTGTCTTTTAAATATGAATGTGATCATTAACCAATGTGTGACTGATGGGACACACTCCTCTGTAGTTCCAGATTAGATAGGTTTAACATAATGCCTCCATGTCCTTTAACTGGATTTTGGAGAACTGGATTTACAAACCCAAAGACATATTCAGATACAATTTTTTTAAGTGGGTATCAATCTCACGTACGATCAAAATTAAATGAATGTTTAGAGCTCAGTGGCGAATAGTTCCCTCATCTGTTGTAGTATGTGCCTTCCAAGCAATAGTTGTTTAATTGTAAAGCCTCTGACAGCCTATCAAATCCATTTATGACATTTCCAATGATGTTAGTCAAAACTTTTACAAATATTGGTACAACAGTTTGAATGAGGAAATAGAACATGAGGTTATGAAGAGCCAGGAAATATTAAATCTGCTTTCTGAATGGTACTTTCCCCCCCAAATGCTTTTGGGAGAAGTGATATGCTAAACCCACTTGCTATACATGAAGGCTTTTAGTTCCATTGGGTCATAAGTCAGCAAATTGTCTCAATAATCCAGTAACATTTCCTGAAACGTATCTCACAATGTAGGATCCCCAGTACAGATAGACCCTTTGTCAAAGCACTGAAATTTTTCTTCTGTTCCCACAAACATGCTTTCCAGTAGGGCAAGTGAAAAAAAGATGTGGGACAGATGACAAATCTAAATTAGTGCTCTTCATAATGTAACAATTCATCTGCCCATCTTGTACCAATAGAAAAGAGCAAGAGTCCAGTAGCACCTTAAAGACTAACAAAATTTCTGGCAGGGTATGAGCTTTCATGAGCCACAGCTCACTTCTTCAGATACAAATAGAATGTGTGTCCTTCTATCCTTAAGTAGAGAAGAGTGAATTAGACACACAATAGCAATGTAAATGTCAAAAGTAAGTAAATGACATTAGCAGGCATGATTGGATTAGGTGTGATACGCAGAGGGGTAGTAGGCATGGAAGTATAATGCCTGAAATTGCTTATATGGCATATTTATTTTATTTGTAAAAGAAACACATATTTTATTCTATTCTTTATTATGGTTTTATTGTTCTATTGTTATTGTCTTGTTACCCACCCTGAGACTGGCTTTGGCCAGGGATTGAGGGCAGGTTAGAAATATAAATAAATAAATAAATTCCCCCCATATTTGTCAACTGAGGACACATTTCATGTATCAGATGAAATGGTATTCAGACTGTATCACCCCCCACTCCCCCCCCCAAAAAAACCCTTACACCATAGAATGTACAAATTCTTTAACCGTCAGCCTTGTTTCCCTCCTTTCCCATCAAGTTTGCTTTTGGGAGAAACTGATAATTTTTTATTCATGGGGCGGTAAGGTTCTGTGTTTCATCATTAGCCTTTTTCACGTAATTTACTTTTATTTTCTTTTTTAGTTGACCTGAAAATGGGCTTGGGCTGCATTTGACCCTTTGCCATTAACATGGCCCCTTATTGGGTTTTTTGTTTTTGTTTTTTGAGCCATCAAGTAACAGCTGACTTATGACGACCCTGTAGGGTTTTCAAGGCAAGATACGTTCGGAGGTGGTTTGCCATTGCCTGCCTCCACGTCATGACCCTGGTATTCCTTGGAGGTTGCCCATCCAAATACTAACCAGGGCCAAGCCTTCTTAGCTTCTAGGATCTGACAAGATCTGATGAGATCAGGCTAGCCTGGGCTATTGTTTCTGTTATTGTGCCAACTTTGGGCCACAGGAAGTCCCTATAGAGCACTGGTTCCCAACCAGGGGTCCGTGGACCCCCAGGGGTCCGCGAGAACTAAATTAAGGTCCGCGAAACAAAGTTATAAACCCATAATAAATTAATATTTTCAATTAAAAGTTCTCTATTATAAAATATATATTCAAATATTATTCTAAGTTTAATGTTTAACTAACAGTTATGATTAAAGTTTATTTTCAAATTCTTGGAATTTTTATTTTGAACCTTGGGGTCCCTGCACCGAACAAAAAAGTCCTAGTGGTCCCTGGTCAAAAAAAGGTTGGGAACCACTGCTATAGAGACATGTTCATAATCCCTTCAAACACATGGTGAGGCTGCAGGAAATGGATTTAAGATATGGTTCAGGTCAACTTCTGTGGTGGAATTCCTGGTGCCTAATATTTCCCCCTCTCTACTTAACATGAATCTGTTTGTGTCTTTCTTTTCCCCTTCACCTTAAAAGCTTCAGTAACGAACTGTGATGTATTTCACTGTAATGGTCCAGAACCAGCAAGCCTTGAAATGATGACCTGTTCTTCACCTCAGGTTTCCTGGCATTTGCTACTTTTAGGCTTTTCAAGGTACACGTGGATCCAGTAACTGTTGTGCATCGCTGTTGCTTTTTGACAGAAATGTTGCTCTTCTGTAGTTTGCCCGATGTCGTCTTGTGCCCTCACCTTGTCCCTCTCATTATGTCCTTGCTTTGTCAGTTCTCGTTGTTGCATTTCTGTGGCAATATTTATATTTTAAGAGCCCCTTAATGTAACTATATTTCTTAGACTCTTTCTTTACCTAACTTTTTTAAACCTAACTTTTAAACATTTTTTTAAATTGTATGCAGCATATTTTACTCAGGTGTTTGATAATTATAATATTTGTATGAACCCTGATTCAATCTTTTCAGAAGCGCGCACCACTGAGCTCTCTTCTCTAATGGACCTACCTGTTCACTGAGATCATCTCGAAAAGCCCTTCTCTGGTTATCTCTGCCTTGGAAGAAAGGAAGGCATTGACCCCAAATAATTATATGTTTCAAGTTAGAATACCCTTTATACGGAATACCCTTTCCCAAGAGCCTCACTGTGCATCTTCATTCTTGGGGTGTGTGTCAGGCAAAGACATTATTTCTTCTGCTTTGGGGCTTCATCCACCCATCACTAGATATTGTGCTATTATTATGCTATAACAATAATTCACAACTGGAGTGGACTGTTCATACATGAAAACCCAGTTGCAAATTATTACTACAGCAATGGAATATCCTGCATTATGTGGATGCAGCCACGTTTGTGAGTGTGTGTGTAGAAGTTAAGCAATGCCACAACTGTTTATTTGACTACCATTTGTTCTACAGTTGTATTTACTATTTAGAATTGGGTTTTGGCTGTTATAAATGGTTACCATGCATTGTGATAGTTATGTGTCATTTATGACTATTTTAAATATTTGTTTATTACTGTTTATCTAATTTTAGTGATTTCATTGTATGTCACATGTTCTTGGTTGCAAGTCACTTTGAACCATTTATTTTGGAAAATTAAAATTAAAATACTTTAATGAGCTAATATGGGGGGGGGGGGCTTGTTGCTTCCAACAAGGATTGCAGCTTAAATATTGTCCTCTCTGTTTTGTCAATATAACAAAACTCATAATCTAGTCTATTTAAATGTTATATGTTTAACATCTGAAAAGTGAGTTATTACTGACTTGCTATTAGCAATCAGGAATGTGGCTCTCTACTTGCAAAATGCAAGCTGAATTTAATTGTTTTCCATTGGAAGGGTGTGTTTCATGAGCAAGAGTGTTCAAACGTGATATCCCACCTGCATACTAAGGAGTTACAATCTCAGGGTAACCATGCCACATGCCCCTCTGTCCAGCGGTGTGGGGGGGAGGGTCGATGGACCTCAGGAGCAAATTTATGAGGTTCTGGGGCTCTGCCAGCCGGCTAGAGACCCTCCTGGCCTGGAAAGACTAAGGGCAGCTAGAGAAGGGCAGCATCTTCCTGCTCACTCTGATAAACTTTCTTCGGTAGCTAATTATTGTATCATGTAGTGTACTAATAGTGCTTTGTTTTTGAGACCAATGATACACTACAAGCTCATTTCTACCAGTTTTAACTACCCTCTCCCCATAGTTGTTTGGAAAATTCCCCATTAGTGATAGGGTTGCCAGTGCTGGCAATCCTATCACTAATGGGAAATTTTCCAAACAACTATGGGGAGAGGGTAGTTAAAACTGGTAGAAATTAGGGAGATGGTGGGGGCAAGGACAATGAAAGTGGTTATAAAGCTAGAGTTTGGAGTGAATCCTAGAGTGACACCCTGATACAGTGACATCAGTTCCAGGTTCAAGCCAGAGGTGATGTTGCTGCTAAAGCAATGTTGATTCTCCCCACAAATTTGCTCCCAGTACTCCACCAAGCAACAGTGGATATTCAATCAACCCTCTCAATGGAGAGATAGAGTAGTAAACATATACTTAATGTTGGCTAGAAAGCTAGTTAAATAGATAACTAGAACTACAGTTCCCAGGGCTCCTTAGAGAAAGGGTGATTATTCAACCGCTTTAAGTCTGTAGTGTAGACATCCTGCTCTGTTTAGGAATCTTGTTCTGGCTTTCAACCTCAGCATTTTTCTTTGTACCTTTATATCAGTTTAATTTCATGCTCCTTATGAAACCCTGACTATAACCTGTGTTGTTTGAATATCATTTAGAAGAGCACCAAAGTCACCCATAGATCACTAAATCTGACTTTGTAGCAATATTGTTGACTGTCATGGTGGGTTATTTCCTTCCATGAAAGGGTCGCTTTCTTTCTGTTGCTGAGTTTGGGCCAGTGACTCTGCTTACCTTTTCCATCTGCAGTCTGATTTGGTTTATTTCTTTTAATCCCCAGTAATGCAACTGAAGTGAAATTTCTGCAATGCTGTTTTGTGCGAACAGAACTATGAAATTTTATGGCCATCTGTTCCTTCACTGAAATAAAGAGATGCCTGACAGAGGCTTCAATAAAAAAAAGCTTAAAAGAATCAGAATCTAACAAAATGGACTTAACACACAGGGAGATGTTCCCATTTCTATGTATGTAATATCTTTGAATGCATTAGGTGTGTATGTGGCAGAATTTGTTATTTTTAAAAAATATATACATATATCCCACCTGATAGAGAAGGAATTGTGTTTCATTACTTGGATATAATTATCTCTCTGTGTGTGAAGCTGCCTTTTCTTGTCAAAAGCAAAGGAAAACCGCTAAGTCTATTATAACCCCTCTTTTGATGTTTTTATAGGATATAATGAAAGATGAATGCTCAGCACTGAAGCTGCAACTGAAGGAGAGAGATGAACTCATTTCCCAACTGCGGGAAGAACTGGTGAGTGGGATTCAACGCTCCTAGCAGAGTTCATCCACAAAGCAAATGACTTTGTTGGGGCCCAAAAGTGTGTGTTTTATACACACAAGCTGAGTATTTACTCAAGTGCAAATGTAGGTTTTTTCATAGATATGCCATCAAAAAAATAGGGGGTCATCTTATATTTGCATACAAAGTGCAGTTATGCCCAATAACGTTTGTGTGTGTGTGTAACATTTTTAAGGGAATATCTTACATTCAGGGTCGTTTTTTCTTTGAGTAAACATGGTATATAATATATTTGTGCCTGCTGTAAAGTAGATAGCCAAGAGCCATATTAATCATTCATTCTGATTCAAGAAGATTTACAAGTCCTCGGTATCTGGGGACTTGTTATTCTCAGAAAGGGATACTATGCAGGGATGCTGATAGTGGTTGTTTGTTTTGGAAGATTGTGTTGACAGTTGTTGTGCAGTATCAAAGAAACATTAGGCACTGTTGGAAGAAATGCCACAGCTCTGTGTAGATCCTACCTAGCATAGAGCTCACCCCCCCCCCACACACACACATGTAAGACCATTTTAGTCCATGTATCTTGTTTTATCTGGCCAAGGGCCGCAAATAAACTATCTATCTATCTATCTATCTATCTATCTATCTATCTATCTATCTATCTATCTATCTATCTATCCATCCATCCATCCATCCATACATCCATACATCCATACATCCATACATCCTCTTTTGATAGCTCGTGAAATGCCAGGAGCATGGTAGGCTTCTGGACCACTCTGGCCCAGCCATTCCACAGGATGGGGCCACTACAGATAAGGCACATATACAGGCAGCTGTTAATCTTACACATCTCCAAAGTGGTAGCTGAAGAAGAAGGCCCTGCTCAGATGAGTGAAGTTGTCCTGGTGGAGCATAGGAGGAGAGGCAGTCCTGCAAATATGAAAGTCCAAGGCCATGACAGTCTTGGTATATGAAAGCCAATACCTTGCATTGAGTTCTGTAACCAATGGCAGCCAATGAGGTGACCACAGAATGGGTGGAATGCGCATGTTCCGCCTAGCCCCTGATAACCAAGCTGTGCCCTTCTGCATCAATTGGCACCTCTAAGGTGGCTTTTGGGGAAGACCTCATCTAGACTATTTTGATTGGGATAGAAGGTCACTGACCCCATTGCATCCATTCTGTATTTTTTGAACTAAGGCAAAAGCTTGGTTCTTGTGCTAGACTGCACTGAATACTGGTAAAGTATTTGTCATGGCATTAGAAAATACCTTCTTTTTCAATGCAACTTTTTACTTTAAGTGGCTTGCATCTCTTTTGACCCCACCCCACACATTTTAGACCTTTATTTTATATTCATTTTATGAGTTAAGATATATAATTTTATATAATTATACACTGCTACCTTGCTTGTAACTTCAGACTGTGCTTTCCATATTGACATCAAAACGGGATAATTTTTGGCAAAATAACCATAACTTGGGGGGGGACTTAGTTTTGCTTGAGTCTGAGAGTTACTGGCTGTGATCAGCCACTGGTCAACAGCCTCCCAGTGGAGTCTGAAATTCTCCTGGAATTACGACTAATCTCCAAACTGCAGTGATCAGTTCTCCTGGGAGCTTCAGAGGGCAGATTCCATGAGGAGGGGAAGGATTTCAATGCCATGGAATCCGATTGCCAAAGCGGCCATTTTCTCCAGGTGAACTGACCTCTATCGAGTGGAGACCAGTTGTAATAGCAGGAGGTTGGCAACCCTAGTTGAGATGCATTTATTTTTCAGGAAAGTTCTTCATCACCACTCTCTCTTCATGACCTACCTGTCTCAGCAAAACATTCTTATTATTTTTTAAAGCAAAAATCTTAGCCTAATTAGTATTGTAAATTAATATTTGCTGTGTATTGGCATGGATCCAGAGGCACAAGCATAAGGCACAAGTAGGTTGCTGGTGTCCTCCTCCAGCCTCAGCCCCCCTGGGGACTCTTTTCTGGAAAGCGAGAGGCTGCAGCTGTAGGCAAAGGAGGAAATCGCTGGCACCCTCATACTCTAGCAATATTTACTTTTGCACAGGGAGCAAATGCATGGTGTCGTGGTTAAAAGGGGTGGTTTGGAGCTGTGGAGTATGATCTGGAGAACCGGGTTTGATTCCCCACTCCTCCACATGAGCGGCGGAGGCTAATATGGTGAATTGGATTTGTTCCCCCACTCCTACACATAAAGCCAGCTGGGTGACCCTGGGCTAGTCACAGTTCTCTCCGAACTCTCTCAGCTCCACCTACCTCACAGAGTGTCTGCTGTGGGGAGGGGAAGGGAAGGTGATTGCAAGCCAGTTTGATTCTCCCTTAAGTGGCAGAGTAAGTCGGCATCTTTGATTCCAACCCATATTTGTCACTCCAATGACAAATATTTGTCACTCCAATGACAATGGAGAGGCTGCTCAGCTTCATTTACTGTGGTATTGGCATTTTTTATGTAAATAAATTGAAAATTCACACATAGGAGGTATATGTTAGCATTGGAAAAGTGAAGTTCTTTGCAAGAACCAAAAAAAGAAAGAAAGAAAGAAAGAAAGCCCCTTTTCAGAGCCTCTGCAATAAATACTGGTTATCTGTGTTGCGTTTCAGATGTGGTTACATTAAGGAATGATGTATTATGTAATTAGTATATAAAATTAAGTGACAAAAAGGGATACAGAAAGCATCAAGCTTTGGTGCGTTGGTGGAGTTCTGATATAAAATCCATCTTGTCCAAAGCATATATTATGAAGTGGCTGGCAGTTCTGCCGCTGCAAAATTATACTTTGTTGATACAGTGAGCATAGCATAGTTGATGCTATAGAATTAGTTCCAGTGGGAAGAGCATGCATTGATTTTAGATGACAGCAGCATTTGAGTTTCATAGCTGAGTTTATTTATTAGGTGTTAAATGTTGCTGTTATTATTTATTTCTGGTTTTCATTATTTCTATTGTTTCTGTTTATATGCTGCTTTCCTGATTTGCAGCTCCTAAAACCCTGTCCTGGATGGTCCAGGCTAGCCTGATCTCATCAAATCTCAGAAGCCAGCAGGTCTGGCTAGGACTTGGACAGGAGACCTCCGAGGAACCCCACGGTTGCTATGCAGAGTCAGGCAATGGCAAACCACCTCTGTTCAGCTCTTGCCTTAAAACCCCTACGGGGTCACCCTAAGCTGGTTGTGACTGAATGACTCTGTCCACCACCATAAGGATAAGGATAATTTATTAATTCGGTCACTGACCAGCAAAAACAAACAACCAAGCAAGCAAACAACAACAGCCACAATAGATAATATGAAAACCACAACAACAGCTACTACTGCTACTGCGAATAATCTCAGCCTAAAAATTACATATTATGTGTATGAATAAAATTTATATAAACATCGTACAACTGGGTGTGACCTTCTTAATATTTTGAGTAATAAAGTATTTCTGTTACTCTTATCCTGTCAGGGTACGACGTATTTTAATAGCCGCAGCACAGAATTTAGCAGTCGAGTGTAAACTGTGATTTTTCGTCAATGAAGAGCTTCTTAGCCAGAAACTCATGTAAAGCAAAGGGGAAAGAAACCTTGTGCGGACTTCTTGGTAGAATGAGCAGTATATCAAGACATGTTCTGAAGTTTCTATATCCCCTGACCCATAAGGGCAAAGCCTTTCTGATATGTGTGTATGTGCCCTGATTGATCTATAGTGGAAATAGGAAAATGCCTTAATAGCCAACTATTTCTGTATATCAATATGTCTAATTCTCAATGTGGCCAAATCTGTGGTTAATTAAATCTGGAAACCGGAGCCATGAAGAGAGAAATCAATTCTTTCTACAAACCTGAAAATGCCCCAGGTTTTCAGAAAAATCTACAAAACTACACTGGGGTTTAAAATTCTCCCAAATAATAGAAGAAGCACCTTTAGCTTTAAGACACTAATGTCCTCAGTGACTCTTACTATGCAACCACAACAATATTTCCAGCCTTCAAGCCTTGATTTCTGTCAGTAAAAATCATGAGGAGGGGGCAGGGACCTTTCATGCACTGTTTTGGCATTTGAGGGAGGGCTTATTGGGCTCATGCCCAGCAGAAACCACCAGATGACTTCCTGCCACCTGACTTGCATTCCTCACTCAGGCCTGGCTGCTTGCTATTGTTAACATCCCCACTCTGCCTTGGGCCAGTGATACACATGCAGCCTAATCCAGCTCAAACAGTTTTTGTGAGGATAAAATGGATGACAGGAGAATGATGTAAGTTGCTTTGTGAAGAAAGTTAAGGTACAAATTAAGTAAACAAATAACACATATAGCTGAATATGTGGGTCACATAAAGGGTAGATTGGTTAGTAGAGTAAAAGCAGAGAAGGAAGCAAGGAATGGTGAGGATATGGGGGTTGCCAGGAGGAGGGAAAGAGAAAATAGCTTGAGGGAGGGGATACAGGGGAAAATGAGGTGCCCTATTCAGGTCCTTGTGGGTTCCCTACCACACAACTGAGCCCAGCCTGGCGGCCAGCACCACTCAGTTGGACCTGGCAGCTGGCATTGCATAACCCAGCCCAGCAGCTGGCATCATGCAACTGGGCACAACCCCATGGCCAGCACTGCACAACTGGTTTTCCTTGGTATAGGCTGCCAAGGAAGGCCAAGTGAGAAAGCTGAAGTGGGGGACAGACAAAGGTAGGTTGGGTAGTGGGTGAGAAGGAGAGAAGGAAGCAGTAAAAAAGGAGAAGCTTTTAGGGGAAAACAGAGGAAATAGTAGGGAAGGGGCGAAATGAGATGACCGCTGCAAGTCCTTGCGGGTCCTCTACTTGTAAGTTTTCTGTTGCTATTGAGGTATATTGATTGA
This sequence comes from Euleptes europaea, assembly GCF_029931775.1. Classification (NCBI taxonomy): domain Eukaryota; kingdom Metazoa; phylum Chordata; class Lepidosauria; order Squamata; family Sphaerodactylidae; genus Euleptes; species Euleptes europaea. The sequence continues at coordinate 17,257,316 of NC_079320.1, forward strand.
ACAATCAAAAGCCTTCACATGCCACTGGATGTCAGTTAGCTCAAATTCATCGCCTTTTGCAGACTATCAGAACGAGGTCCTTCACCCTGACAGAAGGAGAATGAGATATTTATGTTTGATAGGCTGGCCCACAGAGAAAATACCTTTGCTACAGCAGCTTCATAAGAGGTGCTTAATGCCTTAGGACAAGCTGTTGGAACATATGCAGTAGATTTGCAGGTCCTTGGGTTTAATCTTGGCGGATTAAATAGATGGCAGGCATTAACGTGTTATAACAGGGCAATTTATCTGAAATCATTAGTATTAGAAATGGTGCATAAATTTATCATGAGAATAAAGCCAATAATCTCGAGATTATCTCTTTTTTTTTCTTACAATAACCTGTAGGTAGGTTCCACTTAAAGCAGTTATCCAACTGATATGTCTATTCCTGCCCCCATTTTGTACAGAGGGTGCACATGAATACTTACTATCACATTCCAAGTATATTACATTATGAGACTGACTTGAACTTTTCCAAATAATCAGGTCTTCCTTAAATGTGGCATTTGGGAGGGGGAATCCTTGGTCATGCTAATGCTCATGCTCATTTACACTAGCCATACATCAACTTACCTCAAGTATAGTTTTTAACTTGTTAAACATGAAGTTTCCCAAAAGTAGGGAAACATAGGGTTGGATCCAAATGGTGAAAAAAACTAGTTCACTCTGACCACACAAAAGGCTACATTGGGTACCATGGAACCTGCATGGACAAAAATTGTGTGAGATGGGAGATACAGTAAGGAGGCGAAGTGGTTGAGGTTGAACAACAACAAAAAATACCTGGCCAGATCCAACCCATATGCAAGTACATATCCTTTGTGGCAAGATAGATAGAAACAGTGAAGCAGTGAAGCAATTTTAATCCCGCTCAAAAAAAAAATATATATATATATATATAGGAAATTGAATTAAATTTCATGCCTTTGAAATTTTAATGCCATGATAATCTCTGTTTGATAAGAGTAATGGTGGTTCGCAAGGAAATCATATTGTGTATTCATCTCTATGATAATTGCATACTTGTTCTGCATTCTATTATAATTTGTGATCTTATTTCACATTTGCTATTTTACAATAGAATATTACAGGTCCGTGGATGATTTACATAAAAAGAGACAGCTGTAAGTACTTTCAAATCCTCTTTCTTCCTCATATTTAGGAAACATCTGAGCAGAAAAGAAATAGATTAGGTGTACTTAAACATTATTAAAGTGTCAGATTCTACCCCCCCTTTTTTACAGGGAGAATTAATTGCACATATTCCAGAAAAAGGCTTATCTCAGCAGTAATTACTCTTCGAGTCAACTCTGCAAGGCAGCTGTAGAGTGTGAAAATGACAGTATCCAATGATACACAATGTGGATTAGCCAGGCAGTTCCTCGCGCTCTCGGAAGCCTTGATGAAAAGCTGCCAGCAAGATAGAATCTTTAATATTCCTTTACACTTGTGGAGGTGATTCTGCATATTAGTTTAAGTCTCTATCACAAAGCAACGTCGTCCGGGGCCACTCAGCGCCGGAATCAGATAAATGATTGTCATGCTGCCAGTGCAGGAAGAGGCTTCAGGTCTGATGCGGATTCCCTTAGACATATTTGCATAGAAATAATATGGCAGGAGTTGAGTGCCTCGGCAATAAAACTCTGTCCTTAAGTGTCTTGAGTGATGTTACAATGTGACTAACACACCTTTAATAATAATAATGCATCACATACGCTCAACTACCGTTCAGATGTCACCGGTAGACTGCTAGCTTCAGAAGCAATGCATAATTTTACTGACAGGTCTCCTTGCAGATTTAGATAAATATGACCAGGCTTTACTTTGGAAGTGTCTTCATTTTTTCGTTCGCACTGAAGAAATCAAAACCTTGCTGTGGGTGGGTGGGTATTCCTCATGTTTCCTAGTAGCGCCAATGTAGTAAAAATAAAGTGTTCAAAATTAGCTGCTGTGCCATTTTTCATTCAGCACCGCGGTATTAATAAACCATAAATTGGGGGCCTGCAAGGGGGATGAAATGAAACACGGGAATGAAAACATTTGAGACATTTCTTTCTGATCTAGATTCCCCCACCACCACCACCACCTTGGGGTTCAGCAAGCCAATCTCCGGTTCTTGCTTTGCTTTTTAAAAAACAACAACTCTGTTCACCTGCCCTAGTCTTCCAAGGCCAATTAACATGCTTGGGGGGGATTTTATTTATTTAGAAAATCTGTATGTCACCTCTATCTTGACCTGGATGGCCCAGGCTAGCCTGATCTTGTCAGATCTCAAAAGCTAAGCACGGTTGGCCCTGGTTAGTATTTGGATGGGTAACCACCAAGAAATACCAGGGTTGCTATGCAGAGGAAGGCACTGGCAAACCACCTCTGTTGGCTTTTTGCCTTGGAAAACCTACTGGCTTGCCGTAAGTCAGCTGTGACTTGATGGCATTTTACACACATGTGTCGTCTCTCCAGAGACCTACTTGAGGCAGCTAAAAACTAAGATAATAAAACAAAGCCATTAAAACTCAATCATTAAAATCAAAGCCATTAAAAAGACCAGTGTTATTAAAACAAGCCACTAAAAACATAAAGCCCTATATAGTCATCAAATGGGTGTACTCCATTCAGTTGCATTCTGGAAACTTACGTAGACTGGATCTCAAGCTGCTGGAGATATTATCTTCTGTGAAAGGATGACCATTATCCTGTTCAAAGTTATCAGTTTTGAATTGTTTGATTCTGTATTATTTACTTCATTTATACCTTGCTTTCCTCCCCCCATAGGGATCCAAAGTGCTACCATTGTTCTCCTCGCCTCCTTTTAATGCTCACAACAATCCTTGAGGTAGGTTGGAAACCAGCAAGTTTCCCAGACAGAGGAGGGATTCAAACCTGGGTCTCCAAGACCCTAGTCTGACACTACACCACACAGGCCAAAGGATGCTAAAGGCATCTGAAATAATCTAGTTAACAATATTCACTTGACTGAAGAGAACCTAGGTTTAAATTTGTAACACATTGTTTCATATACAGTCAAATGTGGATGAAGTACAAACATCCAGTTGCCCAGTGGCACACAAAAAAGAATTCAGCTTTCTGCAGTAGTCAAAACATAGTTTTTTTTTTCATTTTCTCTGACTCCTTCCCGTTCCTTTGTTTTGTACCAGTTCTCGTACTTCTGCATATCTTTGTAACAGCAACTGGAGAATGAAGTAGTACTGTTTCCTTTATTTTAGTCTGGCTCACGTTCACCTTTGTAAAAGTACCTGTCTTGTCTCCCAGCACTGGACAGGGCTCAAAGACCTACTTTATCATTCCCTAGTTCTTGGGTCACCCTGACCTGGATGGCCCAGGCTAGCCTGACCTCATCAGATCTCAGAAGCTAAGCAGGGTCAGCCCTGGTTAGTATTTGGATGGGAGACCACCAAGGAATACCAGGGTTGCTGTGCAGAGAAAGGCACTGGCAAACCACCTCTGTTAGTCTCTTGCCATAAAAACCCCAAAAGGGATCGCCATAAGTCAGCTGCGACTTGACAGCACTTTACACACACACACAGTTCTTGGGTCAGCTCAGAAGAATTGGTAATTTGTTTTTATTTCAATGAACAAACCACCCCTATTGCCATATTGTGAATTATATGACTATTAGGAAGAGGGAGGGTTTCTGTTTTAAAGACACAAGTTTTACTCTATTCTGGGCGTTCAGAATAGCCAGTGCGGTGTTGTGGTTATAAGCGGTCGATGCTAATCTGGAGAACCGGGTTTGATTCCCCACTCCTTCACATGAGGGGCGGTCTCTAATGTGGTAAACTGGGTTGGGTTCCCCACTCCTAAACCTGAAGCTAGTTGGGTGACCTTGGGCTAGTTTGAGCTCTGTTTGAGCTCTCTCAGCCTCACCTACCTCACAAGGTGTATGTTGTGGGGAGAGGAAGGGGAGATTGTGAGCTGGTTTGATTCTCCCTTAAAAAGTAGAGAAAATTGGCGTATAAAAAGCAACTCTTCTTCAGAAGTAACTACGTTGTTTTTTGGATCCTGGCCATTATATTTATATTTGATAAATTGTTAAATTAAAAAAGAGTTGCTTTGTTGGTTAGTACTTCATTGGATTCTACTATATTTAAAACTCGTGGGGATTCACAGAAATATCCGAATGCTTACTTCAATACAGAGTATTAGACAAAAATTATCTTTGCTTTATTAGAAATGCCTGCTACCTAACCTCCTTCAGCAATCTCGGTGAGATCAACAATATTCTGTGATCCCAATCTGAAATTTGTCTATTAGGCAACTGCAGGATCTTTTTCAGAAGCAGGTACTCCGACATCAAGTGCTGGCTCAGTTTGTTTTTGTAATCTTATTTCCATACGAATATTTTTATCGTTGTTAAAATATGAGGCTGTTCTATACAGTAATAAATCATCCTTGCAGAGATGTAAAATTATGGACATCAGTCTAACTTATTGTTGGCCTTGGGGTATGTGGGGGGGGGGAATATGATAAAGCTGTAGAGAAAATTAGAAAGTCATTTTGGTCTCTCTCTAAATGGGTTCCCCAACAAGTTCTGAAATATTCATTAGAAATTGATGATACCATTTAACAAAGAAGCTTTCCCCTCTAATAGTCCCTCTTTAAAATATAGTACTCCAAAACTTGGTTGTTATTTTGCTTTAGATTATGCATTGTATAAAACAATCTTCATGACAAATGTGGCAGTTTGAATAGTAAGGATGCTCAAGTAGGAACAATAGGTGATCACATGCCACTACAATTTTGATGGTGTATCTTTCAATTTGTATAAATGCGTAATTTGTTTTGAAATCAGAAAATCCCCATCTTGGCACTTGTTCGTAGGATTTCTTGCATTGGAAGGAATTGTTTGCTCATTCAAGGTGTGTTCTGTTTCTGGCTCCAGAAAAGGAAATCTTGTACTCTGATGTTCTGTATGTAACCATGGCAGCCCTTTCAGGTATTCTGGGTTGTAACTTCTGAATAAAGCCAAGCTCTTGTGCAACCTTTATACAGGGTATCACTAGCAAATGGATGAACTCAGAAGTAATGATGGCTCTATTGTCTGATGCTAAACCTGAAACAACTGCTTCGGTTCCAAAAGTTTTGGTAACGTTATTGAGACGGGGATCCATGAAGCCCGTCTAATATTTTAAGTTGCTGTTGTGATTGTGGTTTATCTATTGAATGGTCAATGATTTTGACTATTATTGTTTATTGTATTATATCACAGTCCGGCTGGATGGGCAGATTATTTTAACCTTTTGCTTAATTTCAATAATGTGGTATATTTTATATATTTCATATTTATTTGTATTTTATATATTCTGTATATTTCTGAGCCTGATAGGGGCCCTGGTTTGTTCATCTTGGGTTGGTGTGATTTGATTTTGATCGTGAGAATCTGTACGAGATGTCTTTTTAACTATGCCTATTAAAGGTTAATGATGATGATGGTGATGATGATGAAGTAATGATGGCCAGATACACATAGTGTGTTCTGTTACTGGCTCCAGAAAAGGAAATCTTGTACTCTGATGTTCTGTATATAACCATGGCAGCCCTTTCAGGTATTCTGGGTTGTAACTTCTGAATAAAGCCAAGCTCTTGTGCGACCTTCATACGAGGTGTCACTAGCAAATGGATGAACTCAGAAGTAATGATGGCCAGATACACATAGACATTGTATTGATTTGGAATCTATAATTTTAAAGTATGTTTTAGAGTATGTTTTAGTTGATGTTTTTGAATTTTAATGTTGTAACCCGCTCTGAGCCCGGTTTGCTGGGAATGAGGGGAGGCTCTAAATGCAATAAATAAATAAATACACACTCAGTAACCATATTCACATGATACAATGAATGCTTATACACCATTCATATATGTGCATATGTCTGTAAGAAAGAGCTAACTCGTGTTCGCATTATAAATGAAACTGAAGAAGAAGAAGTTGGTTTTTATTCCCTGCTTTTCTCTGCCTTTAAGGAGTCTCAAAATGGCTTTCAATCACCTTCCCCTCCCCACAACAGGCATTTTGTGAGATTGGTGAGGCTGAGAGAATTCTGAGATAACTGTAACTAGCTCAAGGTCATCCAGCAGGTTTCATGTCAAGGAGTGAGGGAACCAACCCAGTTCTCCAGATTAGAGTCCACAGCTCTTAGCCACTATGCCATGTTGGCTCACTACACCATGCTGGATAAACATACCTGGGCAAATAGGAGGTTTCAGTCACATGTTCAGCTAAACATGTGTTGAATATAATATGAGAATTACTCAACACATGTATAAAGAAAAATCAAGTGTACATTGTGCATAGATGACATGTGTATTCACTGTAACTTGGGAACAGGGCATCTGTCACTTTGGTAAACCTTCAACCAATTCCAGTTTGCAAAGAAATCTGCAAAATAGCTAATTTTTTAAAACAAATTTGGAATAGGATGCAGAAGTTCTTTCTTGCCTTGTTGTGGCATGGCATAGTGATGGCGGCAACTGTGAACAAGGACACCTGATGATAGAAGTTGGACATAGAGAGTCTCCTTCCTCAATAGTTTCAGATGCTGTTTTGACTACATCCAGAGCAAGGCTATTTCACCCCAGGAAAAGTAGTTCATGGAATGCCTAACATGGCAGGAACCCTGCGGTCTTCATTTTTCAGAGTTTCCTGGAGGCCCCTTGGATGCAACTAAACTAGTGTCTGAGGTGCTGGAGAAAGATGGACAAGCTGGGAAGAAGTGTCTTTCTTCCTGCCCAGCTTCTGGCCTTAGAAGATTTGGAGCTGTCATGTTCATCTTCATGTGGGCACTTCAAGCTGCCAAGCTGCCAATGCTTGTACTCCACAGAATGGGAATCCACATTCTGGCAACAGCTCTACTCAGTACTGTACTATTTTTTCTACTAGGAGGAAGAAAAGAAAGCTGAGAGATGGGCTTTGATCTCTTCTTACTCAAGCAGCAGGAAATAGGAGAGAGATGGAAATAAAACTGCCATACTCTGGTTATTTTCCTGATAGCTATTCTGGGACAACACCACACACGTAGGATGTTATCTGCAGCCATCTTAACAATTAGGGTATCCCTAAGGTCCTAAGCAGAGTTGCATCCTTCTAAGCCCATTGACTTCATTGGATTTAGAATGATGTAACTGTTCTTAGGAATGCACTGTAAGAATGGAAAGCATGAAGAAATAGGTTCATCCTCTGTTTTAAAAATCCCTTGGTACATCTACATTTGAGCTTTGATCATTGTGGACTGAATGAATTATTATCTGAATTATTTCCAACGATTACTGCTATAACTATTTCAGTTATTGAATGGACTGAGTACATAATTATGGACTTTTCTTCCTGAACAACTTCCAAAGGTGGTTTAGGTGGGGTACACCTTAATGCCTTTGAATTTTGGAAAAGATTATTACTATGAGGAGCCTTCTAATTTTAAGATTCTTTATGTAAACAAAAAGAATCATAGTGTTGGGTTTGAACTAATGGAACTGATTGTTGATAAACATCTTGTATAATAAAGCCAGGAGCCCCGTGGCGCAGAGTGTTAAGCTGCAGTACTGCAGTCAAAAGCTCTCCTCACGACCTGAGTTTGATCCCGACGGAAGTCAGTTTCAGGTAGCCGGCTCAAGGTCGACTCAGCCTTCCATCCTTCTGAGGTCGGTGAGATGACTACCCAGCTTGCTGGAGGTAAAGGGAAAATGACTGGGAAAGGCACTGGCAAACCACCCCGTAAACAAAGTCTGCCTTGGAAATGTCGGGATGTGACGTCACCCCATGGGTCAGGAATGACCCGGTGCTTGCACAGGGGACCTTTACCTTTATAATAAAGCCATTTACTAGTTGCTGGAAAAGAAATGAATATTCAACCTTTATTTTTTGCTCACTTAAAAAAGGATATTAAATATATAGATTTCCTCTCCTTGGACAATAGACTTCATGAGATTTTGATATTGTATCACATATCAATCTACTGTCATTCTATGAAAATGTGCTGAAAGGGCAACATATCCTTCCCCTAATTTGAAAGCATTTCTCATTTACATTATAAAGAGAGGAAAGCCTCCACTAATGTAAATTATGGGATAATCTTGCTAATTATTCATTATGCAATTGGTTGGGTTTGCCTGGAATATTATCTGTCTCCTATTATAGCTGTTTAGGTCTCCAGGGCCGTGGAAAGGAAACATTTCACTGATATGGTGCTCAGCAAACTCTGCTAGAGAAAACATGGAGCTGAGACCACATTATGTTGCATTAATTTTGCATATATAATTTAATGAAAGAGGGTCAAATCGCTTTCATTGCTGGGAGTGATTCTTATATATTTAAACTGAAATGGCAAGCAAATAATTTAATATTTAGTAGCTGATGTCCATCATTGTGATGAATGCCGAGTATGATGGTCCAAATACCTGCAGCTCAGTTTTGAACAGGGTTCAGCAAACCAACCTCTTCTTTAAAAAAATAAAAGAGCAGCCAGGTCTGAAATGGAGATCCCCAGCTAAAATCAGAACCAGACTTGAACTTATCAAATCATTCGTTGACAGACAGCAAATTGTGCAGATTATTATGGGCTGGATGGGAGGGGCTGTGGCTCAGTGGTAGAGTATCTGCTTGGCATGCAGAAGGTCCCAGGTTCAATCCCTGGCATCACCAGTTAAAGGGACTAGGCAAGTAGGTGTAGTGAAAGGCCTCTGCCTGAGACCCTGGAGAGCTGCTGCCGGTCTGAGTAGACAGTACTGAATTTGATGGACCAAGAGTCAGATTCAGTATAAGGCAGCTTCATGTGTTCAAGAGCCACCAGGATCCAGGATAAAATTGCTTCAGGAGCCAAATCTGTCTCACCATCCACAGTTTGCCACACTTGTCTTACACAGCAAGGCCAGCTCTGCCCATATGCTGGAACCAGCGGCCTTTCCCACTTCAAAAGGAAGGATGTTCAAGAAAGTTTACTATATGGCTTGAATTGTTTGTTCCTTCAGTAAAACTGCAAAATGAATGTGTGGCTGCCGTTCATGTGGTTGGAGGGATGCCAGTCACCTCTCGTGCATGTGAACCTGAGGTAGTGCTAAAATTCCTTTATGGCCCGTTAGGCCTGAGAACTGAGTCACAGGAAATTTGAACATAAGAGCATAGCATAAGAACATAAGAAAAGCCATGCTGGATCAGACCATGGTGCCTCTAGGAAGCCCAAAAACAAGACGACTGCAGCAGCATTGTCCTGCCTGTGTTCCACAGCACCTAATATAATACGCATGCTCATTAGATACCATAGAGAATAGGTATGCATCATGACTATTATCCATTTTTACCAGTAGCCACGAAAAGTCCTTTCTTCCATGAACCAAAGGTCTGATTCAGTATAAGGCAGCTTCATGTGTTCATGTGTTCACATCCAGCGATATCATTGGGAGTGCCACTGGGGCTCTCATGGGGTTCTATGTCCACAGTGGTGAAAAGCGACGTTAAGTCGTAGTCGACTTATGGCAACCCCATAGGGTTTTCAAGGCAAGTAACGGACAGAGGTAGTTTGTCATTGCCTACCTCTGTGTAGCAACTCTGGACTTATTGGCGGTTTCCCATCCAAATACTAAGCAGGGTTGACCCTGCTTAGCTTCCAAGTTGTGACAAGATCAGGCTAGCCTAGGCCATGCTACTCAAAATTCTCTTTCCCTACTAGGGTTGCCAACTTCCAGGAACTAGCTGGAGATCTCCTACTATTACAACTCATCCCCAGCGATAAGGATCAGTTCACCTGGAGAAAATGGCCACTTTGACAATTGGCATTGAAGTCCCTCCCCTCCCCAAACCCCGCCCTCCTCAGGCTCTGCCCCAAAAATCTGTCAGTGGTGAAGAGGGACCTGGCAACCCTAATCCCTACCCCTATTTACTGCTGCCGGGCATTTTCATAGTGGCAGCGGATACATTGTTCAGGGCTGAATTGGCCATGTGAGCAATATCATTAAAGTAAGCAGTGGCAGCAATGGCAAGCACCAAACTAGCCAGCCGGTTGAGAGGAAGGGAAATTCTCCCTGCCCTTCTTCCCTCATGCTCCACTTTCCCTCACAATATTGGAACCATATGGCAGGTGGGAAACATCAGCATGACTCTGAGCCATTTGCCATTGATGGGATGCAGCTTTAATTGACACAGACAGAGGATTCTGCCAGAGCTGCTCAAGTAGGTTTGTAAGACTAGGTTTTGAGAATGACAAAAGCTTCCTGGTTCAGTCTGGAATTGCTAATCGAAGTACATGTGGGGGCAGGAGGACATTATAAGATCATTGTACCTGCTGAGCGCGTGGTTCTTACCTAGCAAAAATGTTTATCTGCTGGTAAAATTGCATTTAATTCCCTGGAGCAGAGTTTGTCCCATCTTGTTTAATTTATGAAAACAGTATTCATCCCTTAAGGGACAAAGATATTTGCTTCTTGCTTCCTGTGGTTTTTCAAACAGCGGGAGGATGTGGTTCGTCAACAATCTTCCGCCAAATTTCTTAATAAATTAAGTTTTCTGTCTGTAGAATTATCTGATCCTTATTATCCCAAGGCAGTGTTAATACTGCCATGACTTTCCTTTGGGTCATTGGTCAGAACCCCAACTGTATCATCTGTAGTCCTGTATGATTAATCATGGCTAAGTGCAGGTGTTGGTAGGCTGTGAATTTTGGCACAAATGCAAGTTGAGGGAGGCCTTGAAATGTCCTACAAACGATCTCTCCTAAATTTGACCAGCGTGTGTAGTGGTTAAGAGCAAATTTGGTGACTCTACCTCGAAAAATGCCCCGGGAGAATTTTAAAAGTACTACTCACTTTTCACAGTCTGTAATAGTCGCATCGTACCCAAGAGTCATGGGAAAACTCAGTTTCCCATGAATGCTTGCAATGGGCATGCACAATTTCATGAGAAACTGAATTTTCCCACGATTCTTGGATGAGGAAGCAGGCGGCCATTACAAACTGTGAAATGTGAGTACTTTTAAAATTCTCCCAGAGGGGCATTTTTCGTGGTAGAGTCACCAAATTTGCTCTTAACCACTACACCATGACGGTCAAATTTAGGAGAGATCGTTTGTAGGACATTTCCAGGCCTCCCTCAACTTGCATTTTGTGCCAAAATGCAAAACCTACCAACATAGGGCTGTTGAAAAAAAAATTCGGTACAGTTCGGCTTCGCCAAAATTCGGCCCTTTTAAATTCGGGACTCCTGGGAAGAGGGGCGGTGGGTTGGCAAGCCCCTCTGTTCTGCCCGCGTGGGCAGGGCAGAGGGGTTTAAAGACCCCCCTCTTCCTGGGACTCCCGGGAAGAGGGGCGGTGGGTTGGCAAGCCCCTCTGCTCTGCCCGCGCGGGCAGGGCAGAGGGGTTTAAAGACCCCCGCCCCTCTTCCTCAGAGGAGGAGGGCAGCTCAGGTTGGCCTACGACATCTGCACTCTCTGCGCAGAGAGTGCAGAGGGGTTTAACGACCCCCACCCCACCTTCCCGGGACTCCTGGGAAGGCGGGCAGGGGCCCCTTTAAACAGGTCTGTGCCTCCTGGCACAGCAGGAACAGGCATCAGAGCCACCAAGACCCATGACAGGGGATGAGGGCTGCTCATTCTGGCAGCAAACAGAACATCAAGAAGAGCAGGACTCCTCACCTGCAAGTTCTCCCAAGCCATCTGAGAAGCAGAGAATCAGGGCCCGGCTTCAATTAAGGGAACGAAGGCAAAAGGCCAGGTGGGCCTTGAGAGATAGAGCAAAGACAATCAAGCCTAATCAGGGAGGAGTGGAAAATGCTGGAACCGCAAGGCTGATAAAAGGCCAGGCAGATTGCCAGAGTTCTTGTGGGTTCAACACATGTTGAAGGCCACTGACTGAGAGAAGCAAACAGAAGCTCCAGCAACTGAAGCTATCCCAGTCAACTCCGGCGTGCAAGCTGACGCCTGATCTGAGAAACAAGGAGATTGGACTGGTAAGTGCCTCTACTCCTTTACCTGCTAATTACCTTGGTCTAGCCTGGTCCACAGGAAGAGAAAAGCCTGTGTCAGGCTCTGGTCAACGCAGTACTCCCATTGCTGTTGTTGAAACCAGAGGCCAAGCCTCGGGCCTGGTTACTGCCTGCATGCTACACTCCTGCCTGAGTACGACAGCAGAGGGGCTTGACAACCACCCACCTGCCTTCCCGGGAGTCCGGGGAAGGGGGCGGGGGGTCTTTAAACCCCTCTGCGCTCTCTGCGCAGAGGGGTTTGACAACCCCCCGCCCGCCTTCCCGAGAGTCCCGGGAAGGGGGGCGGGGGGTCTTTAAACCCCTCTGTGCTCTCTGTGCGGGGGGGGGGCGTTTAAACAGATCTGCACCTCCCAGCTGGGAGGCGCAGATCTGTTTAAAGGGGGGGTGGAACAGATTTGTGCCTCCCCACCGGGAGGCGGAGACCTGTTGAAAGCCCCCCCCCCGCACCTTCATGGAAGCCCCGTGAAGGCACGGGGGCGAATCTGCCGAATTTATTCGTCGAACCCTCGAAGTTGGCGAATTCGGCTCCCCCGTTTCCCGCCTTTTTTGAGTTCGGTTGTCCCAAACAAAAAAACAGCCAAATCGCGGAAAATTCGGCTGTTTTTCGGTTCAGGTCGAAACGAATCAACAGCCCTATACCAACACCTGCACATAGCTATGATTAATCGAGGTGGAGTCACCAAATTCACAGCGGAGCTTCAAAGTACTCTCCTTGCATGAACCACAAAGTTTGGTAAAGTTTAGGACAGGGGGTCCAATTTTATGGGGTCCAGAAGGGGTTGTTCCCTCCTCCATAGAGAAGTATGGTAAAGTTTACCATGCTTCTCTATGGAGGGGGGTGACCCCTTCCGGACCCCATAAAATCAGACCCCCTGATCCAATCATCACCAAACTTTGTGGTTCATGTAAGGAGAGTCCCTTGAAGCTACCCTGAAAATTTGGAGATTCTACCTCCAAAAATGCCTCCACAGGAGCTTCGGGGGAAAATCCCCATAGACTATAATGGTCACCAATTTTCTGTAAACCCAGAAATAAGCCGAATACCAATATTTACTGGTATGAGTATTTGGCTTATTCCGGGTTTACAAAAAAAATCAGGCCTAATAAACCCGGACCTGCAATTTACCAATTTTTTAAAATTTATTTTTTTGCATAACCCAAAATAAAAACAAGCCCTTATATTAGCAAATACAGGGTTGATAATCTAAAACAACGTGCCAAACATTTGGCATGTACTTTTACATTATTAACTCTGTATTTGCTGCCATAAGGGCTCATTTTTTAATATATGCATGAGTGCTTTGTAATAAATATGTTTCATTGTTTAATTGAATTTTATTTCACCCAGCCTTTTGGGTGTCCACCACTGGAAACAAAATGGGGACAGAGATGGCTTTGGTCTAACCTGCAAAAGCAATTATTTGGCTCTTACCACTAGACTATGGTGTCTTGTCCTTCAGCCCTAGACCAAGCAGAGGGTAAAATATTGCAATTTATATACTATGGTAATATTGTAGCCTTTCCCAATCATATGGCTCAGGACTTGCTGGAACTTGCGACGGTACTTATTAACAGGAACTTAAAGCTATTATCATACTTCTGTTCTTTCGTGACAATTTATATGGCTGATTTCAGAGGTATGAATCAGCTGATTGCCTTTGTCTCCCTTGATTGATTAGTTTTGAAGTATTAATGTACTGTGCTGTTAACATTAGCACAAAGGCTGCGGCTATTTTTCATCCGTGTACATCTTTTTAATAGGACTGTGAAATTACACTACCTGTGTTATGTATAGGCTGCCGGACAAGCTTCTTTTCAGCTCTTAATGTACTAATTCTTGATGAAAGAATCTGCCATTAGAGAAAAGAATGAGCTCTCTCGGAAGGCCGTTAAGGCCAAATGATGTGTTTTTAAAATTCAGACAGCATCTAAAAATATTCCATCTATTTGGACACTGCTTTGGAATGTGTTTATTAAACATTGCACTTATTAAGTGTGAAATTTCTCCCTCCACTTTAGCATGCACATCAATCAAAAGCCTGCTCGCTGATTTAATTTCCATCATTTTTCTGCCTTCGGACCTGGATCTAGGCTACTTTCTTGCTAAATATCTGAATACAAATAAGTCCTCGAAGCTCAGGCCTTACTCCTTTGAGCAAAGAGGCTTGGGTATTAATATCCATTTTTAAGGAGCTCGTAGAATGATCGATAGCACGTCAGAGCAAATTTGACTAAGGAGATTAAATAACGGGAAAGAAGCCTCGCTTCAATGTTTCATTTATTGTATTGATTTGTTGTTGTGTGTTTTGGGGGGGGGGGTCCATTAAAGTTGGTACTTTTAAGTTCTGCTTTCTTTGCCATCCAAACACCAGTGGGAATAACCATAGCCACAGATTCATTAGTAACAATCAGTGCATTGCAAGTGTCAAGCATTTTTTATACTAGGAGCTATTTCCCAGATGTGTTACTGCTATTTTTCATTTGATTCCCTATTTTTTGGTTAATGAACGTGCCTTCAGCCATCATAATATTTACTGTGGTTTTTTCCTGTTAACCAGAATGAGAATTTGTTCCCAAATTCAGCTAGGAAAAAACATTACGATGGCTGCTGTCTTGAAGGGGGGGGGCAAGCTCCTTAGAAGCTGGTGTGACCCCATGTTGGCATAAGTGCCTCTTTAACCCAGGATAAGGGGAACTTATGCTGTCGTCAGGGAACTGCGGATCTGTGCCGGCAGAAAATAACTGGAAGAGAAAACCTGCGCCAGAATGGGGGGGGGGCATTCCTGGGGCGAGGCTGCCTTTAGGCAGCTTTCTAACCCCTTTCACCCTGGGAACACCTCCTCACGCTATGGCATTGCTTTTTTGATGGTGTAGCCTCGCTGTTTTCGATGGGGGCATTTTCCTTCTTTTATATTTTAAATTCTTTTTATTTTTTTATTTTATTTTTTGGTGGCAGGGAAGCCGCTGTGGAGGTGGCGTGGCTGTGCTGCTCCTGTTGACTGCCTAACTGCCCCCCTTCAGGAATCGGCTGCCCGAGTACGATCCAGCTGTAGTGAAGTGCTTCAAAGTCCCATGGATTTCAGTGGGAAAGAATTTTCTGGTGGCATTTACTCTGAATGTATCCGGATACATTGTATCTCTATGGAGGCACAGGGTGAACTTTCCCACCATTTAAAGCCCGGTTACTCCATTGAGATAAATTGCAAAGATCACACTAAAGCATCTGAACACAGCCACTTTGCCAATGCATTTCAATGGAGGAGGATGGGGCGACCCCTTCCAGACCCCTTCACTCCAGACCCCCTGACCCAATCTTTACCAAACTTGGGGGTTCTTGCAAGGAGAGTCCCTTCTAGCTACCTGAAAATTTGGGGCCTCTACCTGCAAAAATGCCCCCCAGGAGCCATGGAAAGCCGCAGAAAGCCCCCATAGGATTTAAATGGCTGAATTTTTCAGGAAACCCGAATTTAAAGCTGAATTCCTACCTTTACCGGTATAGGAAATTTGGCAAAATAGCCAATAAACCCGAACCCGAATTTAACTGATTTTTTTTCAACAGCTCTACCTCTCAGGCCCTGAGGTCTGTGAGGCACAGGCCCCTCTGAGCACTCCGCAGGTGGACCTTGTGATCCTACCCCATCAGCAAGTTGTGGATCACACCCCCAGTGAGCCAACAGACCAGGAATCACCTGGAAAGCCCTGTACCCCATCAGCACCTTCCAATGACCCAGACCCACTGCAGGAGCTGTACCAAAGGTCCATGCCCACAGAGGTCCTCCCAAAAACCTCAGGATTTGAGACAAAGGAGGACCAGGGCAGAGAAAGGGACCCGATGAAGGAACTCACAATGAGCAAACTGAAGTCTTCCTCTCTCCACTCTCTCCCAGGAAGGAGATGGGGTGAAATAGCTCTTGGCAGGAGGCAGGACTTTAACCATGTCATCAGAAAGGGCGAGGATGCCAGCTTCTTATATAAGCCTGCTTTGCTGATTCAGCAGCTTCCATTAGGTTACTATCATTGCCTTGGCTTCTGCCTGCTTGGCATTCTCTTGCCTCCGTACCATACCTCCTGCCTGCTCTGCTGTATTTCTGCTTGCCTCATACCTGCCCTGGCTCTCTCTTTCCTGTCTCTTGCCTGCCTCATTCCTGATTGACACCCACCTGCCTGCCTCGTCTCCTGCCTGCGAGCCTGTCTCAGGAAGACAGCTGTCTTTTGGCTGCTGAACACGGCCACTTGTTTGTATAGAGTACAGAATGAGTGCTCTATTCCAAAGCACTCCCAGAGGCCTAATGAACCTTATGTTTGACACCACTGCTTTAAGATGTGCATAAATGGCTCAAATAATTAGAAGAAAAGATGCCTCTAGCTATATTTTCTATGAATTATAGGATTCTGACAGTTGAAACAGCTAGCTCCTAGGAACATGTTTTAGTGTATTTGCTATTTTCCAAAAGAATCTGTTAAAAAAAAGTGGAGGGAAATCTTTTCTTTTTAAACATTTCTCCTTATAAGCCAAATAAACTTTTGTATAACTTCTGCCTTTTTGCCATGATTGGTCTCAATCCAAAGAATGTCCCACAGAAATCAAGAATATTTAGGATTGAAATAAGACACTGTTATCTGTGCAATCTTCAAAATACACCTATTTTTTTATTGTTGCAGCCTGTAGTACTTCTGTACTATGTTTTGGAAAGAAAACGAGTCATTGGCATGCTGCTCAAAATGGTATCCCCATGTAAAAATCTCTGTTTTCCTTAATAATCTAAAAGATTACTTATTCTTCACTGCTCTGTCATCATCTTGTGAGTTTCCTCTTATTTGCTCCACTCCACTGGCAGAAAAATGTTGGCTTGGGTCTAACAGTGAGCTAGCAGAAATTGACATAAAGCAGTTTCATTTGCACAAGATCTTCTGCAGTACCTGGTGCATTCCTTCCTATACCTTAGAGGTTCCAAAAATCGCTTGCACACCTTGGGGATCTCTGCATTAAACTGATCTGCACTCAGGTTAATGTATCAATAGGATCCTTGCAGTACCAATTTTGTGACCCTTTAGGGTGACCTCTTATTTAAATTATGGAGATGTACAAGGCAAATTTCACTTGCTCTGAAGGGGTCTCCCTAGAGTTGCCAACGTCCAGGTATTAGCAAGCAAGAAGGAAAATATATCAGCAATGCAGACCACAGTAATATGCTAAATTCCTTTATTGAATAAAGAACATATATGCACCAAAACTATCTTATCATTGATCACTAAAACTAATCATGAAATAGGATCACAGTTATACTTGCCTTTTCCGCTAAAAAGTGCATCTTCAAGTAGCTTTGCACTTGAGAACCAAGCGCCAGTCGGGAGTCTCTCCTCACGGGGCACGGGTTTCATTTAGTCATCGGCAGCATTGGGCTTAGTCCCGGGAAGTTTTTGTGACTCTTGTTATACAGTGTTTGTTGAGTCTTTGTGTGTGTTTGTGTAAAGTGCTGTCAAGTCGCAGCCGACTTATGGCGACCCCTTTTGGGGGTTTTCATGGCAAGAGACTAACAGAGGTGGTTCGCCAGTGCCTTCCTCTGCACAGCAACCCTGGTATTCCTTGGTGGTCTTTAACAATTAGCTATTTCATGGTTAGTCTTTAGTGACCAATCATAAGATAGTTTTGGTGCATATATATTCTTTATTATATAAAGGAATTTAGCATATTACTGTGGTCTGCGTTGCTGATATAGTTTCCTTCTTGCTTGCTAATTTTTTCATCAGTACGCTTCTTTTTGCTTAACATCCAAGTATCAGCTGGAGATCTCCTGCTATTACAACTGCTCTCCAGCTGATAGAGATCAGTTCACCTGGATAAAATGGCCACTTTGGCAATTGGGCTCTATGGCATTGATGACCCTCCCCAAACCCTGCCCTCCCCAGGCTCTGCCCCAAAAACCTCCCGACGGTGGCGCAGAGGGACCTGGCAACCCTATCCAAGTGCTAGCCCGGGCCGACCCAGCTTAGCCCCCAAAATCTCCCACTGGTGACAAAGAGGGACCTGGCAATCCTAGGTCTTCCCCCTTCTCTATCTAGCAGTGTGGATTGTTAAATGTTAAATAGCAATGTGCAGTGGACTTAAGATGCAGACTTCTCAGCTTATTGTTTGGTGCATTTGGAAAATGCCGGTGAAACCAAGAGTTTGTAGGAGCAGTTCTTTCTTTGACGCCTTACATTACATTACCATTACCCTTTACCTCCTCCCACTTGACATTTGATGGAGTGCACTACCTTCTGGAAAGGTACTATAAATAGCACGATACTTCTCAAGGAGCCTGGGAGTGGAGATTTTATGCTTAGGACTAATTAAAGCAATTGAAAGCAATTGCATACAAAGAAGACGCCTTTCACAGCTCATCTGTTTTATGTGAAAATGAGAAAGATCCTCCCTGACTCAGTTAGGAGTTAGTTAAGCCCTCCACATGGTCTTTGCAGTTCCCTTCTCCATAATTGTTACTCTGAAATACAGTAGTAAACAGTGGGATGCAGTTTTCATTCTACTAGAGCCGGACTGCAAAGGGGTGGGTATTTGCAGTGAGCTCTATCCTGAACCATTTCTCTTAGCACCAGGGGGACTTATTGAACTTTATTCCAAAACTTTATTTGTTTGTTTATTATTTCAACTTCTACCCCGCTCTCTCCGGCCAAGGCTGGGCTCAGAGCAGCTTACAGAGGGGTATATCATCGCCTTCAAAAGAAAAAACCTTAAAAACCTTTAAAACAACATTTAAAATAGCCCCATGAAAACAATCATACCAGCAGATCCCAAGTTGGATATAGGGGAAAAAGTAACAGCAGTGGAAGTTAGGGGAGGCCAGCAATTATATATAAGGGAACCATAACTGGCTTCAACCATAGGCCTGGCAGAATAGCTCATATCATGGGCCTGGCGGAACTTAACATTAATTACCAAATATTATCCTGTTTCCATGTCCAGATAGAGTAAAATAACAATCGGGGTATTTTCTCTCTCTCTAAAATGTGGATTCATTGAGTTTTTTCTGCTCTATGTGAAGCTTTGTCCAGTACAAGGAAGCTTCCAGTAGTGGGATGTGCCCATTCCACCAAAAGAAGTCTCTTCGTGCCAGGAGCAGGGTCATTGCTTTAGAGAAAGGCTCCACTGTGAGTGGAATAGAAACTTTGGGCCCAACCCCTTAAAGTAAAGGTAAAAGTCCCCTGTGCAAGCACCAGGTCATTCCTGACCCATGGGGTGATGTCAGACTTTTGTTTTACGGGGTGGTTTCCCAGTGCCTTCCCCAGTCATCTACACTTTACCCCCAGCAAGCTGGGTACTCATTTTACCGACCTCAGAAGGATACAAGGCTGAGTCAACCTTGAGCCGGCTACCTGAAACCAACGTCCATTGGGATCAAACTCGTGAACAGAGCTTGGACTGTAGTACTGCAGCTTACCACTCTGCTCCACAGGGCTCAACCCCTTAGGTAGTGTGAATTGCAATGTTTCATTGGTATATGACATATTTATTAATGGGTTAAGCCAGTTAATGCTGGAGAAGGAAGAGAGATGTGATTCAGCTGCATAGTTTAATGAACTTCATTAGCATTTCATGGTTTTTCAGCTCAGTTCCAAATGGCCATAAGAGATCTTTACAGCCATTTTGAAAGACGGCAAAGTGTCCGTACTCTCATCCACGCCTACGCATACTGTTCAAACCATGGGGAATTCTTCAATTAAAATGAACCCACTATTATCTAGGAGGCTATTTTTTTTTCACTTCTATAGGCAGGAACTGAAAGCTTGGTTTGTAACAATGCTTTCTTTATATTGACAAGCCATGAATAGCAATGGAAATTAATTATATTCTCAGTTAAATTTCTGCTAGTGAAAATGCCTTGTGCTAGCTAGTTTTAGAAGAAACCGATTCAGCAGATTCTGAAGATACTTCTGTTATGCTTCCACGTACAATCATGTGGTTTATGGAACCAGAGGTTTGTGGCGAGAAATTATCTACTTCAGCAATATACATCATTGTTGCCGTTAGCATCTAGATTTTTTTATTGCAAAAGGGACGTACAATAGCACAGGGAAAGAACAAGTGCTTTGCATGGAAAAGATCCAAGATTTATTTAGTTTTAAATCCAGTTAAAGTATTTAAGGTAGCAGGGCTAGGAAAGATCTGAGCCTAATACCCTGCACAGAGGCTGCAAGTGAGGTGAGATAATACTAAGCAAGATTTTTAAAGAAATTATTTGTCTCACCATGTGTATAGATTCAAGACTCCCAGATGGAGAGCATCTTTACATCACATGTAAACTAATGTACAATAGTGCAGTGTAGAAAGCCATAAATCTAACCAATCATAGACTAGAAGGCTAATTTCACATATTTTAATTGTATATCATGTTGTTGTCAAATGGTAGTTCTCAGTTCTGAAAATGCACACTGTACCTTGAAACATATGTACAGTGTTGAAAATAAAATGGATTGTGAAAGAAATATACATAGAATTATACCCTATCTCCAACTGTTTATTTATTTATTTCTTGTATTTTCTTCATGTATACCCCACCTTTCCCCCACAGGGGTGGGGCAGCTTATGTCATTCTCCTTTACTCCATTTTATCCTTACAAGGTCATCCAGCGAGCTTCCATGCCAGAGTGGAGATTCAAGCCTGTGTCTCCTAGCATGTCATTCCTGCCACTACACCACACTGTCTCTCTTCTACTATGCAAAAGGGACTTCTGAAAACAATCAAAGTGCAACAATAAAACAAAGTACTGCAGCCAGAAAACAATAAAACTCAGCAATAAAATCGATGAGTGTAACCTTCATTAAATTCAGCCTCTCACGGTAAACCACCTTCAAGGCCAGCAACAATAATTCACCAGACCAGTAAGGAAATTAGTGTAACAAAAGAACGCTATGTCCACAAACTCCACAGCAATGGAATTTCAGCGTGACAATTTAATTTCCAAAGGCTTGCTGCAAAAAGTAACCTGACACAATTTCTGAAACCTTATCGTAGAAAGTAACACCTCCATTGGCGGTCCTTTACAAGAGGTGAGCACCACCAATCACAAGGCCACTGATTTTCCAAAACCCTGCTGGATACACCAAAGGTCTGACACACACACACATGAAGCTACATCATACTGAATTAGACCATCCGCTTATCAAGGTTAGTATTGTCTACTCAGACTGGCAGCTGCTCTCCAGGGTCTCAGGTAGAGTATTTTCACATAATCTACTGCCTGGTCCCTTTTACTGGAGATGCTGGGAATTGAACCTGGGAGCGTTTGCATTGAAGCAGATGCTCTGCCACTGAGCACAGCCCCTCCAGTATCCTCTTTCTCACTGTGGCCAACCCGATGCAGAGAATGAGCACAGCAGCCATCCCCTGCTGTTGGCCCCCAGCAACTAGTATTCAGAGAAGCACATAAGTGTAACCCAGTTTGGGAGTCCCTCAAATGGTCCCCATGCAAATATACCGACACGACAACTTCCTATTTCCTTTCTCCTGTATTCTAATTCACACAGCTAGCCTGAAAGTCTTACACCTAAACTGAAAAAACAACTGGTGCTAATGTCAGAAACTAGTTTTCAAATACCATATGGGAGAGGCAATGAGTGGGCAGGATATGTGGTAAGGTTATTTAGCGTGTGCATTTCAAATTACTCAAAAATAAGAGTTGCACTGGGAAATTGTCTATTATTTTTGTCATTATTATCAAGCAGTGTTTTGCTTTTAACCCTGCGTTATTAAGACGGGTGATTCAAAGTAAACTCTTGATATTCCATTGCTGGAACAGACAGTGTACATGTGTTTTAGTTGATTATTTTTTAAGAGAGTTATGGAAGCATGGGAGAGCATTTGGTTTCAACTTGATATATGTATTTTTTAAAGGGAGGAAGGACACAGCTTTGAAAACTGAGAATGGAATGTTTCATTGTGGGAAGTCACCAGTGTAAACTTTAGTGTGTTGTTGACCTTTCTTGTGGAGTAGGTCAACTCTGCTGTGCTGTTTTTTCCATGGCTTTCCCCCCTCCTTAAAGCCCTTCCATGACAGAGGGCTGCATGCATTGTTAATGACGATTGTTTGGCTTTGTGGATCTTGGAGGTAATATAATCAGTGTAATTGAGAAGCAAGGAAATCTACACTCCACATGCTGATTTCTCCTCAGGGTTTCTTTGTAGCTTGCTGTTCCTGCAAAGCAGATTGTACTTCGACCTTCTGTATACAGATTATTTCAACCGGCAGGCAAAAAAAAATATCTGTCATTATAAGCGGAGACCCGTAAGACAGCCATATTGTAGAACGGTAATTGGAAATGTTCAGCCCTGCTCAGAGTATGAACTACTTGAGCGAAGAGAATGAAATTGTACTATGAGGTTGGTTAAGTGACCTGCGAGTGTCCATTCCAAAGGCAGCACTTCATCAAACCACCTTATTCTACCTTTTCACCTCTATGCCCTCATCTTCAGAAAGTAAACATATTCAGAGTATTCAGCTATATGATCTTCCTACAGGCATGGAAGAGAGTATGCCCAGGTGATGCTGTACTTATAATCTGCAGTTTACTAGTTTAATTTGCTGTTTTAATTTGTGTAGAAATGAAAAGGTTCAAATGTCCCACTATACCAGGGTTTAATTAAACCAACTAAGGTTAGTGTTCTCAACCAAATGCAGGCCAGTCCAATGAGTATAGTCAGTTGGGATGCATCAAACTGTGGTTTGAAGTTGGTTTTAGCCAAGGGTAGACTTTGTAATTCTCCTTGAGTCTCACAGCACATTCCTGAGCGAAATGGCTGCATTCCCAGCCCCAAAGGGCTTTGGAAGCCGCCTAAAGACGAGTCCTTCCCCAGACTGGCACTGGATCACCCTAGGAATGCCCCAGGAACACCCTCCCAGGGATGGCACACAGAAGTGCTCCGTCTGGATGCTGGCGCAAGACTGTGCCAGTGTCCCTGGGCCGCGCTGCCAGAGCAGCGCGGGGAGGATGACGTCTGGGCCGTAAGTGGGACAGCTGCTGGTGGCCATCCCACTTACACCGGCACAGCCCCTGTCAGATAAATAAAGTAAATAAATAAAAAGTAAAAATAACTATGGTTTCATGAGACATATAAACATGGCCATCCTGGCTCATTCCCGGTGGTGTCATTGTCACAGTGCAGGCCAGGATACCAGCTGGGTCTCTGCTGGAGGAACCATGGGAAAGAGGCAAAGGATAATGAAACCAGCATTAGTTCAAGCAAACCAGGATTTGAATGGTTGTCTGCAAGCCAATTCCTGATTCACCATTGTTAAAATAAACCATGATTCATCACTGTGGCTTCTGTGCAGTCCTACATGGGACTGCGCAGGCACAGACCAATGTGTGCCTGCACAGAAGACTATGTCACAGGTAGGTGCAACACTGTATTTTGCATTATGTCAAGAATTGAACCACTGTGATTGAAACCTCTAGAAATCTATGGAAACCGTATCTCCTAGAAAAGTCACAGTGACATCCCCCTGCCCCCTGGTTCATCTTAAAGTTGGTATACAGAATTCAAGATTTCCTAGAAAAGTCACAGTGACATCCCCCTGCCCCCTGGTTCATCTTAAAGTTGGTATACAGAATTCAAGATTTCCTAGAAAAGTCACAGTGACATCCCCCTGCCCCCTGGTTCATCTTAAAGTTGGTATACAGAATTCAAGATTTAAGGAACTGTTGGCGTTGAAAGCTGGAGGACTATAATGAATTTATAAGTGTGACTCTATCTAATGGTTTAAATGAGAACTCTTGAGGACTCTCTTACCATTCAGTGTAACTGCACTTTTGATATTACTACAGTTCTGTGTTTTTTGAGTTGGTGTGCCAGATTAGGTTTGAAGAAAAAAAATGGGGAAAGCTTTCCTAACTAGGATCAGGAGTGGAAGTAATTTGTATCTGAACATCTATCTATACTGACATCCATTTCTACTGACTCAGGTTTTACTGAGGAGTCAGCAACATAAATTTCCCTAGTGGCTGAAATGGGGTGGACACTGTTGGTACTTAATGGGTTTAATGCTAACACTGGTTTAGCTAAATGTAAAGCCTCTCTGTCTTTCATTATGCCTTCCTCCAGAGTAAGAGGTTTTTCCTTCAGAGGAAAGTTCCTTGCACTAGTTGAGAGTTTCACACTTAAGTTCCTCATTTGGCTGAGTGGAGTGGTACAGTACAATTTGATATGTACTAACTAACAAATTGCAGGATTATTTAAAAGAATCGATTGTTAATCCTCACCTAATCCCTGAAATGTCTACCTTGGTAGAAGCACTATCCATTGTAGTAGCATAGTGAACAAAACTTTCTTGTGTGATGTCTACAAAATAATATCTACAATATAAAGGTATGGGTCTTGAGGGACTTTTTGTTTATCAGTTAATAAACAGGTCTCTAAGGCATTTGGTTTGAATCTGAGGCCAGCCGTTTAACTGATAGAGTGTGGTGGTGGTGGAAAGTGCCGTCAAGTGAAAGCCAATTTAACAGTGATCCTGTAAGGTTCTCAAGGCAAGAGATGCTCAGAGATGGTTAGCCATTGCCTTCCTCTGCGCTACGTCCCTGGTATTCCTTGAAGGTCTCCCATCCTGCTTAGCTTCTGAGATCTGATGAGATCAGGCTCATGAGAAAAGGCTTTTTCTTGTCTCCTTTCGATTGACATTTTCCACTAATGAGGAGGGATGTTTGGAGGGAGGGAAGTTGCTAATTGTGAATTGTACATCTGCCCATCTTGGTTCTGAAAGCCAACTGGAAAAACGCTGGGATCTTTGCAAAGCCAGATGATCCGAGCTTTATCGCAAAGGCCATGTGCCAGGCAGTTTTAAGCCTTGAGCTGTTGGGCCCATGTTCAAAATTTCTTGAGAACTGCCTCAGATGGGTAGTCTTTTCAATACCAGCACTCTATTACCAATAAAAGCTACACAACATTAAGGGTGAGAAAACTGCAGTTGCAAATATGATGTTCCGAGCAGTGTGTAGTGTGCAAAGTCTTACCGAGACAAAATTTCAAATCCGCACTCAGCTATAAAGCTCCCTGGCTGATTTTGTGCAAGTCACAATTTCTCAACCTAACCCACCCTTGTGGAGTGTGAGTGGGATAGAAATATAATAAATGGGAACTGTTTTGTCCATTTTTATGACATGCTTCAAACTCTTGTTCTTCATCAGTACTAGGGAAGTTTTCCACTGACTGCTAGTTTTGTTTTGTTTTTCTTTGGGTTTTTTTTTGGGGGGGGGTTGGTTTTTGCCATCAAGTCACAGCTGACTTATGGCAACCCCATGGGGCTTTCAAGGCAAATTGTCCACTGACTGTTGGTTTTGTGTGTTTTTCCCCTTGGTTTTTTGTTTTGTTTTGTTTTTTGTTCGGTTTTTGCTGTCAAGTCACAGCTGACATATGGCAACCCCACGTTTTGCCATTGCCTGCCTCTGTATAGCGACCCTGACTTCCTTGGTGGTTGCCATCCAAAAAAACCAGAACCTACCCTACTAAGCTTCCGAGATCGGATGAGATTGAGCTAGCCTTGATTATCCAGGTCAGGGCACTGCTTGTTTTGCTGGGTGTTAAAACCCATATGTTCTGAGGTCCATGTTCTCCTTCTAGTACCAAGGAGTAGAACAGCAGCACAAGCCAGTTGTGATATGTTCTGAGTTGCTGGGACAGCATGACAAGAATTTTGATCTGTGTCCAGGTTGCTTTGGGGTATAACACCATACTCAACATGCCTGCAACTGTTTGTGGATCTGTACTCTCTCTTCATGTATTGCTTTGTATTGGGCTTGTATTGTTGTCTTCCTAAAAAAACTAAAGTATGCTGTGAAGTTTCAGGGCACACTGAGTTTTGGAACAAACCTTGATTTATTTACCAGCAAAATCTTATCATGCTCTGCGCCATTCTGGAAATCAGATTTATTTGTTGTGACAATAAGCTATAAATGTCTGGAAAACATGAACAGGATGCTGGTGTGGCTTTAATTTTTTTCCTTAACGCTATTAACATACTTTTCATAAAAATGTATGTGGACGAGGTAGACATTAAGATTCGTCTAGTGATAAATTGTACCTATTTTTAATACAGTTTGATACATTTGCATATAAATAAAGGCTGTTGGCAATAATTTAGATGACGTTAATATGGACATAGTAAGTGGCAGAACTGGGCTGCTGGAATACTTGCTTGACTTTTGTGAAGCCATTTGTGTCATTTCCGGAGTGAGATTAAAAGTGGCAGTTCTTAGGATGTTTGGGAGTGGATGGTCTGTCATACGAGATCTCATTTTACACTTGTTAAGCTTCTGCAGTGAAAATATTTGCTGACAAATGTACACACTTCCACAAAGCATATGTTGCGGAAAGTTTGCATATGTTAATATGGCCAAAGGCCAGTGGGAAAGAATTTCAGCAGTTGACCAAGCAGTTGAACTTCCATTACATCCACCGGGAGATTTGCCATCGACTTCAGTGGTGTGTGGATTTGTGCCCCTAATAATGTACTGTTTCAGTTCCTTAACTCTCTGGCATCATCACATTGATTTAGGAGTTAGGAGAACTGAAAACTTTATAGATTTTGTGCTGTTTGTACAGCAGTCTCTTAGCCTTTAAGATCTACTCTCATTACATTTTCAAAATTACTTCTACAATTATATATTACAATTACCCGCCCTGAGTCTGGTTGCAGCCAGGAAGGGATGGTCTATAAATTGAAATAATAATAAGTAAATTATATATGCCAGAACATCTTAAGTGCAAAGGAAAGTTAATCAAAGCCCTTAGAAAGTTCTTGGAAGAGGTACGTGAATATTTCTGCATTTCTTGTCTCTGGTCTCATCTACGATCCATGTTGATATAAGGTTAGGGCTTGGTACAGTTGGAGAAATGTGGACCTTTCCAATATCATGCTGGTGCCCGTGCATTTGAATGAAGAGTTTTAGCTGTTCATAATGCCCACCTGTAGTGCAAGGAAGTGGAATAGCTCTCAGAATTTTTCTATGGTTCAGATGGTGCATCTGAGCCAGGGAATTTCCCTTCTTCTCTCCTCCCTTCCTACTCCTCTCCAACTTAACTGTTGCTTGATTATGGCGGTAAGCTGGTTGCCCACACCACAAACGCCCAGAGTGAAGAAAGGGTTTTTCTATCTCTCCCTTCCTATTTTATTATTAACTGAGGTACTCAGTACTTACTGGGATACGTTATTCCCAGGATGCCTGATATTAGGGTATCAGGTGTCCTGAGGACTACATTTCCCAATATGCATAGGGAGGCTTAGTCATTGATGAACCAGGTGAGCAGGGGGGAAACATAAATAGATTCTTCCTTTTGGCACACCTGATGACATCACTGGGGGAATCATGGTATTCTGAAACTCTATGAATGCTTGTAATCAGGTTTGATATAATCTATGCAATGTTGTAATTTATGCTGTGTTGCAGTTTATTAGCACATAGCACAACTTTCCAAGACTCACAGATGAACACACCCATGTTCATCTTATCCTTAATCAGACCATTGGTCCTTTAGCGTCAATATTGTCTACTCAGATTGGCAGCAGCTCTCCAGAGTCTCAAGTCTTTCACATCACCTATTTTTTGGGGTGGAGATGCCAGGGATTAACCTGAGACCTTCTGCATGCCAAGCAAATGCTCTACCATGGAATTAGGGCCCCACTGATTATGAGGTGACCCCTTTAGACATGGGCATCACTAATACGTTAATTTGAATCTTAAGGAATAGTTTAATGTATAATACAATTTAATATTTCCATAGGTTTGGCAAATGAGATAAAATTGTACAGATTATTTGTTGTGATTTTTTTTTAAAAAAAATTATACTTAGTATTTTTCAAATACCAAAAAAGGTTACATGTATTCCTCTATCCCCGACAAATATAACCAGTGTTTTTTCACAAAAGCATTGAATTTTTTTCCATCTTCTTTACCATGCATATTCATTACATTTCTACATTTCTGTACTTTTCAAAATCTTCTATTAATTGTTTGGATTTGTCTTACTGAAGTATTAGCATGGGGAACTTTGTGACACAACCATCTCCCTCATCGATTATTGCTGTAAAAACAAACAAGCAGACAAAGTTGTGGTGATTGGAAACTTGTGGGATAGCAGACGAATGAATGGACGTGTTGTGTCATTGAGAAATAGCTAGAGGAAGAAGAAGAAAATCACCTCTAGGTTTCCCCATGGTGTTTATATCGAGGCCTGCACATAAAATGCTCAGAAAGATGTGAAGAGGTCTGAATAAGTCAATCAAATTTTGGATCTAAATTCCTGACCCTGCTGAAAATGGGTCTAGTCTAGGATTCAAGCCTCTCACACTCTGACTACATTGCCACCCCCTGGTGCTTGCCATGCTGTCATTGTGGCTACCATATTCTCTGTGATTCTGTACAAGTGTTGACTCTGGTGTGCTCTGGAGTCCAAGTAGAGGACCCCCTGGCTTCAACTGCTGGTTTACTTTAGAGGCATGGAGCACATCTTCTTACAATATTTGTCTTTCTTTCCTATGGAACTCTCCACCTTGGCCCTCTCTCAGGGCAATGATCCTATGTGGAATGGAGGTAGTAGGTCTATGTCAACTTTCCTTAACTTGGGGTTACTCAAGTCTCCAAAGGGGGTCACTCAAGTCTCCAAAGTCCAAAGCTGGCTACCTACCTTTTCTGCTCCCAGTCTTCCTTCTTACCCCATCCCTCTTCCTTCCATCTTAATTGTACTTCCTATGCTTCTCATTCTCTGCATGCTCCCAACAACTTCTTTTCCTTTACTTCCTTCTGTCTTTCCTATTTGCCCTACTATCCTTTTAAATCTACCCAGTCAGCCCAGCCAGAGAAGGTGGGATTGGTCTCCTCAGGAACCACTGCCACCTATTTAATCAACAGGAGGCCCAGGTTTAGCAGCTACAAACCTGCTCCTTTGGGGGAGTGGAGCCCCATCCAGGAGATATCCCATTTCCAGGGTCAAACCTTCCCCTCCACCAGTAGCTCAGAGGTTTTTTCAGGATTAAGTTTCCAAAACGGTCCCCAGGAGCCTGTTCACAGTTTCCACAGGGATGGAGCTACAATCCCCTATCACTACTCTCTGAAAACTACCTTTGAGGAAGGACCAAAACCATTGCAGAACTTTGACTTCTGGTCCAAATCCTGAAAGGCAACCCAGAAGGATACCATGATTCATGGTATCAAAAGTTGCTAAGAGGTCCAGAAGAATTAACACATTTGCCCTCCCCCGTCCCTCTCCCATCACAGATCATCCACCAGGGTGATCAAGTCCATTTCAGTCCCATAACCAGGCCTGAATGCATCCAAACAATCCACTAGATTCAAGAATTGCAGAAGTTGCCCAGCCCCTATTTGTTCAGGTACCTTGTTCAAGAATGCATTAGAGATTGTGTTATAGTTATTGAGGTCTCCTGGGTCCAAAGTAGGTTGCTTTAGGAGGGGATGCACCACTGCCTGCTTTAAGGCAGGGGCAATGACCCTCTCTCTCAGGGAGGAATTTACTGTCTCCTGACCCAGTCCACCAGCCCCCCCCCCCCAGATTTAAGGAGCCAGGAGGGGCAAGGGTCTTACAAGCAGGTAGTAGGTTTCAAACTTCCAAGAAATCCTGTCCGTATCTTTAGACTGGACAAGTTGGACAAACTGAAAGGTATTCCACTCAGCTGGAAAGATCGGCACCCTGGGCCCATTGGATCCCTGTCACTGCTAATGTAGAGTCCAAGTCAGAACAGATGTGAGGGATTTTATCCCCAAAATGCTTAGCAAAATGATTGCAGCAGGCTGCAGAGCAGTCCACCTCCTCCTGCAGGCCACAGTCTAATAGGCCTATGACCACCTGGAAGAGTTCCACAGGTCTACACTGTTCAGATGCAATGGTGGTGGGAAAATATTGTTTCTTTGCCACCATCACCGCCCCCAGAGTAGGCTTTAAAATGAGTTCTAGCCCGAACCTTGTTGGATTCATCCCGAGTCATTCTCCACTGTTGCTCTAGCTGTGTCACTTGTCTTTTCATCGGCTGCAGCCCTCTCAGTAAATGTTTATATTTAGTCTATTGTTACACTTACCTCAGCGACTATGAGTGCAAGCTTATCTTTTTCAGAACAGTTAGACTTTGGAAAGTATAACCAGAACTGGCAATCCACATACAAATCCTTCAGGAACAATATGCAACACTTCTTGTCAACCATATGTTTCTTACTCCTGAGAATAAGAAATGGGAAAAAATAAGAAATAGTATCCTAAAAGACAGTATGTCCTAAATATTTTGGGTCCTGGCCAGAAGCAGAAGTTCCATGGTATGAAAAATTCATTGTTTTGTTTTCAGACAGAAAACATCTGGATAGGGAGAAGATAAGGCTGATCTATAACTGACATGCTTGATTCGTACTTAGGAAGAGTTTCATATAACTCATGGGAGAATTGCAGGACCTACACAGCAAGTATCTTTCTAAGTTCTAAATCCAGTTTTCTTATGAAACTTTTCTCCAGAAATGCTGATTTTTTAAAAAATGGATATTTCTAGTCCAAAGCGTTTTTGACAGATGGTGCGAGTGTTTTAGATGAGATTGTGCCACAAAAAAAGCACTTTTCAGTCATTTCAGAGAACTCTGCACAAGACACCTTGTCAAATTCAGCTCAGTATTTGCCAGAAACTGCCTTCCTGTCTAAAGGCAACATACATAAAATTTTAGGATCAAGGGGAGTTTTAAACCAGGAGGAGGAGTTCAAACACAGTTAATTTGCTGCTGTGTGCAGCATGCATGAAGAACACCACCTTTGTGATCAAAATTAATGCAAGTAGAATAATCCATTCTGATCTGTTCCTTTAATAGAATTGCCAGCTCTGGTGGAGCCTCTGTTGATACATCCCAAGACCTCATTAGACTTTTTTGTCGCTGTATCACACTGGCTGCTCATATTTAACTTACAGTCAACCCATACCTCCAACTTTTGTTCACACACACTGCTACCCAGAAGGGTATCCCCCCCCCCATCCAGTATGCATGCTTCTCATTTTTGTTGCCCAAATGTAGAACTCTGCACTTATCCTTGTTGAACTGCATCTTGTTCACATTCATCCACTTTTTCAATGTATTCAGATCTTGTTGAATTCTATCTCTACTGGTGTGTTCACTACTCCTCCCAAATTGATGTCATGTGCAAATTTAATGAGTAGTCCTTCCACCTCCTCATCCAGATCATTGATAAAATATTTAAAAGTACCGTGCCCAGAACTGAGCTCTGTGGCACCCTACTGGACACCTCCCTCCACTCAGATGAAAGGCCATTGACAACTACTCTTTGGGTGCGGTTTTCCAGCTAGTTCCTTATCCACCTAACTAGCCTAGAGTCCAGTCCACAGTCCTCCAGTTTACCCATCAGAACATCATGGGGAACCCTGACAAAGGCTTCACTGAAATCCAGGTTAACAACATCATTGTATTCCCACAATCGAGTAAGCTTGTCAGTCGATCAAAGAAGGAAATGAGGTTGGTCTGGCAGGACCTCTTGGGGACAAATCAGTGCTGACTTCCTCTATCACGAAATTGTCCTTCAGATGCTTGCAGATTGACCACTATCTTCCCCGGGAGATAAGTCAAACTGACTGGCCTGTAATTTCCTGGGTCATCCCTCCTCCTTTCTTTTGAAGATTGAGATAACATTCGCACTCCTTCAGTTTTGTGGCACATCTCCCATCCGCCAAGAGATCTGAAAGATTATGGACAAAGGCTCTGTGAGCTCTCTAGAAAGTTCTTTGAGAACTCTCGGGTGCATACCATCTGGCCTGGAGGATTTGTACTCATCCAATGCAGCCAGGTGCCTCTCAATAACATCTCTGTCCATGTCAACCAGCAGTCTGGACACTGTGCCTTGCCTACTGCCATCTCTAGATGAGCCTGTTCTATAGGGGGAAACCTGAGGCAAAATAGGCACTGAGTGTCCCTGCTAACTCTCTGTCCTCTGTCAGGCTTTCTCCATTTTCACCCAATGGTGGCCCTATTGCCACTTTTACCTTGCATTTGCTCCTCACATATCTGAAGAAGCTTTTCTTGTTATAGCGAACCTCCCTGGCCAGCCTCAGCTCACTCTGAGCTTTGGCCTCTCTGATGACTGACCTGCAGTGCCTAGCTCCCCGCAAATACCCTTCTTTAGAGGTATGACCTTGTCTCCATTTCTTAAACATTTGCTTTTTCTCCCTTAGCTCGTCATGGAGAGCTCTGTTCATCCACATCGGCTTTGTGGATCCTCTGCCATGTTTTGGTCTTGTTGGAATAATGAGGGCTTGAGTTCGCAAGAGGTCTTCTTTTAGGAGAGCGTACCCTTCACTTGCTCCTTTCCCTTCCAGAATTCTGGCCCGTGGAATGACTCTCATCATGCCTCTGAGTTTACTAATGTCTGTCCTACTTAAACCTAACATACCCCTGGCTACGAACTTCCTTGGTCCCCACAGCAAAACGAATTCTAGGAGGACATGGTCACTTCCCCCTAAGGTCCCCACCACTTTCACCCCATCTACAAATTCTTGCCTATTGGTTAATATTAAGTCA
Source organism: Euleptes europaea (assembly GCF_029931775.1). Classification (NCBI taxonomy): domain Eukaryota; kingdom Metazoa; phylum Chordata; class Lepidosauria; order Squamata; family Sphaerodactylidae; genus Euleptes; species Euleptes europaea. The sequence continues at coordinate 17,289,910 of NC_079320.1, forward strand.
AGTATGGTCGAGCTCCTTGAGTTAGAGCTTCATTCAGTTATGTGGATTGCAGACCTCAGAACTATACACAGCAGTAATTTATTCCATTTATATGTCTTCCTTGTCCAAAACAAAAGAAATAAATTTAAAATGTCTCTAAAAATGACTGTGACAGACATTATTTTAGTGCATTCTACACTACTACAAGAAAGAAAACATTCACTGTTTGTACTGAACTCCCTTGGCATTGTTTGTAAATTTTATTAGGCATTTTCACATTAAGTAGTCCTTACCTTCCTCATGCATCCTTATCTTTATGTACTGAGAGCATATGCTTTTTTGCTTCAAGGGAGAAAAATGAAACCTATAATCTGAACTGGCGAAATTTAATAACCACCCTAACAAGGTGTGATAAGAAAATTGATGTTTTTTTCCTATACAATCTTCCCACACAGAGGACGAAAGATAGGTCCCTTTTTAAATAGGAGAATATATTTCCATTTGCAAAGGGAAATTCTCAAGTTATAAAAATGATTAAATTATTCCAGTTTTAGACCAAATATACTAACTCACTTCATTATTGAAGTGTTGTGTTGGTGTTGCTGGGAAGATGGTTTTTCAGCAGTGCTAGCTTCCTGTCTGGGGACTGAATATACTGCTTCTGTTGTATAAGGCAAATGGGTAATTTTTAAAAATATATTTAACTGGAGCAAACAAACAGTGGGCTAATCTTCTAGCTAGATCTTCGAAAAACAAATCTAAGCAGTACTTTCGTATAAGTGATGGTGCAGACTTCTCAAAAAAGTGATCAACCTTCGAACTTTTTGCAATGCCCAGTTTTTTTGTATGTGTTGACGAAGCACCTTGATAAGCAGGCTTGCAATTGAAATAGAATAATACTTTGAGTAGTGTTGTATCTGCTCAGTAGAAGCATTCAGCATGGTAGCTAGCTGGGTAGTCACTTTGATGCATTCTATTAAGTGTGGATTACATATGCCCCATAGTTTTTATGGGCATACCATGCATCATTTGTAAGTATTTTAGAGTGTATGATACTGCTATGGGCTCTTGGTGGCGTTCACCAGTTGGGCAGCATTTGTCATGTTGGCATACAAATTGACAGGATCAATCTACCTATCCCAAGTGGCAATATGAGAAAGTATAGCTATTTGGTAATTGGTGCAGGTGTGGGGAACCTTTTTTCCGCCAAGGGCCATTTGGATATTTATAACATCATTCGCGGGCCATACAAAATTATCAACTTAAACATTAGCCGACCACGCCCCAAGCAGGCAGCTGCCCCAGATAACCCCCCCACCCTGCCCCCTTTAACCCCTCCATTGTCGCCACTTCCGCCCCCAGCCCTCTTGTAGTACAGAGGGAATACATTTCTCCAAGGGTTAACACAGTTTCTCGGGCGGTTCTAGCAGCACCATAGCTAATGACTCTTCTGCAAGGGGGAAAAGGGTTCCTTTTCTCGGCAAAACAAACTCACATCTGCCTTGAATAGAGGCTATTCCTGTCTGCGGGAGGGTGCGGATTGCCAGTCTTAGATCCTTCTGAGCTAGAGATCTGCCAGGACCCACGAAGGGCCAGACCAAATGACTTTGTGGGCCTTAAACGGCCCCCGGGTCTGACGTTCCCCACCCCTGGTCTGGTGGCATGAATTGGACTTCTTCAAGACAGTATGAAGGTAGAAAAGTATCAAAAGCACTGCACACACGGAGATTCCCTCAGAGAACAATGAGTAGGGGGATGATGTCAGTTGAAAGCACACCCTTCCTTTGTGTAACCTGAAATGGGAGTCTACTAGGGTTGCCCTGGAGAAAATTTGTTGTTTTGGAGGGTGGAATCTATGGCATTGTACCCTGTTGATGTTGTACCCTTCCCTCCCTGAAGTCAGATATATTATAATGCACCTTACCCATCACCTAAAATTTCTCTCTTTGTTTCTTTAGAATTATGTTGATATATGCAAGCTAACCTGGAAAGACCCAGTACAAGTTGCATGTATCAGAAGCATAATGTTTCCATGTGCTAACTGGACTACTATTGAAATGTGCATTAGAATTATCAAGATAAGCAACGCAAGTCTATTGCAATAATTACTATTCACACACAGTCCAAAATGCATCAGCCTGTCTAAATAAACATATAGTGCATCCCTGGGGGTGGGGGCTGGGATGGCGGAGCTGAGAAGCCTCCTGTGAGGCTTCCCAGCCGCTGTGGGGGGGGGGGGAAAGCCTTTTCCCCCAAAATAAAAACAGGAAAAAGGCTTTTTCCCCCATAGAGAAAAGCAGGCCTGCACCACCTAAAAAGGTGGTGCATGACCACCAGAGCCCGCACTGTAGGTCCTCCCCATGCCAACATCACCCTGGTTTACGATAGGGTCATTGCCACAATGTGAAGCTCTTCCATGTGCCCCTGTACTTCTCACAATGCCCCAGTGGCTTAGAAAGGAGCCATGCTGGTAGGAGCTTTTTACCATTCCAGCGTAGTGTAAGTGTATGGAAGCTGTCTTTTCAGTCTGAGATGACTCAGTCCCCAAATGTCTGGGAAGCTTGGAAAGAAAGCAGTTAAGGGGAGACATGATAGAGCTCTATAAAATTATGCATGGTTTGGAGAGAGTGGACAGGGAGAAGCTTTTCTCCCTCTCTCATAATACTAGAACGCGGGGTCATCTGCTGAAGCTGGAGGGTGAGAGATTCAAAACTGATAAAAGGAAGTATTTCTTCACACAACACATAGTTAGATTGTGGAACTCCCTGCCCCAGAATGTGGTGATGGCTGCCAACTTGCAAGGCTGTGGAGAGTATGAGCAAAAAAAGAAAAGAAAAAAAGACTCAGATACAATACAGTAAGACATGCCTGGTCAGTTTTATTGAACAGAAGTTAAAGTATTGAGCATGTGAGAAATTAATAGATGTAGAGCCAACAACAAAATAACTCTTTGCCCATCAGCAAAAACAAAAGCTATGTTTTATGTGCGGCGTTATCTAAACTCTCAGCATGGAAAAAAATAAATTGTTTTCTCAGCATGGAAGAAATTATATTTATGTCCATTTTGTTTTCTTCTACAAAACCCAGTTAAGTCTTTACATTCTTTGGGAGGGGGGTAGGCAACACTAAATAAATTCTGCCAGCCACAGGGGGTTGTCGTCACTAATGTTCTTTTATGAAAAAAAAAAGTTTTGAGTGCTGACTTCCACATCCATTTTGATTTTTCTCACCACTGTATTTCTAGCTCTCAGAGAAAAGACTGATAGGATAATATAATTTTGCTCTGAAATGTACCTGTTCTATTCACTGATTACAGTCCTGTGTACACTTACCTAACTGTGGCCTTTGCACACAGTGAGGTTTACTGAATAGGTTTGTGCTGTCAAGTGGCTAATTAATAATACATGAATGGTGTTTCAAGTTACTGGTAATATCTAGTATGTAATTGAAATCCCCTGATGAGGGCTCACTTGGGTCAGTTCATTGGGGACCTCTGACAGACTATATATATATATATATATATATATATATATATATATATATATATATATATATAAAATTTTTTACACAGAATCCTGAATTTAGGACTTCCATAGAAGGTAACAGGGATGACATATTTTATAGGTAAAGTCTGACGCTTTCAGAAGTGTCTGTGATATTGTCTTATTACTACTGAAAGAAAAATAGCCAGGTGTCAACTTTATTGGCATATTTATGCATTTTCCCCTCCACCAGTATTTGTCGTGCTTCCGTTGTGTTGCCTTAACATGGAAATACAATTTCACCTGATTCTTGAAGTGATAACCATCCTTTCCAGCAGTTAGTTTCCATGTGCATGTTGAAAAGCTGAAAAGAAATTGGAATGCGGATTTCATCCTTTGTGAAATACAGAATTCTAAAATGTATAGATTTCTGCATTATGATTTAATAATGAATCCAAATATGTGTGGGCTTCTATGGGGGGAAAAATAGCTGGAGAGGCTGCAGATCTATATTTAGAGAAAGGGAGGGTGCTTTTTTCTGTATTACACAGTCTGACAGGAGTAATAAGCATTAAGCACTAATGACAGAGGACGATTTAGATGAGGCAGGGTAACGTTTCCCTAGTTCTTAGTTCCATATTTTAGTCCTGCTGCAACATCCAGCACCAGTGATCCCCAAAGACATCATGTAGTTGTAGATCATAAACTTTTAGCTTAAGTTAAACATCACAGCTGGTTGCTTTAATGCAATGCATGATGGCACAAATGTTTCTGGAGCTTGAATAAAACGAAGCATGCTGCAGATTCAAATAGAAGAGAAGTGGGGAGGTCAGCCCACACGGTGCAGAATGGCTTGTGTTGGTTGGGGGGAGGCTTCTTTGTTTGGCTATACCAGTGTATTCTGTGCAGTTCCGGTGGCTGGCAAACAAACCACTAGAACGGAACAAGCCCAAGAGAGAACGTTCGAGCAGAGGTTTCACATATGGGAAAGGCAGATGGGTCTCGCTGCTTTGTAACTTTATTTTGTCTCCTAGCAAATGAACGGGCATATGGAAAAGTGGGTGCTTTTATTGTAGCTGCGCATGCTGGTTGTTTCTGGTTCTTAATAGATACAGTAAACTTAATTACGTTCTACAGAACGCTGCTGTTTCTTTCTTCACTAGCCAATTTTTTTTCTACATTTGAGGAGAGTAATTTAATGCCGTAGAAGTCCCAAGTTCACTACTTGGGTTCAGTGGCTGGGATATGAGTTGTGTGCACCAGGGCTTTTGGGGAGGCCTTTGTCACATTGGAGGCTCTTACCCCATTGGGCGTGGACCTGGATTTATAGTATTTTGCCATATATTTGGAATGCATCTAACACACCCCTTTGAAGGATGCAGAACCCCTTGGGGTGGCATTTGAAATGCACAGCGTTCTGTGGTGGGACAGGAAGAGTGACAACCCTCTTGTGCTGCTCCAAAGATGGGGCTGTTTGAAAAACAGCTGCTTTTCTTGGAAGAATGTTCTTTCAGATGATTTTGTGGATATTCTTAAATCGGAGATTCTAAGGAAACCTAATGCAACACTGTTGTGGTTTTAGAGGTTTGTTTAATACAGTCGCCCCGACTGCATATCCATAATTATGTCAAGGACTGGGTGGAGACCATGCAAACCACAACAGTGGTAGCATCCTTGGAAGAAAGTTCCTCCCAGTCCCAATATGCAGAGGCAGGTGTGCTCCCTGGATAAGTTGCCACCTCCGTTACTACGTATGGAGGTGAAAGTTGGACAATGAAGAAAGCTGACAGCAAGAAAACTGATTAGTTTAAAGTATGGTGTTGAGGAAGAGTTTAACAAATGCCACGGATCACCAAAATGTCAAATAGGTGGGTTCTAGATCAAATAATGCCTGAATTCTCTCCAGAAGCTAAAATGATTAAACTGAGGCTATTGTACTTTGGTCACAAAATGAGAAGACAATAATCATTGGAAAAGATAATAATGCTGAGAAAACTTGAAGGCTGTAGGAAAAGAGGACGACCCAACATAACTCAGTAAAAGAAGCCATGGCTTTCAGTTTGCAAAACCTAAACAAGGCTGTCAATGATAGGACATTTTGGAGGTCATTAATCCATAGGATCACCATAAAGCAGAAGCGACGTGACTGCACATAACACACACACAGAGAGAGAACTTAATTTCTGGTAAGAGTTTCCTTTGGAGCCATCCAGAACAAGGGGACTGGGCCTTTGAGAGAGGGGGACTATGGGTATTAAATCTGACAAAGCTAGATCTTGCAGGACTAGGAAAACATCACAAAGTTCCACTAGGATAGTGGCAGCATACCTGTTCCAGTCAAATACTTTGGGATGGATCCTGCTGAGAAGGAGGAGCCCCCTTTGGCTTCTGAAATGGGTATAATGGGAATCATAGGTTATGCATGGACAAAGCCATGTGGAACAGGTGCTGTAATGAGGTGAATTTGGTGAGATTGAATGAAGGCACTGGCTGGATTGAGGTGTCCCAGAGCTCTCACTGTGGCGCAAAACCTCACTGTGCCTGCTGTCCCCATTGCCATTCAGCAGGGCAGCAGGGGAAAAACGAGAGGAGAAAGGTTGTTCTGCCGTGACATAAACCCAGAAGTGAGTAAAATCATAGAGTTTGGAGCGGGATCGTAGAGCACCGACATTGTGATATCACTTCCAGGTTTATGCCAGAAGTGGTGCAATTTCATTACCCCCATTCCTGCCCAGTTCTCTGGCACCCCTAGCTCGATCCAGCCCTTTGTCTGTGTTCTTCTGAATATGAGTAGGATCCAAAAGGGATGTGTTAAGGCTTGCCAGACACAATCTGTTTCTGCGTTACCTCTTGGAAGTCCTGCATGTAGAACAATTAGTGGAACTCATATTTTCTTAGTGTGGTAAATGGAGTGAAAATTATCAAAGATTGTCCCTGGGCGCGTAACTATTGCAAAGGCAAAGCAAATGAATGGGGGGTGGGGAGAGATCGCTATGAAACATTTTTATAGGTAGAAACTAAACGTAATAAAAGGGAGGAAGTGACAATATCTTTGACTTTCAACTGTTCGCCGAGGCTATAGCTAAACTTGGAATTGTCCAGTAAAATTCATGAGCCCATTATCTCTGCTGACCATGGGGAAGAAAGAAACCTGATTTCAAACCATTTTCCTGCCTTCGAGTATATGACAAATGGTTTAAGAGTTCAGAGCAATATAAAATTTGACCAAGTTTTCTTTTTTGCCCTGTGGAGTTGTATTGTAATGCAAATTGTATCAAAATCCTCACAAATGGTAAGACTTTAGATGACTTCACAAATGCAGTGCTCATGAACAAAACTCTCCCAGCATTTCTGTCAATTAAACCACAGGAAAAAGGATAATTCATTTCCCCCCATCCGTTATTGGGGTTGTAATGATGAGGAAAAGACCTGCAAAGAGAGTTCCTCTGGGAAACCCTCAAAAGAATGAATATAAATAATTTTTAACCAATATATTTTAAACAAGACTGGAACATGTTCAGAAATCTTCACTATGAAACAACTATAGATGGTAGCTATTGCTTTTTTAGGTCTTTTATGCATGGGAATTTAACCTTGGGCTTGACGCTTTCTTGACCCACACTTTTCTGGTCCGAATTCTCAAAATCCTATGCATGGTGGTTCTTTGCCTCGAAGAAATTCCTGGAGTATTAGGAGTAATGCAGAATCACCAGCAAAAATCCAGAAGCGTCTGAGTCCCCAGCAAGTGGCTATTTTACAACTCAAGTGCCACCAGAAAACAAACCCCAAAAAGCCAGTGCTACAGTCCGGGGCTCAGCTACCCATCCCCTGCGATCACAGAGCATTCAGGAGAGAGAAAGTTAAACTAAGCCCTGGACAGCAGCCCAGCTCTTGGCTTCCCCTCCCCCATGACCGGAGATCATGGGGAAGTGCCGGGCTCAGCTACCCATCCCCTGCGACCAACAGGGACTGGAGAGGTAGATAGCCATGTGGCTGCTTACTTCTCCAGCCACCCTCCGCCTTTCCCCCCCTTTTGATATGATGATTTATAGTTAAATTGTTAAAAATATAAATAAAAAGGAAGAGAGGCAGCCGAGGCTAAGATCCGAAGCGCCCCCACCCCCCGCATTTTGATGATGGGTTACCCATAGGGCTTACCTCTCCGGTATCAATGGCTTCCTGGGGCTTCCGGGGGGGATGGCTAAAGCTTGGCTGGAGGAGGAGGAAACACGATAATGGGGACGTGTGGGGGCATTGGTAAAGAGACCCTCACTTTGTCTTATACACAGTAATGGCAACAATTTGACCCAGGTTGATCTCAGAGAAGAACTAAGAATCGCATTAAAAGAGCATCAGGAAGACCAGGAGAGTGTGGGGTGGGCGTGAGGTCTACTCTGAGGGACGGAAAACTCATGCATAACTCCAAGGAACAACTGAGTCAGTGTGGGGGTGAACGTGAGTCAAAGTAATGCATAAAAAACCTTAGAGAGAAAATCACTGGAGCATAACAGGGTATTAAAATAATAGTTCTTGTTATCAACACAGTGGCTCAATTCAGCCATGGCTTGGAGCATCAGAAACAAGCTGAACACTCACATTCCTTTTGGCCTGCTTGTTCATGGCTTTGCTTTCCGTTCTTTTCTTCTTCTTTTTTAGCTTTGACCACACTTCGCCAAAGTGTTGAAAGATGAGTACCACTTTCCTCTACAATTACAATCTAAATCGACTTCAAATTGTAGATTCTCGTTCTGGTTTGGAGGGAAAATGCTAATCATAGCTTGTCAATTTGGACCTCATAGCAAATGATGGTTAGCATAAAAGAGGAAGCTGTGTGGAAATTAGGAAAGGGAGAGAACCCAAAAGTAGGGATGCTCAAACACCCAGCAGCTCATCTCTCGTCCTGTTCGCCAGATCGTGAATAAGGAGCCAATCTTTTAGAATATTTGTCTGTTTATTGACCCTCTAGATATGTCCAGTGTGTTGATTTAATATGTGTTCTCATATAGCCTGGTTGAGTTGTGTCCTTCTTTGCTGTGCCACTGCTCGAGTTGGCAAGAAATAATTTAAATATATAGTTTAATGATTAATAAATTAATCATGTGTTTTAAAAAATCTCTACTTTTTAGGTAGCTATTAGTGACATTAATGGCATTAAAAAGAAATAATGGTCATACCTGAAGATCAGGTTGGGTTGTTGTTGTTTTTAATTGAACCTGCCTTGAACTGCTGTGGTTCATGGGGAAAGTGGCAAATAAATGGCCAGGGCTGGGATAGGGCGGGATATAAATTTAATAAATAATAATACAATACAATACAATACAATATATTGACTAATAAATTGGGGGGTGAGCAATGTGATGATAATAAGGTGTACTTGAGAACACCAATAGATAAAAGGTTAAGAATCACTGGGCTAAGCCATGCGGCTTTTCCAATTTGGAGAAGGGTCAGGAAGTCAGCAATGCTAGCTGTCCACTACAGAGCTCCAAGCATTACCACTGTAACTAACAAGTTGCTCCAAGCTTCTTTCAAGCAACCAACTTCCTACTGCTAATATAAAAATCAAATGTATGCATTCCAGGTGAATTGAAATCTCATAGTTTGGATTGGCTGATAAGCATTTTCTTTCCTATGCAGTCAGAGAGGGAAAAAAATGTTAAGGCAGTCAATCAGAGACAATAAGGCAATGGGAGGTAATTTCACACCAAGTCTCAGTGCATGATAGAGCATCAGCTTGATGAGCCAAGGTGTTGAACGGTTCGCCCCATCAAAGATCAGGCACAGGGAAATTCCTAAAATTGTTGAAAGAATATGCAAAAGATTTCTAGGTTTGGAGGAGAGAGTGAGACCCAAAAGAAAACCCCATGTTTCACAAGTATCTGGCAAAGGGGACAGTATTTGGGGCCTATTTAACTATTTATTTTTCAAAATGTATACCCCACCTTTCAGCCTTCTCAATGGTCCCCAGGCAGCTAATTAAAAGCATACATAGTAAAATCACTTCTTAAAAACCATTAAAACCAACAATTAAAACTGGAGGTAAAATGCATAGAAAAACATAACAACAACTAATGGAAAGGAAGGAGGAATCGCTGAGTGAATGCCAAATGAAACAAAAAAAAAGTCTTCACCCACTGGCAGAAGTTGGCAACAGGACAGACATGTCTCCCTGAGGAGACAGTTCCAGTGTTTTGGTGCCACAACTGAGAAGGCCCTAACCGGGGTTTCCACCCACCTAATCTCAGAAGGCAGGGGTCACCTGAAGCAGGGCCTTGGAAGATGACTTTAGTGATTGGGAATGTTTATAAGGGACTAAGCTGCCCTTCAGGTATATTGGTCCCTAACCATACAGGGCTTTAAAACACCAGCATCTTGATTTGTTCCTGGAAACAAATTTGGAGCAGTAGGCCTGTGTCCAAGAGTAACCCAAGACTATGGGCTTGTTCCTTCAAGGGAAGTGCAACCCCATCCAAAACGGGTCAGATCCTTCCACTCACTAATAGCACTTCCATCTTGTTGAGAGTAAGCTCCAGTTTATTAGCCCACATCAACTCCAAAACGTACTCCAGTCACCAGTCCCAGGTTTTTATAGCCTCCCTGGGATCAACCGGAAGCATGAGATGGAGCTAAGTATCATCTGCATATTGGTGACAACCCAGCTCAAATCCTAGGCTTCAGATGGGCTGTTGAAATAATTTGACTGAACTTAGAATTTCAATAAAAGTAAACTGTATAAAACAAATACATATTTATATAGGTAAAGTTCACGTTTGTAACAATGCTATGCCACATATTGGACTATTAGGAATTTAGCGCTATAATTAATGCACATAGAATCTCTTAAGTTCTGATATCACGTGGAAGTCTAAACTATATAAGATTTAATGCTGTAAAAGACAGTACCACTGTTGCCAGTTCTTTTTAAAAGTGAGGTAGCAGAAACTGTGAGCAACTGTGGTGTCCAGTGATATGAAGCATTTCAATGAAGCATCAGTGTTCTGGAACAGTAGCACCCATTTTCTTGTCAGCGAGGTGCTCTGAAATAAGATACAGCTCTTCAATATAAGGATCATGAGCACATTTCAGTGCCTATGAAAATATGCAGAATTGAGTTATGGTGTCCTGTTATATGAATCTACCTTATACTGAATCAGACTGTTTGTCCATCAAGGTCAGTATTGTCTGCTGTGTCACTCCAGAGTCTCAGGTGGAGTTCATTCATGTCACCTACTACTTGATCTTTTAAACTGGAGATGACAGGGATTGAACTGGTGACTTTCTGTGAGCCAAGCACATGTTCTACCTCTGAGCCACAGCCCCCCTAGAGGTTTAAACCAAGAAGAAGGTATTTGTGGGACCACTATCCTGAGGAATTTCACTAGTCTTATTAAACGTTGTATGGCTTCTTTCAACCTTACTCCCGCATTTTGCCCGAGAAGCAGCCCCAAATTTGTTTCAAATAGTGCTTCTGACAAGCATTAGCATTACCGAGCAGCCTGATTTGATGCATGTTTATTCTGAAGTAAGCGTCACTGTGTTCAATGGGGCTTACTTGAATGTAAGTACGTCTATGGGATTGCAACCTTAGTCAGGGGGCTATGGGACTTCTGTGCTAGATCTGCAAAAAAATTACAGCCAACCCTTTTAAAGATGGAGGGAAATTAGGAAGGACTGCAATATAATTGCATTTGAGAAACATAAGGTAATTATATTTGGTGCCTTGGTAACTGTGCCTATTTGTGGAACTTTGCAAACTTTATAGCAAAAAGACCTCAAAGTCTTGTGGCATCTCAAGCATATTGATTGTAGCGTGATCTTTTCTAAACAGCAGCCTGCCTTATCGTTTTAAATATTTATATACACAGGCTGTTTGCCTATGAAAGCTTGTGCCAAAAGGTACTAGTACGATGCATTAAAAAAAAAACACCAGAAAGAACTCTCGACAAAGAAAAGAGATCAAGTTTCTTAGCAAGAAAGCAATAACATATTACGTACCAAAAAATGACTGTTTAATGACAGGGTGTGGGCAAAGACAAGATAACAATATTTGAAAGGGAAATCAAAAAGGGCAAGAGTCCAGTAGCACCTTAAAGACTAACAAAAATATTTTCTGGTAGGGTATGAGCTTTCGTGAGCCACAGCTCACTTCTTCAGATACAGCTAGAATGTGAATCCCTTGGTCTTTAAGTAGAGGAACAGTATGTAAATGTGAATAGCAGGCTTGATTGGATTAGGTGTGATATGAAAGGGAAATGTTAGTGTGCTGCTTCCTCTTCAGAGAATTGCAGGTTGGTAGCAAATATTTGATGAAGGGCCATTCATGAAATGTATCCTGAACACAAAACCAAGGGTCCAGATTTTAGATTCTTCCCTCTCAGTTGCATATAGAGGCAGACAATTGGCCCGTGACATCCTTCATGGAAAAGAATCCCACAAACGCAACCAGACATAGCAAACGATGTTGTAAAGATGTGTAAAACCTAAAGGGCAAAGCAGATGTAACAGTGCGATCCATGTGTTTTCACTCTGTTGCTTCTAGCACTCTTATTCCAGCCCAGCACACTTTCAGTATCAGAACCAGGCAGAGAGAAAAATCCTTAAAGCAACAAAATGCAGCAAGGTAAGGGTGGAAAAGACAGCCATGCTAGGAAAAGTTGAAGGCAGCAGGAAAAGAGGAAGACTCAACAAGAGATGGATTGACTCAATAAAGGAAGCCACAGCCTTCAATTTGCAAGATCTGAGCAAGGCTGTCAAAGATAGGACATTTTGGAGGACTTTCATTCATAGGGTCGCCATGAGTCGGAAGCGACTTGACGGCACTTAACACACACACACACACAAGGGTGGGCAGGTGGGTTTTGTTCCCCTTGCCCAATAATTCAGTTTTTTGTTTTTTTAAATAGAGCCTTGTCCTTTGCTTTAGAAACGAACAAGTGGAAGTGTTAATACACACGCATTCCTCCCCCACCCCCCACAAGGTCACATATAATGACTAGCAGATCAACTGTGGCATGAGCTTATATGAAGTTGAGCTCGATTTGTCAGATGTTCTGGTCCACAAAAGTTTGTGCCATTAGACTTTAAGGAATGGTTGCTAGCTCCTGGAAGAAACAAACACAGGTGTCTGGGTGTGGGACAAGAGGCAGAGCATTGCGCCTGGGGACAGAGCCTGGGCAGAGGTCAAGAGGCAAAGCCCACAGACGAAATGGCATGCTCCCCCTCCAGATAACTCGTGTGCTCTTGGCATGCTATTTTGTGCTGCGGCTGGCAACAGACTGGAAGACTTACCTGCAACACCAGGCTGTCTGCTGGTGGGATGCTCCCACCTGCTTGTAGCCCCCCCAAACAAAGCACTTCCACAGAATGTGGGCAGGGGTTTACTGGGACAGACAAGTGACTGGGAGATTGACCCCCCTGCAGGCAATCGTAAAAGGCCCTGGAAATAAGGCACTGTGGGGACCAGTTGTTGCAGAGGGACCTAATCATTGGCAGCAACCCCCCCCCAAAAAAAAAACAGGAGGTGATGGCTCAGTGAGGCTGATGGTGGGCTGGGGTAGAGATTAAAAAGATTAAAAGGTACTCCTAAATGTAGACATTGCATTTTTACAGCCCTATTCCCTATTAATCCCGGCAGCCCATTCCTGAGCCTTCGGTGGCCGGGAACGGCATGGCTGAGGCGCTGCCACGGTGCCTCCAAAGCCATTACCCAGCTGCCAAAAGGCTTTAAAAAGCCTTTTGATGGCTTTGTCACTTTTAAATGGGGCACTTTGCCCCATTGAGAACAGCGAGGCTATGCCAGCAAAAAGTTGGCGCAGCAACACTGTTCTCACAGTGGTGTACCAGGGCAAAAGGGGACAGGAAGATGCCTACTGGCAGCTCCACACCCCAACACTCCCAGGGAATGCCCCCCACCATGCTGGCATGGGGCTTTGCACCAGTGGGATGCCGGCATAAGGCCCAGCCGGCGTCCCTGGACAGGTGTGGAAGTGCTGGGGGAATGGCGTCCAGGTCCACCCTGGATGGCATAAATGGTGCAGACACTGGCTCACAGGGCATGAACACCAGCGCAGCCCCTTCCTGGCCTCCTAAGGACTTTCGTCCTGGAGGCTCAGGAATGGGCTGTCAGAATCCCAGTGTTTAATACTTGCCTATAGATACTGTTCCCAGTGCGATAAGTAGTTTCAGGGACAGCACTTACCTGGGTTGGTTACCTTTGGAAGAGCAAACATTGGGTGTTTTTTTTTTTTAATTCATGATGTAATGCCAAGCTATGAAGCCTAGCTATATCTACAGATATCCTGGCTTTGGATCATCCCCTTTCGGAGTTTCTGTAGGAAGCATTGCCTTTATATGCAAATCAGATGTGAAACCGAGCAAAAGGTCCTTGCGATAAATGTTTGATTGCCGAGGCCTCAGGGATGCACAGCATCTGCCAATGCTTTTAAAATGTAAAGAATGTAAACAGAATTTGTGCATATGTTTAAAATAGGTTATTTTGACCTTTTGCATATTTTAAAAATTGGGCATTTTGACCTTACCTCCAGCCGTAGGGCATAATCGCTGCAGGTCCTGTTCGGTCTGCAATCTTTGCTTACCAGTAAAAGAGCTTAGCTGTACAAGTACAGGTTTTAAATTTACCTTACGACAGTTCTCAAATTGTGCTTCAAAGCAAGTACATTAATGTCAGTTAATGTACGTGGGTAGCAAGATTAGGACAGTAAGAACTCACATCTGTGAGCATCGCTCCAGAATACGGGCACGCATTTTGGAAGCGCCTTTAACATCTCATTTTTTTTAAAAAGGCCATAGCGAAAACGATATGTCCTTTTGCGTTTTGTGGCAATATCGAGGACAGCCTTATGACCATCAAAATATTCAAAAAATTCTTCTCCAAATGGAGACTAAATTTATTTTTATTTTTTGGACCCTTGCACCTGGAGGCTTAAACACAGAAATTGATTTTTCATGTTTTTTTATAAAAGCATTAAGTCAGTAATCATGATATGTTCCTTTAAGACACATTCCTTTGACCTAACTAGCTGCTCCCGTATCTTATTGCATTCACCTGCAATTCCAGTCTTATTGAAACAGAGTAAAAAGATTTTTTCACATTCTATCATTGAGATTCCACCTTCAGGAGCCGCCTTGGGCCGTTGAGAATTTCCACCTACTATGGTCTATCAGTTTTCCTATATGGTGAGAATGATATATTTTAATGTTTGCATTAATTGATGGCATTTATGCTTATTTATTTAATATAGATAATTACACATACATATTGATATTAAGTATAATTTTATTATGCACAGATTATATAGCTGATGAAGCTCACAGCGAAACGTGTTCATATGATCTAGACGACACGTCCTGATGACCTAGCTATGGATCAGCTTTGATGTTTATTCCCATATCTGCTGTTAAACTTCATACTGAAAGAAAAAGACTTTACTTACTTAACAGCATATAAGACCATTTGGTCTAAAGCTAGAACTTACCTTGTATATGATACATTGTATCTGTCATTAATGTTGATTGTACAACATAACTGGATTGTTCTTTTATATGCATTTTTGTCTGTTTATGTTCTTGTTTGTAATTTTGTATATTTTCTGGTTTCACTTTACTCACATATTCACTTTGATATTACATATTATATCATATTCTATTTATTGTTTTCGTGCTGTTTTTGGTTGCTCAACTTATTATACAGCACCGAGCCCATTTTTCTAAGCTATGAAGCCTAGCTATATCTACAGATACCCTGGCTTTGGATCATCCCTTTTCGGAGTTTCTGTAGGAAGCATTGCCTTTATATGTAAATCAGATGTGAAACCGAGCAAAAGGTCCTTGCAATAAACATTTGATTGCCGAGGCCTCAGGGATGCACAGCATCTGTCAATGCTTTTAAAATGTAAAGAATGTAAACAGAATTTGTGCATATGTTTAAAATAGGTTATTTTGACCTTGTGCGTATTTTAAAAATTGGGCATTTTGACCTTGCAACCTTTATGCTTATAGGAACGTTCTAAATTAGAGAGAGGGGAGGTCTCAGGATTCATCACTTTGGTTGAAGAGATGGGCAAAGTTTAACTCAGGATCCCTTTAAACTAAGCTTGTTTTCTCAGATGTATTATGCACATCTCAGCATAATACTACTGATTCGAAAGTGCGGGGGGGGGGGGGACCCTAGGCATGCCAAGCACACCAAATGAGTTCCTGAATTTCAGCTCCCCAGATAATTTTTGTTTTTTATCTCCATGGCTGCAAAGGTTTGCTCTTTACCAAATGTAATTAAACCTCTCAGTGGGTTGCTGTTGGAGAGCAAGAACCAAACCCTCTCATACTGAAAGGGAATTGGGTTTCCAGAAGGCATGCAAGTAACTAAATGCATGAGACATTACATTCAGAACTGAGCGGAAACCCCTAATTTCTGCTTAGAACCATAGAATTGAAAAGTGACTTGTAGAACTGGGAGGTGTCTTGTCTAGTCTTTGTTTGAAGAACTCTAATGAGGGAGAACTCACCAGCCCCTAAGGTAATTTGTTCCATTGTCAAACTGCTTCTGGTGCTAGGAAGTTCCTCCTAATATACGGCTGAAATCTACCCTCCTATAACTATCCACCACCCATTTATATCTAGTCTTACCCTCTGATTAGGGTTGCCAGTCTCCAGGTACTAGCTGGAGATCTCCTGCTACTACAACTGATCTCAAGCCGATAGAAATCAGTTCCCCTGGAGAAAATGGCTGCTTTGGCAATTGGGCTCTATGGCATTGAAGTCCGTCCCCTTCTCACACCCCGCCCTTCTCAGGCTCTGCCCCAAAAATCTCCAGGTATTTCCCAACCAGAGGTGGCAACCCTACATCTGGAGCAGCAGAGAAAAACTGGTTACCCATCTTTCATGTGATAGCTCACAGATTTGAATACTGTCTTCTCCAGGCTAAACACATCCAGTTCCTTGAACCTTTCCTTAAGGGTTTGTTGACCAAACCACTTCTTTATTATCCTCCTCTGAATGTGTAACAGATAGGGTTGCCATCTCTGGGTTGGGAAATTCTTGGTTATTGGGGGCAGAGCCTGGAAAGGGTGGTGTTTGTGGAAGGGAGGGACTTCAATGGGGTATAATGCCATAGAGCCCACCCTCCAACGCAGCCATTTTCTCCAGGGGAACTGATTTCTGCAGGCTGGTGATCAGTTGTAATTTCGGGAGAACTCCAGGCCCCACCTGGAGGTTCACAAGCCTAGTCACAGGTTACTAGACTTTATGAAGTGCCACATCCAGAACTAGTAACGTAAGGCCTATTTTCTGCTGGTTACTTGCTTGTTCCTCTCCACTCAAAGTTTTTGTTAAGCTTCTAGGATGGTGAACAGGATCATTCAAAGTAACCATTACAAGGCCAAGACTAAGAAGATATTCAGACTTGCCCAAAAGGTCAATGCAGTCATTGATTGATCTTCACAGAGACCCAGGGCAGCTTCACAGCCTTGCCTGAAAGACTAGGTCAATTTCTAGCCTGCACATAAAGGGCAATAATGCCTAAATTATATTAGTATAAGGAATGAAAGTTAAAGAATTCCCCCCTCCCTTAGTACTTGTCTCCTCCCAGTAGGAGAATTAAATAACGTCAAGAATTTATCCTTCCTCCTTCTTTCCTCAGTGGAGTATAATGCAGCCATTTTCTCCAGGGAAACTGATCTTTGTAGTCAAGTTTACTTATAATTTTGAGAGATCTCCAGGAATCCATTACCCGTTCTCAAAATTCCAGAATGCTGAAAGGTTCAGCAAGATTGTAGAACTCTTATTTAGTCCCCCAAGAGTTTACATAACCCTGGCAAAGGAGATTTTGAGGGGCGGAATGGGTTTTCCAAATTGGTGAGGTCCCAGTTTGTAGTGTTTAATAGCATGAATAGTACTTTTATTGTATTTTATTGATAGAGCTTCACCAAATAAAGGGAAGTTTATTCTAAATTCAAAATGTGTTGGATCCTATGATTCTCTTCTACTATGTGAGGAAATGTCCTTCTGACAGAACAACCTTTCCTATAACATAGAAAGGCTTAGAGCCGGGCATCCAGACTTTTTGGTACTGAGGGCTACGCTAAGGTACAGAATCCATTTTGTGGGCTAAGCCAGAGCAAGGCATGCCATGGGGAGGGGGCTGCCTGGGTCTGGTTGGGCTTGGGTTTCACCTTTGCCTCTTTCTCCTTCCTTCCTAATATCTTGTTTTCCTACCTCCCAATCCCAGCCTCTCTGTGTCCTCCTATTAGGGTTGCCAACCTCCAGGTACTAGCTGGAGATCTCCTGCTATTACAACTGATCTCCAGCCGATCCGTTCACCTGGAGAAAATGGCTGCTTTGGCAATTGGACTCTATGGCATTGAAGTCCCTCCCCTCCCCAAACCCCACCCTCATCAGGCTCCACCTCAAAAACCTCCTGCCGGTGGCGAAGAGGGGACTGGTAACCCTACCACCTATACCGCTCCATCTTGTTTATTCTGTCCACCGTTCCTCCTTTCTATGCCATGTATCCCCTGACCACTCTAGGACCTGTAAAGGAGGGTGGAGTCTCAAAGTGTCCCCTTTTTAGATAGGTGTCTGGGACATGCATGGTGTTGGCTCCATGTCACTTCAGCTACACTGATGTTTATTTCTAGACATGCCATTGGAATCACGAAGCTTTTCTGGGCCCTTGGCAGCCTCTGGAGTTGTAGGATCTAACCTACAGTACTGATTTTAACATTTCTGTGTGTCCTGGAAAGACTTATGCTGAAACTTGTATGCCATGTGCCTTCCACATTATAATTATTCAGGGTTTTGTAAAAATATGCTTACACCATTTGTACCTGTGGCGGTGTTCCTGGGTACAGATCTGTCATCACTTTTACACGAATGAGATCTCTTGGTATCGTCGATCTAATGATATTCTTTGGCATGGAGCTCTTTGCCTATCTGTTTATGATAATCAAATTTTCAAGAGCCTTGTCTAAGATTATTTGCACAGTTTCCCACAGTTAACGGTCTAATCCTACAACCTGTTGTCCATGATCCCTGTTAAATCTGTACATATTGCTGCTGGTTTCATTCAGGCTGTTCCAAAACAATGGGGTCCAGGTGGCCATCTCTATTTCCTGTCCTTTCCATTTTGCTTTTGGAATAAATATGCTGTCCCTCTACGTTTAGCTATGCTATCCACAGGGCATTGTTTTAACTGCAAACATACATTCTGTCAGTTCACAACGGAAGTTGAACAGCAGAGTGCTTATACCTCTCCCTGTACTGAAACAGCACATTAGCAGTATGTGTTTCCTACTTCATTAAGAATTGTAAAAACGTAGAATAATATCTTAATGCTTTAACTAAATTTAGCTCAGGCAGAAAATGAAAGCGATCATGTAATTAACTGCCGTAATCTAATACAAGTGCACAGGGAGCAAAATTAAGATTGCCTGGATAACTTCAGTTTTGATGCATTTCAGCTGCGTTATGTCAAAATAATCTTTCCAGATGAATGTTGACTATTGTAGCCTATGTCCTTCAGAGTTTGTTGGAGGAAAACAGTGACGTCTCTTTTTGTGTTAAACAAGAGAGGTGTATTCTGAGGAAACTAAAGCTGGATCAGTAAAAGAACCTCAAGATCTAAGGCTGCCAACTGATTCAGCAATATGTTTAATGCCCTTGTTTTAACCAATTAATCAGTTTATTAATAGGGTTGCCAAGCTCCAGGTATTAACTGGAGATCTCCTGCTATTACAACTGATTTCCAGCTGATAGAGATCAGTTCACCTGGAGAAAATGGCCGCTTTGGCAATTGGACTCTATGGCATTGAAGTCCCTCCCCAAACCCCGCCCTCCTCAGGCTACGTCCAAAAACCTCCTGCTGGTGGCAAAGGGGGACCTGGCTACCCTATTTATTAATGTGGCCCAGGCCCACTCAGGGCCCTCAGAACCAACTGGGAGATGTCAACCAGGAGAGGAAGGACTGGCTGGACCTGGGATGGCTGGTGCAAGGTAGTAGAGGCCAGCCCATAGGGTGGGTCTGGCCAGATACCCAAAACATTGGATGAGGCTGGTTGGGGGTGTCAGCAGCCTTGGGGAAGACAGCCAAGAGGGCAAGCTCGACCTCGGGGGCAGGTCCAGTTATTGAGGTGGGCCTTGAAAGCCGTAGTACATCGCAGCTGGGAGGTCTCTGGCAGCAAAGGCAGGAGCTTGGGCAAGACGTGCATGAAGGAGTAGCATTGAACTCCAGTGCGGGAAAGGACTCTGTGAGTGGCCAAAGAGCAATGAAGAAGTATTTGTTGCTCCATCCTGGCCTATGAGTTCCCCTTGACAATGCAGACAGGACGGGATCCCATCCGCCCCCCAGCTTGCTACAAGCACGGCTGCTGCAGCCAAGACCACAATGGAATTCAAATAATGTTGCATACTGCCAGAACTTCAACTTAGATGTCATGTTGAAATATTGAAGGGCATGTAAGATAATTTAGCCTGACCTGGCCAATCCTTCATCAAACTTGGAATGGGCACTCATGTGTATAGGGAGGCAGACAGCTGAAGGATGATAAGACAAAAGCAACAGGATATAACAAACCTGAGTGCCTGGAATGACAGATATTTTCTGTAGGCACCACGGAGCAAGCTAAGGGCCTTCAGAAACAAATAAGTGTGAAGGAGGAGGCAACCTAACCAAATGTGATTCACGGGTCTCACCCATTCATGATGGATGCATGAGTGACTCAGACTAGTATTAACCTAATTCCAAGAGTTACTTGGTCCTTTTGTAAGTAGACCACTGTTTCCAGGCTGGAAGTGGTAAAATTTATTAACAATTTGTTTCCCAATGAAACGGTGCTATGTTGTCTTTTAGGAAAGAGGCAATAGCTCAGTGGTAGACCATCTGCTTGTGAGAAGCACCTTCCAAGTTCAGTCCCTCCACAGGAGACCATAGAGAGCTGCTGCCATTCTGAGTAGGCAATACTGATATTGATAGGATAATGGTCTGACTCAGTATCAGGCAGCTTCATGGGTCCTGATTATTCAACTCCTTGAAGTAAATTGAAATGCAAACTTATTTAGCTTTTTTTTTCATAATTGTTGCTTACACAATCTTGATTTTATCCCCTTTCTTCAGCTATGGGAGCTGCAAAATATTGGAAGCACATAACAATGAGATTTAATTAATGTCACGAGTCATCAATAAACATTAGTTGCAATTGGAATAAGCTTAGTGTAATGATTCCTGCAATCTAACTGACTAATGCAGCTGCCACTAAAATCTATGTGGAAATGTGACTGGCACTGGCCTTGGTAGTATCATGTTCAGAAATCTGTCCCAGAAAACAGAAAAGATTTATAGAATATACCACACCACTTGTCACCGTGTGTGGTCAAAAAAGACACATGTACACCAGGTGTCTGTCTCTGTGAATGTGGCCACTTCCCAGTTTAAGCCCAAATCTATACTAAAACAGCTCAACTGCTGCCTGCCCTACCCGGCTTTACACTCTTCGCCTGTAGAGTTGCTGGCTGAGGTTGAATCCTGTGTTTTTGTTTTTGCTTTACCTTGGCTAATTTCTGACTTTATTACAACACCTATCCCACAAGGCTGTTGTCCACACAGGTCCCATGATCCACAGCATAGCCTTTTTGGTGGTCAAAGGGGACTGCTTCCTTCCTTTTTCACCAGTCTAAAAGCTTGTTGATGAACACATGAAGCAGCTTTATACTGAATCAGACCCTGGGTCCATCAAAGTCAGTATTGTCTACTCAGACCGGCAGCTGCTCTCCAGGGTGTCAGGCCGAGGTCTTTCACATCACCTTCTTGCCTTGTCCCTAACTGGAGATGTCAGGGATTGAACCTGGGACCTTCTGCATGCCAAGCAGAGGCTCTACCACTGAGCCACAGCCCCTCCCAACCTTTAGATTCTACAGCTGACTTTAGAAACCTTTACGTCGATACAGTGCCCTGACCTAGAGGGTCCAGGCTAGCCTGATCTTGTCAGATCTCAGAAGCTAAACTGGGTCCGACCTGGTTGGTACTTGGATGGGAGACCACCAAGGAGTACCAGGATCGCTATGCAGAAGCAGGCAGTAGCAAACCAACTCTGAATGACTCTTGCCTTGAAAACCCTACTGGGTCGCCATAAGTCGGCTGTGACTTGACAACACTTCACACACACACACACACACACACCTATTCAGCAGTAAAAAAGAATCTTTGTAACTAATTGAGGAAGAGCCACTATACGTTTAGGAAAAAGTACTGAGGCCAATGTTGAGAGAAATCAGAACAAGTTTATTAAACCTATATTCAAAGCTTAGAAATAATGACTTATCTCAAGCACACCTTTCCTGCCAAAACTCAAAAGTTAGTGGCTCAGCCATTGGCCCTTTTAGAACACTGGCGCTGGCACTCGGGTGCATTTCCTATGAGAAAATTAATTATCATATATCTTTTCCCTCCTGTTAGCAAAAATTACCTGTGGTCAAAATGGGTTTAAGTTGCAGGACAGTAGGTTTCAGTTAAACATGAAGAGAAAGGAGCTCATCAATGTAACTAGTTACCGGGGAAAGGGGAAGCTCTCCTTTGCTGGAGGTTTTCAGACAGAGGATGGAAAGCCATCTCTTGGGGGATGGTCTCATTGGATTTCTTTGGGGGTAGGACTACGTGGTCCTTCCAACTCTTTGTTTTTAGAAACACTTAATGTCTCGAATTCTTCACAGATCATGAAAATGTTAGCTGAACTTTTTTCCCTTTTGTTTTCAATAGAACTGTTATTTTTTATTAAAGAAGCACAATTGTTATTGGTTGTTGAATTTGCATACGGTGGTACAAACGTACACTGGAAGACACAATTGCTTGTGTGTATGAACATGTCTGTTTCCATGACATGTGGAGGTATACGGTGTGTATGCCAAGATACACTCCACTTCTATGCTCCTATGCAGTCTATGGCTTCAGTTGTCAGATACCATTAAATTTCATTCGGGTTCATTTGTAAATGCCACAAAAACGATCAGGAGTCATCCATTTACCTCCCTTCTCAAAGCTATAAAAGTCTCTATTCCGTTCTGTTGACTGGGTGATCATTAAGGAGGGGTTATAGAAATACTTGCGGGAAAGTGAGATGGTATATCCTTAATTGTCAGATCTCAGAAGCTAAGCATGGTGGGAGACCACCAAGGAAGACTCTGCAGAGGAAGGCAATGGCAAAACACCCCTGTCTCTTGCTTGCCTTGAAAGTCCCTTGCTGGGGTTGTCAGCACATACAGACGTGTGTGTGTGTATAAGTACTTCAGCAACAAACAGTACAAATAGTATCCGTCACACATTGTCAATACCAAACATTATGAGCTCTCTAAAGAGCCAATTAATCCAGGCATCCAAGTGTTTTGTGGGTTATTAGACTATAGATACCAATCCGTGAAGTTCAGTTTGCATTGAACACATGAAGCTGCCTGATACTGAGTCAGACCCTTAGTCCATCAATGTCAGTATTGTCTACTCAGACTGGTAGCAGCTTTCCAGGGTGTCTCACCCTGAAGAGGTCTTTCACATCACCTATGATCTGATCCTTTTAGCTGGAGATGCCAGGGATTGAACCTGGAATTTTCTGCATGCCAAACAGATTCTCTACCACTGAGCCTCAGCCCATCCACATGTAGGGTTCAAGCACCAAGATTCCTTGGTGAAATCGTGAGATCAAGATGGATTTATAAGTAATAGATTTCAGTGAACTTGTGAAGGTGTGTAGCTCTTTTAGATTTGTACTGCATGTTACCCAGAAGCTTTAGTGAAAGGTATCTTCTAATAAGGGAGACATGTGGCTTCATGGAAGCTGGCACTGCATGTTTCATGAGTAAGCTTTTCAGAACACTTGCATGAGCAGCTGTTAGCATGTATCTTATCAGATTCACAATGCATGAATCAGATTTAAATCTTAGAAAGTGGATTGAGCTGGAAAATTGGACTTTTGCAAATGTCATGTAGAATGCATTTTAAAGAGTGGTGCTCAGTTGGTATCCAAAATGGAAGGAAATTGAAACAATTAAAATTTGACCATCATAAGACTGAAGATTTATTTGTAATGGCTTTTAAATTATTAAACTGTCTAGTTTTCTATTATCCAGGGTAGTTAAAATGTCCAAAATCAGCAAAGATGGCCTATCTAGTGTAGTTGAAAGATTACAACACTGTTTTCTCAGATGTTTTCAAAAGCCTGGCCAACGTGGCTTTGGCTCTAGCCCTGTGTCCATGGTGAGTTGCTAAATCCTCTCTTTCTGGACCCAAGTTGTGTTCCTAACATTGTGTGCTAAAAGCTACCAATGTGACCCCTTTTTACAGACCCTCTGGAATGGTTTTTTCGGGGGGAAAGTGAGGCGGGCCCTCCTTGGACCCCTCCCAACTCGCATTGAACAAAATTAGGGAGGAACAATAGTCAGGAGGAGGAGGAGGAGGAGGAGAAGGAGAAGGAGAAGGAGAAAGAGAAGGAGAAGCAGCAGCAGCAGCTGAGTTGCAAGAGATGAGCGCAGGTGGTTTGCCATTGCCTTCCTTGGTAGTCTCCATCCAAGTACTGATGGTGACCAACGCTGCTTAGCTCCTAAGCAGTGATGAGCCCAGGCTAAGCTGGGCTGTTTGGGCTGCTCCAAGTCCCCTGAAAAATCTCCAGTTCTAGCTTTCTCCTGTTTATTCTGTGCCCATATAGAGGAGGAGCATCAGACACATGAATGATGGGTATGTTATGCCATGGTGTGCAAGTAGTTTATTAAAGCTGTCCTTTTTTCTGGTGTGTTTTCTTTTTGTGGTTTGTTGTTCCTTAATGCATCAATGTCTAGGGAAGACTTCTGGGGTACAAATACCTGGGACTGGAAGCATTCATGAGAAAGGAGGAGTGTTCCCTTCTCACTATCAAAAAGGAATCTGGATGGAGAAAAGCTGTTTGGGAAGGGGCTCTAGTAAGGAGGGGAACTGGGCAGGATTGAGTGAAAAAGCTGGCTGGATCCAACCCATAATACTTAGTTTACGAGAGGGGTTAAATGAAATCAGATTCAGGTAAAGAATTATTATGCTGAATATAAATTGTTGAGGAAGTACTGAACACATCATAAAAAGCAGCTATTGCTCATAAGACAGAGCAGGTCAATCCTATTGTCCCCCAACCATGCCACAACAACGCCAGAAATACACTGGCATAATGTAGTTCGACTCCTACACTCTGCCATCGGCAAACCTACCACTCGAAACAAGAGAGAGCAAAATGAGATTGAACGCTTGAAGCAAAGCATATATAATTTTTAAAATACAATTGAAAATATATGACAAGAGAGAAGAGAGTGCCCAAAGAATTCCCAACCCAACCAAGGCCATTAAATCCATGGCCAAATAAAAATGTCTTACATTATTTCCTGAAGCAGCATTTTTTTGTAGGATGAGCATGCATTGATCATAGTTGAGTGGTGGCTTTTGTCAGGAGTACCTTTTATTGTGATTCATTGCCTTACCCTGTACACAGATTTTTCAACGACTGCTGCTGCAAGACCCCACAAAGCTTTCTAAAGCTAAAAACAATTCCACCTGAACTTGCTTTAAGAGGCAAACTTAGATGTGATGTAGAAGGATCTCCTAATTGATCTTCTGCTTTAAAAAAGATAGCGATACCAAGGAGGTCCCCAATTCCAGATTGGTGCTGTGGGGGAAGGAAATGTAACCTTTTCCTGAGTACTTTTTTCTCACTTCCTCCAGGAGCTGCTATTTGCCTTGCAGGGAAAACATACTGATCCCAAACTGGTACTTGGGTGTTTACAGGTCAAACAGCGGCTCCATGAGGCAACCGGGAAGAGTTAAAATCTCTCATACCATATCCCTGAACTAAATGGCACCCCTCCCCACAGGTGCATTTTATTTTTCAAGAGTCATGGGAGCTGCTACACTTTGTATCCCTTGAGGAACCTGTTACAGTCTTTGTAAGAAGCTGTGTACCTGGTCTGCTTTAAAATTCTAAAGACTACTGTACTACAGATCTTTATGAAAATTGAATATAGCAAGACCATGTATCCATATGAGGAACTTATTAATCTTCATTGAAGTGAACACATATACTTATGGTGAAATATGTGGGACTGAAGAAGACTCCGAAACGATTGTATCCCAGCATTCCATCTTGTTCTTCAGTAATATGAACATCCATTGAACATCTACCTGCATTTAGGATACGAAAAATATATGCCTAGATTGCTGTATATGCTTATGGCAATTTATGTACATAGCACTTCACTGATGTTATTTGTTACTTCTGTATATAGTACCTTGCTGTTATTGTTTGTTTGGCTTTCCAATACAAACTGTTTTTGCAGATATCTCAGCATATTCTTGTACTAAGCTCCAGGTACTAGCAGAAGATCTCCTGCTATTACAACTGATCTTCAGCCAATAGGGATCAGTTCACCTGGAGAAAATGGCTGCTTTGGCAATTGGTCCCTCCCATCCCCAAACCTCGCCCTCCTCAGGCTCTGCCCAAAAACCTCCCACCAGAGTCGAAGAGGAACCTGGCAACCCTATGGGAGATCCGTTCAGTGATGTGCCAATGCTCCATCATGTTTGTCCTTTCTACTATTCTCTGCTTTATCCACATAAAAACCAGGCTTTATTTTCTATAAGGCAGCTTTATGTGTATGTCCATGTGTATTACTCTGCCTAGGTAGGGTTGCCAGCCAAGCGCTGGTTACCAGCAAAAAATGGCGAGGGACGGGAACAACAAAGATGACATTTCACCAATGCTGCGACATTACTTCCAGCATGAACCTGGAAATGGGGTCACTGGTTTTAACATAGAGTTTTGGGTGAATCCTAGAGGTAAACATAAATGTCAGTTCTGGGTTCACGCCAGAAGTGGTGGCATCACTGCAGTGCTGTTTCCCTCCACGATTTAATTCCACTGCTCCACCAAGTATCAGCAGGAACAGCAGGGCCTGGTGCAAGAAGTCTCCTGGCGTTATGGAGAGGCCTGTCCACTCTATCTAGCAGGGTGATCATACCTCCAATTTCTTTTGGCTTGAGTTAGTTCTCCTCTGGTAGCTACGCTGACTGGATTCCCTGCGCTAGATTATAATGGACTAGATTATCATGGAGGCAGAACAGGAACAAAAATTTGATAGAGGAAAGGAATCACCCCAGCTTGAGGAGACAAAATGTAGGTAAGCAATAGGGTTGCCAGGTCCCTCTGCACCAGCGGCAGGAGATTTTTGGGGCAGAGCCTGAGGAGGGTGAGGTTTGAAGAGGGAAGGGACTAATGCTATAGAGTCCAATTGCCAAAGCAGCCATTTTCTCCAGGTGAACTGATCTCTATCAGCTGGAGATTAGTTGTAATAGCAGGAGATCTCCAGCTAGTACCTGGAGGTCTGGAATTATTTGTAGGCAATCTTACCTCAGCAGAAGCCAGTCAGGTAAATATATGCTGGAGGTGGCAACACTCATGGAATCAAGGATATCTTTGGGAAACATGTCAAAATCTTTGCTGTGTTATGTAGACCTCATTATGTAGACCCTTGTTGGCCGCGGTTCACAGATCACAAATGAAATATGACCTATGGTCCTGATTTCATATAAACCTAATCCTAAATCATGGAGACCTTGTAACATTACAAAGGAGCACACATCTCTACTCAAGAACATGAGGATATAGCAAAAAAGTTTTGCATACGTAATGGAAAACTTTCACAACTGTAAATCAATGCTAAGTAATTAACCTAGGATGAATGATGATGATCTGATTGTATTTGATACAAGTTCTTTGGATAAATTATTTAGATGAGGTCAGTGGAAATTAGATTGGTTAGAGCCTAAAATGGATGATTCAAGAAAAGATGAACACAATCTAAGACACAGAAAGCAG
Organism: Euleptes europaea; assembly: GCF_029931775.1. Classification (NCBI taxonomy): domain Eukaryota; kingdom Metazoa; phylum Chordata; class Lepidosauria; order Squamata; family Sphaerodactylidae; genus Euleptes; species Euleptes europaea. The sequence goes on from NC_079320.1 coordinate 17,317,259, forward strand.
AGAATGTAGAAAGGACATTGGGTAAACCAGGGGGTACAGAAATAAAACCAAGATGGCAGCATAATTAAGAACTTCTCTGTGGTTTTTTTCCCCTTCTCCACTACAGAATCATATATTTAACCCACATCATTCATCCTTTGTAGTTCGAAGAGGGTTTTTTTTTGGTTGTTTTCCTCACAACTGAACATATGGAAAGAGTTCATACATCTTCCCATTAAATAGCAAATGGCCTTGATACAGAATGTCCTTGTAATTTCTGTAGAGAAGGTGAACTAAAAAAAACAACACCCCAACTGTGCTCAAGTTAAATCTGTTTCTTGAGAAAAGGCCCTCTGCGTACCACACATTGTAGCCTTTCCTTAGCTCAGCTGAATTACACACACTCCAGTAAATGACCTCAGCAATCACCTAGTAAATGGACCATCAAGATAACAGCATCAGGAAAATGAATCTCCCTTTCAGAAGAGTATAGTAACAACGACTGTTTCCCAAAAGCCATGGCTGTTTGATATTTGCTGTTATTATTGGGATGTTAGTCCCAACCTGTGCGAACAACCATTGTGGACAAATGTGTCTGACCTGGAGTCTGTTGTTTTTGTTTTGTTTTGCAGGAAAAAGCCCAACGTTTGCAGAGGACTCTTGCTACCAAAGTCGATAAATCCACACAGACTGAACTCGTAGGCCATGATGTAAGTCGCTGTATTAAACAGTTTTTCTTTTATCTTCTTCATTGATATGCAAATGTCTACCAACCTCTCTTCCTCTACTACTGCTGTGTCTGTATGTTGATAGAAAAGTGTATGCCATCCATCATTTGCTGTTAAATTATTCTCAATGGGAAAAAAAGATAATCATAGCTACCTGCTAGCATACCAATAGCCTATTAATTGCTTGTTTTACCAACAGCTCCCTGATACTCTCTAGAATTTGCACAAGCAGGAACACGGAGAATATTTATTAGTGGAATTTGAAATCTTTCTTCATTTTTCTTTAACAAAAGCATTTACCTACTTAATAACCACTTAATGAACTTATTATGTTTGTAATCACCAAAGACTAAGCGAGTAATTTTTATATTGTGTTACATAATGAAAGCTGCACAAGTTGGCGAAGAAGTTTGCATTAATATTTTAACTGTTGGCTGTCAGCAGGGGAACGTTGCCAGTAATTTAATTGAAAATTAGAATTTTTATCCTGGTGTGATTATGAACTGTGACTATCAACAAAAGTACTTGTTCCTGCAGGATGACTAGGCGCTCTGACTTGCATGTGCGTTATAACTTGTCTTGTTAATCCCAGTGTGTAGAATCTCAAACAAAATTATTATCTACTGCAAGGAGCATCATTCTGTTCTCTTTCTCCAGTGGTATTCTACAAAATAGATTTCTGGCTTTTGATGTAGCTTCCATGCTGCTTTTGAGTGGCTCCACAGGAACCTGTAGCTGCATGTACTGCATTTTATTTAATTTATGTTTCTCTTGATTGTATTTTATGGAATTGACCTATTTTGTTTCGTGTAGTGGGCCCTAGCTTCAAAGGAGGACTCCTCTCTGTTTTTCTTTTAAGAAGAGGCAGTGGTTCTTGTGACTGTAAAAGGATGGGTCCATGTGCTAGTTTGCGGTCATACGTTTACCATGTGGAGGGTGGTTCTGAAGATGGCAGCTTCAAAATTATTGTTGTTGTTATTTCTGAATTTCCGTCTCCATGTTCTCTGGTTGTTCTGTTGTGTGACAGCACTATAGTGTGTAAATATCTGGACCTTTGAATTGCCCCTTAATTAATTTATTATTATTATTTTATATTCACACTCTGCTTTGCCCTTTGTTTACCACAAGGCCTCAAGATGGTCCATTTAAAATAATCTAATACCCAAGTAATACTGTCATTAAAATGACATCAGGGTCACCAAAAACCATCAGTTAGACAATATCTGTAGGCCCCAATCCAGATAAGATTATTCATGTTTAATTTTGAGTTAAATGTGTTTGGTGTGAAGTCTCTGTGGAATGCCTTCTTTATATTAAACACAAAGGCTGACAGAAACAGGGATGAGGAGGATTAAATTTACTCCTCAACATATTTTTATATTGCACTCTCAACTGAGTTCATGAGGATGTTTATGTCATCACTTTTGAACCAGATTGGTTCCGAGTGCAGCTTTGAATTTTAATCCCTCACTGCATGTAGTAAGTACACGTAGTGGTAACAATGGAGATTGTTGCTAGTCTTCTAAAAATCATAGTAGAATGGGGCTGATGGGCCTCCCTTGGAGGGAAATACTGTATGGGAGCTGCTATCATGGAGAATGTTTGTTACAGCCTTCATTTCCCACTCGTTTGAGGTCAAAATGTTTCCATGAAAGAATTGTTCTGTGCAGTTTTTGTATATATTCTTGCAATGCCTCCTGTGCATTTCACTCGATATTTTACATCACGATTTACCAGACAAATTTAAGGTCACTTTGATGTCATTTTCCACCCAAGCAATGGCAACATAAATAGGGCAACTTCTCAAATGAATCAAACCTAGAAGTAACCAGTGGACATTATTCTGTGGCTTTATTTTGCTCCTTGACTTGCAGTGTTTTTAAATGCTCTTTTGCGCCAGCCAAGTTTCAAGCGATCCCAGTGCCAAATCCCTAGTGCTTCATGGTCAGAATCTGCAGTTGTGTTGCCATATGGTTCCCTCATACAAGTTGACAAATAGTCAGCTGTCCATATGTCTTGGTGTCACCAAAGCTTAGCCAGTTTATATAATTAAGGAAATTGGGAGAAAAGACAAAGCCAGGAAAAGATCATTCGGAAGAATTAAAGGATGCTTTCCTTCATATGAACTTGGAAAGTCCATTTTGATGACAAAGTGAGGTTACTAATGTCTTAAGAACTGATGTTGGTTCAGATACTTCAGGTATTCTCCCCCCACCCCTCCCAACATTGCCTGGATCCCAGAAGATAAATCTTCGTATTCGAGCAGAAAATCTGAGATTTTTCAAACAGATTTTGAATGCAGACATTTATGCCTGAAATGTAAATTATGGATTTATGTAATGGCATTTTAGGATGTTCTTTGAGTCTGTGTTTCAAATGGTGTTTTACCAATATGGAATGCCAATATGGAATTTCTTTAAAAAATGCTTTGGAAAAAATGCTTTGGAAATTACTGTGGGCTGGATACAAGGGGACTCTCAGCATACAAAATGCTCCTGGAAGAATTGTATGCCTTACACTAGAATGGTGTGCAAAAACAGTGAAATTAGATCCGCTGTCCTTGTATTTCTGCAACGGTTTGCACAACCCCTCATATGTGGAAGTGTGGGAAATGTATTAGAATTTAATGATTATAGTATTGTGTGATCTCCTGCAAACGTGCTTGCAGAAGGGTTAGCAGATTCCCACCGGTGTCTGTTTTCCTTCCACTCACTGTTCTTTGGGTCAAACTGTTTTTGCTCAACTCGGCAGCTCTTGAGATGCCTAGTGTCATTCCTAAACTTTGCCCCACCAGCTAGATCCTCTTTTGAGTATGCCTGGAATCCGAATCACTTCATTTTACACAAAAAAATATACCCCAGGTTAAGAATGTGCAGTGGCCATCACATACCGATAAAGAGAGGCAGTAATTAAAACAAGGAAAACAATAGCTTCTGTTCACAAGAAAGGTTGTAAAGTTGCTGTCCAAATGGCTACTGTCAGAAATGTTCCACTTCCAAGGTATGTACATCAGAATTGATTTACAGACAAATCCAACATCCCTGCAAAATCCAGTTATGTGCAACAATGTGTGAGTGTATGTGTGTGTGTGAGAGAGAGCTTGCTAACTCAAATCTATACTAAAGGATCAGTGTCCTTTTAATTTTCTTTGCCCTCTTCTGTTTGATTGAGAGATCAAGGAATAATTTCTTTTGGGACTGAAATAAGAATGGAATATGAATAGAAACAGGTGGAAGTGCTACTTGTGAAGAGTTTATATTGATTGATCAGAGTGCTTTTTTTAATGGTCGTTTCATGGCCCATTCAGAATTTACCTTTGAGCAGACCCAGAACTTTCTCCTGTGTCTTGGATCCAGTGGTGGATTTCTGCTCATGGAAGTGAGACAAGTTTGGGAAATTCCTTCTTCTTCTGTAGAATACCAGTTCACCACTCATGCAGTTCCTGTCCATTAAAAGCAGAATTTGGGGCTGCGGAGAAGTGAGAAGAAGACAGGAGGAGTGAGACAATCCACTTCCATCAGTGGAAATGACTGCTGGATCCAAACACATACTTGTGTGATTTCCTTAGGTTTAGTACATTCCTTTATTACATTCCTTCCATGAGCGAACTTTTCCACATCGACCTGTCTGTCAAAAAATACACAAGAATTGGCCAGCAAACCTTCATGTGTTGCAGAGGATTCCGCAGCAGGTTTCAGGGTCCATACTGAACACTATCTAAGATTGTTTGGCCTCACTGTGATTCCATATGAATTAAACATGGGCTGTAGAATCTGTGGGGAAAATGTAGACTGTGGTCTTATGGTGGGATACTCCCCAATTTCTGGTGGTTCAGCTAGCATTGGTTGGCTGCTGGGATTCCTCATTCAACTCCTGATTCGGTAGCCCTTGGTCTTCCAGCAAGGCCCTTGTGACACTTTTAAACAAGTACATATTTATGTTCTCTTGTCATGGATTTGTAATGTCTTAACAGTTAAGAGGTCCAGCTTACTCACTTCTGATTTATTCAGTGGTCATTCAGGAACACTTCTGTGCCAGTAAAGGTAAAGGTCCCCTGTGCAAGCAGCGGGTAATTCCTGACCCATGGGGTGATGTCACATTCCGACATTTACTAGGCAGACTTTGTTTACGGGGTGGTTTGCCAGTGCCTTCCCTAGTCGTCTTCCCTTTAACCCAGCAATCTGGGTACTCATTTTACCGATCTCGGAAGGATGGAAGGCTGAGTCAACCTTGAGCCGGCTACCTGAAACCAACTTCCGTCTGGATCGAACTCAGGTCGTGAGCAGAGCTTTTCACTGCAGTACTGCAGCTTACCACTCTATGCCACGGGGCTCCTCATCTGTGCCATTACAGGTCTTTAATGCTTCTGGGAACTCTGGAGTGGCCTAGAACAGTTTGAAAATCAGTGATCCACAAAAACAGAGTTTGTGAAGAAGTAACTCGGAGATCTTACTCGCTTAACTGTGAGGGGCCCCCTTTCACACACTGATTTTTGAAAGGCAATGCCTTCATGTGGTATTCTAAATATATGTTACACCATATGCATTTATAGGTGGAACAAGTTAATAATGTAACATTTACTTTTTGAGTAACCATACATAGGATTCTGCTGTATGTTGTGAATGATTTTGCTGGATTGTGCCCAGAAGCTGTTTCACCTTAACAGCCCACCTTTTCCCACTGGATGCACATGAAAAATGAGATGGGAAGGTCACCTTCTGTTTGAGGGTTTTTACCGTCTTGAAAACCTGTGGCTCAGGCTTAACTCAGCCTACTGTGGATTTCAAAAGATCATTTAGTGAGTAATATCTCAGTGGTAGACATTTAAGATTTTGGGTTTTTCCGTATATGAAGATGGAGGGGTAACTTGTATAACTCCAATGCTCAGAGTTGGTTTTTCCTAGCAAAAAGTATCCTGTGAACAACAACTGTACATATGATTTCACTGCCATAAATCCTCTAAACAGTGGCTGTTAATTGTTGTTTTTTCTCTTTTACTATTAGCGCTTATAGGGTAATACCATCTATAAGAGAAAAAGTTAAAATCAGGATCCAAATGCATAGCTTATTGCTCCTTTCAGGATCTGTGTGCATTGCTCATAAACACTTCCACATCACTCGAGACTCTATGAAAGAATTCAACAGAAGTCGGAAATGTCAGGTTTTTTTTATGTCTGGTTATTTCCTCATAAGGATTGACTGGAAGCAGTATGTATACTTCAACCAGTTTAATAATAGTCAGTGACTTCTTATGGTAAAACCAGAAAAAAGTAATAGGTGAGGATAGATATGTGTAACAAAAAACTCTCTGCAGTTCATAAGTCTGCAGTTCCCAGAATGCTGGGCAGGGAATCCTAACGGTGGTATAAAATCAATATATGTTTGTAGTAGATAGTAACAGATAGATGGATGGATAGCTGTCCATAGAACCAGTTCTTCAGACTCATAGTGGTAAATTAGGGTGGCTTATCCTTTAAAACAGCTTTAATAGGACAAGATTTCAACCTCTTCCATAATTTTTCTATCCTGGGATCTCTTAACAAGATAGTGCTGTCCATTTATCATGTCTGTGACTTCATATGTCCAAAGGTCTATAGGCTTTAATCGCAGAAACACAATTTCATTTTTTTTAAAATCTAAAATGTTATTTATTTATATGGCAATAGGATCATTCCAGTGAAAGAGTTCTACAGAGTATTCTGAAGTATGTTACATTTACCCTGTACCTATTTTATGTACCATCCAAGCCAGAGTTTCTCAATATGTATGCTAATTGCCAGACGGAAATTATGCCCATTTACCGACAGAGCCTCAACTCCTTGCTTGCTTTTCCGGTTATTTATATTTCTTTATAAGATTTTAGCAAGCATGTTGTCATATGATATGATAAAAGAGAATTGCTAAATTTCGGTCCTGCTGTGAGCAATAAGGGTTAGGTGACTACTATCAGATATCTTGCAACTAGGTTACTACACCTACAGCTGTTTCAGAGCTTCACGAATTCTCAGCAGTTGAGTTCCTAATCCTATAATTGAATGATGAACTACAGATGGACTAAATTTTACCGCTGCTGTTGATGTAGATCTTTAATTAGCATAAGTATTAACATAATGAACATGATTGTGCCTTTGTTCAGACTGTTTATGATAAACTATTCCTGTACTATTTGCATCAGTACTTAGGATTCTTTTACTGCATACCATATCTGTGCAATCTGTGGAGATTCCCTGCTCGCCTATGTCACAGACAGGGACAACTGTAAAGGTAGCAAGATGAGTGCGGTCTTCACAATGAACTACAAAGTACTGGTGAACATCATGCCGCATCATTAAGGCAGTGTAGTGGTTAAGAGCTGTGGTTTGAAGCAGTGGACTCTGATCTGGAGAACCAGGCTTGATTTCCTGCTCCTCCACATGAGTGGTGGACGCTAATCTGGTGAACTGGGTTGGTTTCCCTGCTCCAACACATGAAGCCAGCTGGGTGACCTTGGGCTAGTTACAGCTCTCTTAGAGCTCTTTCAGCCCCACCTACCTCACAGGGTGTCTGTTGTGGGGAGGGGGAGGTGACTGTAGGCCGGTTTGATTCTTCCTTAAGTGGTAGAGAAAGTCGGCATATAAAAACCAACTCTTCTTCTTCCTATGTGGCCAATTCAGTGTCAATCTCAACTCAATCTCAAATTTCAATCCCCCCCCCCACTCAGCAATGGACAGCCATGTTCAACAGTTTGATTTAGATGAAGAATGGCTGCAGATATTGCTTTCAATCTAGAATGTTTGAATTAGTCCTTATTTGAACACCATGGTTAATTGAGCATACTTAATAGCTCTGCTTCTTCCAGAATGTTAATTGTTTTGTAGAAACTCTTGTTTCTCTCCCACTTTTTTGGTTTCTTCCTTCTCCTTCAGTAATCTGGGGAGCTCTGTTTGCTTTCTGTCTCCTTCTTTCACATTATTTCCCAGTGCGTCCCATATTTCCCCCATCTTCACCATTTGCCTTAATCATTCAGCCCTGGTTAACCTTCAGGGAAATTGAGGATACGGGTGTCAAGAAGGAAAACTTTTAAAACAGTCAGATGAGGATTAATTTAGAAATGATGGCCTTCTTGCAGTGGACATTTTCAGTGGCTTGACGTGGCAACTGCTCCATCTCAAATGGAATAATTCTCACCATATCATCTCAGCTTCCAGAAATAACCATAGTGTTGGGTTGTTAAAAGTTGTCTGGTGATCTCCATATAAGTGTCACTTGTCAATATAATATTTACACAGGCCTGTAGATATGTCAGGATCATACTGAAGTCCTCCATTTTACAGTCTGGATTTAAATTGAATGGACTGGAAAATATATACCATTATTTTAATGTGTGTCTTTACTCTTTCATATCTCTGTTCTTTACCAACCCCACTCCACCACAATTCTCCAAATACGAACTGTTTTGTTTTTTGGCTAACAACCACAGTAGTAAAACAATCCTGTGTTCCTTTAGATGTGAAGAAAATAACTTTGTATGCCAGTGATCTGTTTTTCATAATGTTCTATTGGGCCACTCACTATCTTCCTGATGAGTATTACTTCAGCACATTTATGGTCAACTCCCTTGGGGCTGCCTGGAAAGGGAACAGTATGTCTCATCCCTTCTGCCACCTGACAGAAATTCTGGTTCTGCTGAGTGTTGCCAAAAATATCATTTTGCTTACATATGATAACATCTGTTCCTGCCACTGTTCACCTTCCCAGCTGTTGGCAGCAATTCTTTCTCCCTTATCTTCCATATGTATTGTGACAGTGTATTCAGTGTATAAAATATGCCCAGTATGTCAGAACACATGTACTTGTGCGTGTGCATGCTGTACTCAATGATTAAGTGTGCACTTATTTATTTATCATCATTTACAAAATTTATATTCCACCTTTTGACTCAGACTGGGCCACCAAGGTGGCTCATAAATAAAAGTGGAGCTTTTTAAAACCCATCATAAAATTGCTTAATACCACAAATCAAACATGTATAAAATTAGCAATTAAAGTATAGGGCAGGAAGGAGAGGCCACTAAAGGAATGCCAAATGAAACAAAAATATCTTCACCTTCTGATAGAAGATAGTGGTGGAAGGGGACAGATGAATATCACCAGGGGAAGAAGTTCCACAATTTTGGAACCCTCCCTTGGGTTGCTATCTATCTGCCAGGGAGAGCAGGATATATGAACATAGTGGTTGGGTATGGTCATAAGGGAGTAGGTAGGGTTGCCAACCTCCAGGTAGTCCAAACAAAACAAGTTAGCCTGCTGTTTAAACTCCAGGTGGTAGCTGGAGATCTCTTTCTATTACAACCGATCTCCAGCCAATCAGTTTTCCTAGAGAAAATGGCCGCTTTGGCAATTGGACTCTATGGCATTGAAGTCCCTCCCCTCCCCAAACTCCGCCCTTTTCAGGCTCCACTCTAAAATTTCCAGGTAATTCCCAACCTGGAGCTGGCAACCCTAGGAGTGGGTGATCCTTAAGGTATGCTGATCCCAAACCATACAGGGCTTTAAAGGTCAGCACCAGCCACTGGAATTGGGCTCAAAAACAAACTGGGAGCCAGTGAAGATGGACTAAGACTGGAGAGATATGGTCCTTATGACCCACTCCAGTCAGCATTCTGGCTTCAGCATTCTGTACCAGTTGAAGTTTCCGAACACTTTCCAAGGGCAGCCCCATGTAGAGCACACTGCAGTAATCTAATCTAGATGTTAACAGGGCATGCACCACAGCGGTCAGATCTAGCTAACCAATGACAGCTTGTAAAGGGCACTTCTGGACAAGACCACCACCTGCTTATCCAACAGGAGGCCCAAACCCAACAGCATCCAAAGCTATGGACCTCACATATATATAGAGAGAGATATTAGTACGGCGTTAGCAGAAAAAATACAAATCTTGTCAATAAAATCCAATACAGGATAAAACAATCTCTTTGTTAAAAATAAAGATAAAATTATATCAATTAAAATTAATCTTATTAACACTAGTAACCTTTTCAGAGTGGATTTTAATTGCTGCAGAACAATATTTGGCTACCTGTAAATAACACTGAGAGTCTCCCTCCCATAAGGGGGATTTCATTTTCTCTTCCTCCGCACTGGATTCCATTGGGTTAATAAGAGGAAGAATTATCTTCTGACAGATTCCCTCATAATAGATTCCCACCCCAAAAACAGCCCCCGGTTGCGAAGAGGGACCTGGCAACCCTATGGCCATGGGAGACCCTGCACATTTTTGTTCCTTGCTCGAAGTTTAATAGGTTTCTCCTTTCATTTTTCATAGAAATTCAAACTGATATTCTATCCTGCGGATCACTGCTGGCTTTTAAAGCTGAATAGGATCAAATGTTTCCCCTTTTTGTAGTCTTCAGGGCAAAATGCACTTGAGTTTAATTGGTTTGAACACTGGTTTACATAATGCTACTAATCAATTTCTAATAATAATATTTAGCACACTATAAAGATTTTGCATGTTATCTTGTGTTCCTTCCAAAACCTCTGTAAGATGTGTCACTCATTATCCACATATTGGAGGCGGGGGAGGGGGTAAAAGCTAAGAGAGATGGGCTTGCCTAAAGCTTTCTGGTGAGTATTAGGCAGAGATGAGATTTGAATCAAAGATTTGGTTGCTACCAGCCCAGTTCCTTAACTACACCAGCTCTCCAGCAGCTCACCACAAATTGCTAAAACATTGCAGTGTATATGGAATACAGCCAGATTTCCCTTGCAAAAGCCAAGCAGTTGGATTGGGACTATAACAGAAAAGACTATTCTAGTATTATTCTGTGGACTCTCATCCATTTCTCTTGCTTACTTTTGGCACGCAGTTCTCTCCTAACTATGTTTTTCCCAATTGATATGACTATCCTAGGGATGTTTTTTCTTTAAATGTGAAATATATATATATATATGGAGTAGTTCATTGATTATAATTATAGTATGATTATACTTATTTCAATCACTGTGTTTTTGGTTTAAATGTTTTAAATTCAACCTTCTTAAAGCACAAAACATCTGTAATGCAAATAATATTTTATGTCTCTGATACCAGTGATGCATGCAACTTCATCTCTGAGACTTCATTTATCATTTTCTTTTTTTCTTCCTTTTAAAGGCCCCGTGGAATTCTTCCTGTACTGAAGGTTCAGTTTACAAACCAATCAGCATCTCATTGGTACCAACATTATTTAATTAAAATACAGAGAAAGACTTGGATGCAGACCCATTTAGTTTACTGATGTTGCCTATACAAAGAATCTGTTTTTGCCTCAGGTGTTTAGCTGATTTTACAATATTTCTAATGTCCCAGGACACAAAACCTTATTTGGTATCAGACAAAAGTATTTCCATTGTTCTTTGCTGCATTCACAAATATTTTATTAAATTATTACCAATAAATTATTATGATGGGATTTTACATTACCAAAATAAAATATAATTACTCTTTCATAAAGTGTATGGTTGTGTTATCCTTGGTTGAGTGCAGGGAGCAATGGAGGCATATTCTACCAGTTACTGATTGCACCATTAATTTGTGAAGGGGGTCTTCCAAATTTTATACCTACAGGAATTAGTACGTGCATTGGGCACATGAGCAAAATGCTCAACGGCAGTGGTCTCAAGGGATTAGCAGTGTCCACCGAGGAAATGTCCATGGTCCTTTCGCATTCCTTTAAAATTCACTGAATGCTCCATTTGTCAGAGGAGGCGCCTCCAAATACACCTCAAAGATTTGTTTTAGTCAACAGTGTTGTGTAATACAGTCAATAAATTCCTGCAGTTTATTGATTCAGTTATATCCCACCTTCCCTCCAAGGAACATATATTATGTGGGGACTATCCCATTTCTTTCCTCACAACCATTCTGCGAAATAGATTAAGCTAAGAGAGGATTACTGGCCAGAGCGGGGAGTCAAACCAAGAAATTATCAGTCCAAGACTGATATTTCTGTCTGTCTATCACATTTTTATACAACCCTCCCTTCAATGAGTTCAGGACAATGTACAATCTGCTCACCTCCCTCACTTTCTCCTCAAAACTACCCTTTGAGGTAGGTTGGGCTGAGAGAATAACCACCCCAGGGTTACCTAGTAAACTGCATGGTTGAGTGCAAATTGGAGCTCAGGTCTCCTAGACAGTCCTGGAGAGACTGTGGCGTCGGAGGAGCGGTGTGCAGCTCTGCTGCACCCAGGTGCCAACAGAACTGCCCCTGCTGCCAGCGTGCCACTTATTCCGTTATAAGAGGGCACTTACGCTGCTGGCGGGGTCACGCCACCTCCAGACCACTTTCAGCCCCCTACCTCAGGAATGGGCTGAAAGTCTCTTAAGTACAGTATTTCATTACTGGGTGTCAAATTGCAATCTTTATTGTGTTCACACAAACCGATGGGTTGGAATGAATGACTTAGAAGCTATTCATAAATATCCTGGTTGTTCAAGTGATTGTATAGTAATGTGTGAAAAATACCCTCCCCAAATCTTTACTATAACCAGGCAACATTATGTAGCTACAGGAGACATCTCATTATGCAGCTTTCTATTCTCAGTGCAATGTAGCAACCGTGATATATCAGATCTTTTCATCCGTCTTCATATTTCTTTCTTCCAGTTCATTTGCTGCTCTCCTAACTGTAGATTCCTCTTTGATTTGAGAATCTATTGTTTTGTAAAGGTATTATTAACTTGAAAAAAGCAATTTTGATTGTTCCCTCTTTTTCCAGCCTCTTTGCTGATCTTTCTCTTTTCACTACGCAGTATTTAATTAATGCTATGACTTTCTGAACTAAATGCTATGCTATGCTATGCTGACAACTGATCTACCCCCATGGGAGTAAGCAAGTTAAACTACATTTAAAGCAGCCCTGATAGTTAGCTGGTCCCTCCGTTTCCTAGAACTCCTCCATATCTACTTAGATTTGTCTGGACAATAGACGAATTGCTCCCATGCTGTACCACTCCAGCCTGCAGGCAGTTTCTTGAACTATCAAGCTCTAAAGATGTTAATGTTGTCAATGTCATTACAATGCAAATCTGGAAATAATATTGAACTTTTCCTCAGATAATGAGCTTAAGCAACCATTTCTCAGTCCTAACCAGTAATCCTATAACAATTCTGATATATTTAATTCCATACTTACTAATGTTGTACTCTTCCCCCCCACCAATCCTTGTATGATAGCTTGAACTAATAAGATACAGAGAACTCAGAGTCTTCTTCTCCATGGATTTTTATTTTAAAAGAAGGAAAGAAGTTGAGAAAATAGAGGTAAAGAAAGTCAGAAGAGAATGAGGAGGGGAAACTGGGTGTGGCCATTTCTTATAGTGACTGACCAAACATGGAAAGTACGAATCATAGAATCACAGAATCATAGAGTTGGAAGGTACCATCAGGGTCATCACCTGTCTAGCACTAGGAATGTCTAAGTGCAGTGGTGTCTTATTATTATTTTGTACATTGTGAATTCATGCACAGAGGAGAAAAGTCCTCTGCATGCAGCAGAACCAAGAGCAGTGTTTTAGTCCAGTGTTACAGTATGAATCTCCTGGCATCCAATGCAGCCTGTAGGACCCATTTTGATGGTCAAGAGCTCTTTCTCAGAATGTAATCGATTGAAAACTTATCTACAGTGCCAAAATGCCTGAATTGTGAAAGGTTTTGTGCCTCAAAACTGACCAAAAAACATGGTCTGTGCCTTCCCCTCTATGATCAGATAAATTGTGTGACTGCTGATCTGATAGAGGGATACTTTGTACATGCCTAGAGATGCTCACACTTGGAAATGATCTGGACCTACCACCGAAACCCGGCTGTTGTGGCTAATCTCTGCCAAAACTAGACTCAAAGGAAGATCTTCTTCTGGCTTTTGCCACGATCTGGTACGATGACTTGAAATGCTGAAGTAAAATATTGATATTTCATCCAATCATCTTGTTTATACAGCTACTTTCCATTGATTTGTCACTCCTTTGTCTTGTCAGCAGGAGTACTTGTGCAAATCTTGATTGCTCTGGGATATCAAGAGCTGAGCATGATGCGAGCCTCCACCTCCGTCACGCCATATTAGTGGATGTTCAGCCTATAATTCACCTAAGTTTAATCAAGATGGGCATTCTCCATGATTTATGCTTAATCCATGTCTTCTTTTTAAAGCAGTAGTTTTATTTTTGTTGTTTGGTTTTCTAGAGCAGTGGTTCTCAAACTGTAGTATCTGACATCCCCCCCAATCACTCAATCACAGAACCTGGTTCCCACCAAGCTACAAACAGAAAGCCCACTTTTTCCAAGAATGACATTTATATATTTACAGGCATTCTTTATTATATTTCTCATTTATGGTAAGTTTAAACGAGATTTTTAAAAATTGTTGATGTATTGTTGGGAGCAAATTTTATTGCTATGGCTTTAAAACACAAGCCAACAAAGATAATAATTATGTTAGTGGTTGAAAATTGCACTATTATTGTTGAGTATCATTTTTGTTGCTGGTAACTGTAAAATGGTTGGCAGAGGTACAGAAACACAATTGATGATACCTGGCAGGTTGGGTGGGCAGGAAGCTGTGCATCAGAAACAGTTGCTGGTGGGCAGGACAAACCAGGAAAGGAAGGTGGATTAGGAGAAATCTGAGTGTCCAAGGTAACTGGTAGCATTCCATAAAGTCATACATAGTTAATCCATGACAGGTAGGACAGGCAGGAGACATCAAGTCATGCTTGCAAGTGGACATGGGGATTGAGAAAAAGTAAAGTCTAAGCACATTCCTGAAGGAGCCAGCATGACCCCGTGCTGGCGTAGCTGCCACCTTAGCATGGAATAAGGCAGCACCTACACCAGAACGGGGGCAAACATGCTGGCATCCGGGTGCTGCTGGTCCCCGCCACCAGCGCAGCCGCACCTGTGTGTGTGTGTGTTCTTGGGGGAAGAGCTGTCGTTAGGTAGCTTCCTCACCCCTTTTGCCCCGGGAATGCCCCCTCTCACTGTGGTGGTGGTGCAACCAAAAAAGGTGGCGCAACCCCGTTGGAGGCAATGGGGGATTTCCCCCATTTCTTCTATGTTTATTTTTTTAAAACCCTTTTTTTCCTCAGCGGCAGCCAGGAAGCCTCTGAGGAGGCAGTGTGGTTGAGCCACTCCCAGCCACCATGGATGTGTGTCCCCCTTTAGGACTAGGCTCACTGTTATGAAAACCCTGCATGCCACCTAGGCTAGTTCCTTGTCCCGCCATTTGTACATGTTCTTCTGGTTGAGAACCACTGGTCTAGAGTAGGAATTCACCACATGTGGATTGGGAAGGGTAAAGGAAGACACTTGAATACTCCTATCATTGTTTTGCAGCTAGGTATGTTTAGGAGAAGGAAAGGGGCTGGTGGGGGAGTCTAGTAAATGGGAGGATTGTGTGCAGATGGAGAGACCTGGCCTTGTGGACAGCCACACACAAAGTCATAAGGGACTGGGATTCTACCACATTCATGTTCATGTTTTCAGGTTGGGGAGATTTCATATTTCGAGTGTTCCAACTTGAATTGTGTTAACATCACTAGTTGTAATGGTTCCCAAATATGAAGAGTGTGTACATGAGGTTACTGTGAATGGCCTTTGTGTTAAAATCTCCTCCCATTGTTAGAAAGAGTTAGGCGAATGAAATAAGTGATGTGACAAAGAAAGCGAGGAGAGATAATGCAACAGATCAATCTCATCATCATATTATTCTCTGTGTATCTGGTGGTTAGATTTTTAAATTGTAATTTAGGAGAATCCCCTATAAAATGGTGCTACACTTTCACATTTAGCCTAATTTCTAGAATGTGTATATTCTACCACTGCATTTTCTGACAGTCCCACATCAGATCATACCACAAGAAGATTTCTGCTAAAGTACTTCTGTTGTTGAATTAGTTACATGGTATTACCTGGAAACATTAAGAGATGAGCATTATTTTTTGTTAAAAAAAATGTGAGTACACCACTGTCTCTAAGCTCCCAATGGCAAGGCAGAATGGATAAAACTGGGAAGATATGAGGATTACACTTTGTGATTCAGTATGGAAGCAAAGGTTATGGTTTGAATGTTTCGAAGTAAAGGGAACTGTTGCAACCTTTACAAAAGTTCCACATGTAAATTACCAAGCACAGATTATTTTAATTATTAATATTAAATGATGGAATGTTAAAGCAAAATGATGTAATAGGATGCAGCTGGGCAAACAAAGAGCCCAATAAACTGTCTTAAATGCATACTTGTTTTATCAAGAAGATATGAAACAATGGAAGTTAAAATGAAGGAGACATCCCGCCATCCTATCATAAGGCGAGAGATGGGTTTGGCAACCATCCACTGTCATAAAATGATGGGCATAAGTGTTCTCTCAGTACTTGGATTACATCAGAATACATTTCCTTTGGCTGAAGAGGTGAAGATGAGAGGTATACTATAATACTATATTTATGGAAGCTTCTGAAGACATAAGCTGCATTGGTAGTTGACTTATCACACGTTTCCCTCTCTCAAGGGTATCAGTCTGTCCAACAGAATAGATCTTAAACATCAGCAAAAATCTAAGAGAGGGATTACAACTTCTTAACTGGTTTTCACCTGTAGAATTTTGACTGCTGATACATAGGGTTGCCAACCTCCAGGTAATAGCAGAAGATCGCCTGCTATTACAACTGGTCTCCAGCCGATAGAGATCAGTTCACCTAGAGAAAATGGCTGCTTTGGCAATTGGACTCTATGGCATTTAAGTCCCTCCTCTCCCAAACCCTGCACTCCTCAGGCTCCGCCCCAAAATCTCCCGCCGATAGCGAAGAGGGACCTGGCAACCCTACTGATACAGGTTGGTCAAATCCATGTTTACCCAAAATAGAGCGTTGAATTTTTATTTTCACTTTTGTTTTTTTTTGGGGGGGGGCAGTTATGGGTTCTGTGATATCCTTGACAGATTTCCCACAGTTTCCAGCAATTCCTAGAGAGGCCTCACATCACTTCTACATTTCCCCCCAAAGTGACTTTATGCTGTTGCTAATGGCATCCCAAATGCCCCCCTCCTGAACTCCCTAGGCTTCCTCACCTCTCTTCCTGCACATTTTAAACCTTATTAAGTTGCAGGGAGTAGAGCAAAAATGGTGCATAGGCTTGAAACTAAGACTTGTTCTAATTTATACAATTGCTGCCATGAACTCTTGCTTTTTAAAAAAATCTTGACTCATTGTCTGCTTGCATAAAAATATCCCTAAATAAATACAGGTTAAACTCTACAAATTGTTTATTAGTAAAATATCCAAGGTAGGGGGGGTCCTGTATCAACTGATATCCAAGTTGAACTTGGGGAAAAACTTGTTCATGTTCCAAAGAGAATTTGTCCTTTTTCCTCTCCTTGACATTTCAAACTGTACAATATGATCCAAAATCTAAATTGGGGTCCTGGATTTCTGGCATAAGATTGTTAGCTGTTGGATTTCATGTTAGATGTTAAAGAGCATCTCTTATCAAAAACCCAATCATGATGCAAATCCATTTAAGGATGACGCAAATCATCATTTGTCACATGAATGTTAAAGCCAATGAAGAAATCATGGGACTGAAATGAAACTTCAGAGAATACTAAAAGTGAACACAGAGGAAGAGATAATGATAAGAATGCAAGGCCTCAAATGAGAAGTCTGTTTTGGTAGAGTCTGCCTAAAATAATTATGGGTTTTGCCACTTTTTCCTTTTCATTTCTGAGCTGTCACCTTTGATCTTTGAAATTTAATTTCTCCGAGATTGGCTAAATTGGGTGATGAATGAAACATACTCTTTTTTTTTTTACTTTACTGATTTTGGTTTCAGAAAGTCACATTTATATAGCGGTACCATTGAATTAATGTAGAGCTTAATATTCCTCTCCCTAATCTCATCTGCAAATTTGTAATTTTAATGCCACTCAGACTATATTATGCCTGGTTCGCACATGGATTGCACCATTGAAACTGCAGGTGGTGAATACCAGACTTGAATGTTCCTTGATATATATATATATATTTAAAAAACTTCCTGCATGCATAAAACTAGCACAGCAGCCCCTTGCTTGCTGTGCCAGATTTCTATTTACAGGGATTTTTTTTTAAACATTCCAAAATGTGATCCTGTACCTGTAGTCTGAGCCCTGACCAGGAGGTTGGCAACTAGGGTTGTCAGCTGTGGGTTGGGAGGTGCCTGGAGATTTTGGGAGGGTGGAGCCTGAGGAGGGCAGAGCATAGGGATGGGAGTGACTTCAGTGGGGTATAATGCCATAGAGTTCACCTTCCAAAGTGGCCATTTCGTCCAGATGAAATGGAATGGAACTGTCGCCTGGTGATCAGTTGTACTTCCAGGAGAAATCCAGCCACCACCTGGAGGTTGGCAACCCTATTGGCCACCCTAGGGAGAACAGGAAGTGACAGAAATCTATTTCGGAGGGAATGAGCAAGGAAAAAGTGGGCACAGGAACCAGCTGAGCTGTTTGGCACAACCCATTATGATCTCTGTGATTGAAGGCAGGAAAGGTGATGTTATCCCCGTAATATTCGAGAAGTGACATGCTTCTCTCATTACACTTAACCAAAAATAACTGTATATGAATTCTATTGAAAAGAAAATGAATAGCTGGCAATGGGAGAGTTGTGCTCTAGGACTGCTGGGAGCTTCCCTTTCCCTACCCAGGCTGCTTAAAAGACGTTCTGGGGTCCAATTGAGGGCTACTACTGTTCCTCTGCAAGCCTCGAACATGACTCATTTGGGAAAGTTTGCAGTTAACACAAACTGATTGCAGACTCGGAGACGTGAGAAATGTTACTATCCGATTCATTACGTACCTTTTATGACACCCGGTAGTGTTAGCCTGGGGTTAAAACAGGATTTGTATTAAGACGATCATAAGGATTTTTCTAAGTTGGGTGTAGGTTATGCTTTCCAACACACTTTAAAGTATAAGCATATTTAAACTGAAAGAGCTTAGAGGGGTATTATCTCACTAGCATACATCACACCCTCTGTGACATACATAATGCAAATAATGGAAGCTGGCTAGATTATCTTGATTTTCATCCTTGACCTGCTGCTATCTATCTAGCTACCCTAATAGAAATATATATGAGCACTGCATGCTGACTGTGAACTGTATATACAATTTTAATATTGTGCCGGTTTTTGAATTCATTTATTCATTTCCCCTCCCCATGGTAATGGAAATTCCTGCTTCTTAAGAATAAAACAGAACATTAACGTTAATGATACAACAGGAAGATGGCACATGAAGGTAACAGATTATAAAAGGGATTTGGGAACATTAGCACACAGTTCTGGGAAAGGGGGGGAGGGAAACACATCAAAAGGTACTGTATTTAGACGTTTCCAAGAACAATGCGCAGAAATGTGAAATGACGCTGAAGATAAATTCCCAACAAGCAAGATTGCACTTTGAAGCTTGATTATGCAGTGCTACTTTTGTGACTGGGGAAGAGATCTGCACCCATTTAAAGCCATTAGATAAAGACCTAGGGTTTAGTCACACTGGCCTGCATAACACTCGCTCATTCAACAGTCAGTGTCTCCTATCTGAGTTTTAGAAAACCATTGTGTTTGAGGTAACGTCTATAGAAAGCTCAGTTGGCTGTATTTGCTCAGCGATGGCTGTTTCTCACACGTGTAGATGATTATCTGGTAAGTACAGACCACACCTATATTTACTTAGTTCCATTCCAGCTCTTCTCCCTCCGCCACGTCTTTTTCAGTATCCTCCTTGCAGCCCCTTCCTTAAATCTTTTCCTGTTTCCCAGTCTGCATTCCTTTATCTTCCGGTGTTGACCACACAAAATTGTGCACCATTTTGGGTTGGTATGTGCCACCCAAATGTCATTTTTGCCATAATGTTTGTACATGCACCATTACCTTTTTTTCATCTGTACATTAAAAAAAATCATGTTTTCCCCTGAAAACCTGAAAGTTACCTCAGATTTCTGGAAGCATATGTCTTATCTCTGGGTTACCCCTCCTTGTGAGCCAGTGTGGGGTAGTGGTTAAGAGCGGTGGTTTGAAGTGGTGGACTCTGATCTGAAGAACCGGGTTTGATTCCCCCATTCCTCCACATGAGCAGCGGACGCTGATCTGATGAACTGGATTTGTTTACCCACTCCTACACATGAAGCCAGCTGGGTGACCTTGGGCTAGTCACACTCTCTCAACCCCACCTAGCTCACAGGGTGTCTGTTGTGGGGAGGGGGAGGGAAGGTGATTGTAAACCAGTTTGAATCTTCCTTAAGTGGTAGAGAAAGTTGGCATAGAAAAACCAATTCTCCTCCTCCTCCTCTCAGTGGGGCCACCCATCACTATGAGACACATTATAATTGGCAACAGTCCCAAAATTTCTGTTGGCAACATCCCATCCTGTTCTGTCAACATCTTAACAAGCAGTGGTTCTTTGTTGTCACAGGTGGAGATTTTCAAGAGTCCTGCTAGCTAAGATCTTTTTTTTTTTTTAACTTGAGACACCAGGGATGCAGCCTTCAATTTACTGCATACTCTAGCAATAAGTCGTTTCCCTCTAACCCACAAACTGATAAGGTATGTCAAGCCCAGTCTTTAAAAGCCATTAAAATTAACTTGGGAAAGTAGTCATACACAGGAAATATTGTACACGATAGGATCCGACATTATTTTTGCAAGAGACACACTATAAAAGTTACCCAGAGTAGCTAACAGTCCTAAAACTTCCTCTGTTCACTGCCTATATATTCTTCGCCTGAAGTCAGAACAAGCCTGCTGACCTCCCTCAGATCTTCTTAGCCATAAGAATAAAAGCACATCATTCCAGCACTGGAAACCAGGGAATCAATAGTTATTGTGAGGAAAAAGTTATAGTTTATATTCCACTGTGGCAGAGTTGTCTGGTTCAGTTATGGACTCCAGCATTGCACATTGATTGGTTTTGCCTTTCTACTTTAAAGTCATAGAGGGGGGGGCATCTCCCCCATGAAATCCTGGTTGCACCTGGCTTCCACATTTCTGTAAATAGCTTTTACTGATGCTGTGAAAATGCCCCCAACATGATGACATGGTTTTGTTATAAGGTGGATAACTTCTTCTTCTCTTAAGTCTGGTTCAACAATACATCCAAATACCCTGGATAATTTTCTTCAGTAAAGCTCATATAAGGACCCAGGCTGTAAAAGGCAGTGGCTAATCCTGGTAGCCCAATCCAGTTTTATACTCCGGCTGTGTTTACCACTGCTTAAGACAGCCGGTGAAGCAGTGTGGAGGGGACAGGATGTTTGCTGTAGTGCTGAGCTCCACTCTGCAAGCAGAGATCTAATTTGCCTGTACGTTTGCAGTATAATAACTGGACTGAGAAAAATGCACTGGAATTTAACCAGGGTTCAACTTAATGACTAAACTGAGGTGGTGCGGTTTTTATTATTCAAAATATTTGTCTTTAGTTAGTATCATATTTACCCCACCTTGCAGAAGAGATGCAAGGTTCAGTCACCAGCATCTTCAGCTAAAAGGATCAGAAGAAGGAAGAGGAGTTGGTTTTATATGCCAACTTTCTCTACCATTTAAGGGATCATCAAACCAGTTTACAATCTCCTTCCCTTCCTCTCCCCACAACAGACACCTTGTGAGGTCGGTGGGGCTGAGAGAGTTCGGAGAGAACTGTGACTAGCCCAAGGTCACCCAACAGGCTTCATGTGTAGGAGTGGGGATACCAACCCGGTTCACCAGATCAGAGTCCGCCAATCATGTGGGAGAGTGGGGAATCAAGCCCTGTTTTCCAGGTTACAGTCCACCACTCTTAACCACTACACCAAGCTGGCTCTCGGGTAATTGATGATGTGAAAGTCCTCTGACTCAGCCCTGGAGAGCAGCTGCAAGTAAGTGTAGATAATACTAGCCTTGGGGGTGTTTTTTGGGCCAGTGGAGGCCTCTGGAAATGTCAGGTATGCAGGATAGAAGACAACATCAAGGCAACAGATTAGAGAGGGAATACACTGGGAGGGGATTCTGTCTTTTGTCATTCAAGGCTGCAAACGTGTTAACTCAGATGGAAACACATTTTATTTATTTATGTTATTTAAAGGAGGAAACATATCTTGCTAGTGCTTATACAACATTGTAAAATTCCAGTTTAGTTACAAGTACACTTCCTGGTATTGGTTCTGACCCACAAGAACAGCTGGATAGGAATACCTGAAGGATCACATGCTTCCCTATAGATCTGCCTAGCAGGAGCATAGAAATCTGTTACATTTTGAGTGTATTCACTGTTTTTGTGTCTATGCAGTTTATGGCATTAATCACTTAGTAGCAAGCTAAGCAGGATCAGCCCCGGTTAGTATTTGGATGGGAGACCACCAAGGAATACCAGGGTTGCTGTGCAGAGGAAGGCACTGGCAAACCACCTCTGTTAGTCTCTTGCCGTGAACCCCCCCCCCCAAAAAAGGGGTTGCCATAAGTCGGCTGAGACTTGGCGGCACTTTACACACACACACACACACACACACACACACACACACACACACACACACACAGCCTTGGGTCAAATGACAGTTCCCAGGTTGGTGCAGCAAAATGGCGCAAAATATTTGTGAGCCAGTTTAGAACACATAATTCATGCAAACAAGTTCAGCTTTGGGAGTCAGGCATGCAAAATGTTCAACACTAGAATGTTATACAGGAAAGGTACGAAGATTTATATCTAGTGCTATCATCATGACAACAGTTGGAGGGAGGGAGCCAAGACAGCTGTGGGAAAGCTATGCAACAAGTTACTTGTGCAGAACATTTGCAATACAATTTAGAGCCATTTGGAGCATTCAGTAAAAAGTGAACAGTGCTTCAGTTGTTCAAAGTGGTCCTTGAATGGAGGAGTGTTCGTGATCACTAGCAGTAGCTTCCTTGTGTTTGTGCTTTCTGGTTGTGTTGGTTTTTACTTTTATTTTGTATACTCTTTTTAATCAGTCCTAAAAACTTGCTATCTGGCAGGAAATACTTGAAAAAAATCAATGAAATATGAAATAAACTAATTTTATAAAGCCAGCAACCACTGAAGATGCCGGATCTCATAGTCCTACACATGAGTAAAGAAAGCAATGATTGCTGAATGTGTACAGAGCAATATTTGACCTTGCATGAAGATTGACAGTGTTATTTCTTTAATAAATCAAAAACAATAATCAGTTACTTTCAAGCTGTCCCAGAAGTACCGTATGTCCACTTTGCTTTTCTGAAGCAAGAAAGATATTGAAGAAAACTACACTGTAATTCATGTCTCCGTTCATATTCCTATAAACTCAAGTTACCTGTCCTCTTGTGTTGACTGTGGATTCCATGTATACGCATTGAGCTAGTGAAACTCCATTACCAGCTCAGCAGGCGCTGGCACATATATAAGCAATTAGCCACAGAAATGATCATAATTGAATATCTCAACACTTTCTCTTGCTACAGCTGACATGTCCCTCGCTAATTCATCTTCCTCTTTCCATCCTAGAGAAATAGTCAACAGCTGTGGCATCAGACAGAACTTAATTTGGCAGCTGGAAAACCCAGATGCCAGAGCCTGGAATTTACCCATAAACTTTGGAAATCTATAATTCCAGAAGCCTCTTTGGGATCTGATGCTAACGGCCCTACTTGGCATTATAAGACAAGCTTTTGCTAGTTAAATGCCTAGCTTCGCTTCTGGAATCCAGGCAGTTGTCCAACCTGGTAAATGTTTCTCTCTCTCTCTCTGTGTGTGTGTGTGTGTGTGTGTGTGTGTGTGTGAGAGAGAGAGAGAGAGAGAGAGAGAGAGAGAGAGAGAGCATGGCTTCAGTCTTATACTCATTTGGGAGTATGACATGTCAAATTTAACATGGCTTAATTTTGACTAAACATGCATATGCTCAAGCTGTATTGTGTCGGCAGGCACCACAATGGGAAAGATAGATGTACATAACTAGCAGGGAAGAAGTTTTGATTGAACAGGTATAGAAATTAAGCAAAAGAAAAGAAAATATTGATTCACTTTTTTAACCCTCCTCCCCAACTTCCTTGAGAGGTTGTTGTTTTTGTTTCAGACTTAGATGGAAAGTAACAAAAAAATACATGTGCATGTTGAAAATGGCTAAAGCATGAAAAAGAAATGACATTCAGCCAGATTTTTCATTCAATCTGGCCCGATTCTCTTCCTTCCTATAGCCTCTGACACATATGGCTTTTGTCCATGCAGGGCCCATGATCCACAGCGTAGCCTTTTGTGTAGTCAAAAGGGACCACCTCCTCCCTTTTTTACCAGTGGCAAAACTGCTTGGATCAAACCCACTAGATGGAGAGTTTGGGCTCAGAGCCAGCCTTACTCGGTTCTCACTTTCCCCCCCACCTTGGACCAGAGCATAAGTAGTAATATGGAAATTGGCATTCAGACTGTGCTCAATTGCATGGCACATCCTTGCATGATATGGAGCTTAAAATGCACATTACAGTTTACTTGTGAACAAGAGGACTGCTGGATCAGAGAATGGTCTTTTAAAAATTCACATGCAGGGACCAATCAAAGCTCTTCCACTAGAAGCTAATTACAATCTTAAGAGTAGTTGGGCAGATGGCAAGAACACAGATCCATTTGTATTTTTTAAAAAACACCCAGAAATTTTCAAAGTTAGAAAAGTGATTCTGGCATACTTAAAACCAGATTGACACTTTGATGCCCCCATCTCCTTTTTTCATTCTTCCTCGCTTTTCCTATTCGTATACTATAACTGAGGGATTGAGAAGTGAGGGTTAGTAGGGAATTATCCTTGTGTACTTCAGCGAAGAAAGGGGGTACAATGTGATCTTGGGCTGTATCAACAGAAGTATAGTGTCCAGATCACGCGAAGTGATGGTATCCCTTTACTCTGCTCTGGTTAGACCTCACCTAGAGTATTGTGTTCAGTTTTGGGCACCGCAACGGAAGAAGAAGAAGAGTTAGTTTTTATATGCCAACTTCCTCTACCACTTAAGGAAGAATCAAACCGGCTTACAATCACCTTCCCTTCCCCTCCCCACAACAGACACCCTGTGAGGTAGGTGGGGCTGAGAGAGTATGACTAGCCCAAGGTCACCCAGCTGGCTTCATGTGTAGGAGTGGGGAAAGAAATCCAGTTCACCAGATTAGCCTCCACCGCTCATGTGGAGGAGTGGGGAATCAAACCTGGTTCTCCAGATCAGAGAAATTAAATCAAAAGTGTTTCCGTCTAGACATCAGGAAGAATTTTCTAACGGTTAGAGTGGTTCCTCAGTGGAACAGGCTTCCTCTGAAGGTGGTAAGTGCTCCTTCCCTGGAGGTTTTTAAGCAGAGGCTAGATGGTCATCTGTCAGCAATGCTGATGCTATGACCTTTGGCAGATCATGAGATGAAGGGCATCTTGGCCATGTTCTGGGCATGGAGTAGGTCGGTTCCCACAGATGCTATAAGGCCACCATAACCACTAACTACCATAATCCAGACTGGTACAAGATGTCACAAGAACCAAACAAGAACCAGAAATACGTATAGGTAACACTAATAATAGATAGAGTAGGCATACCCTTTAAAATAACCATGCAGGCTGGACTCACCTGGGCCTGCCTTCAATTCTACCCTGCTAGAGAGCACTGTCTCCCTGAGTTTTAAGAAAAGTGAAAAAGTAAAAGATCATCATTTAGCAGCCTCATTAAGACATAGACTGAACAACAGGCTATTTTTCCCCCCAGTTTATAACACATTAGATAAAATCGATGGTTTTATGTTGCCCCTAATAGGATCAGTTCTTACACATTTACACATTTACTTGCCTTTCCTCTCTTACTGTTATTGGAGTAAGTATTGAAGTAATGCTTGTGCCAGTGGGTTTTCCCTTCATTTTATGGGAAGTTGTAATGAAAGAGGTGACATTGACTTCCTTCTGCCTATTACTGGATCAAGCAGGATTCGCAGTTTATCTCTGCTTGCATATGTTATTACTAGCGCTAATTAATCCCATTTGCAAAGGCAAATTATGATTGGCATTTATCCTTAAAAATTAAGAGCTCATTACACAGAATATAATCTTCGCATTTGTATAAGTGGCAGCTATGATTTTGTGTGCTCAAGACGAAATGTTTAAGCAAGCCGGCTGAATGTATACAATATTTGCATATGCTAATTAAGCACTGCTTCATTGTATTTGCCCCAGCAAGCAGGTGAAGTTCTCATTTCCCAGGTTATGGCTTTGTGAGCCGAGGTTGTCAGGAAGGCAGCTTGGAGGGAGGCCTCGAACGCCACGCCTGCTGTGCTATGATTTAATCTCACCAAAAGAGCTCCTCTTTGACCGTTAATGGCCTTGCTAGATTTAAGTGCTAACATGGCTTTGTGGAAAGGACTCGGATGTTTCTGAGAATGACTTTCAAAGAAGCATGCAACCAACCCACTGCTCAACAAGCTAGTTCAGCCGGTGCTATTGTTGTGAGGAGCAGCTGAGTTTAAATTAAAGTTAGGAATGATTGGAGCCTTCATTCCTTCCACCTGCATTTATGAGCCCAAGGATATTAAAAGTCTTTTGACGCTGTACCTGTAATTTAGTTAATAATTTGGATATTAGTTACAGAGGACTGGGCAGAGGATGTAATGGGGGGGAAACTGCAGTCTCGTGTGTTCTAAAGAAAGATCTCTACAGTCCACAGTTTGTACTTCTTGGCCACTTTAGATTCCATCTGCCTCCTGGAGATTATTGCTGGACCACTACAGACTGTAGCATCTGCACATCCCATTGTTTGTAAAGACTGTTGATGTTTATACCCAGTGCTTTAGGAGCTAGGAATGGGGGCATCTGCCATAAACACATCATCCCAGAACATAATTTCATAATAGGGGGATATAACTTTTTTTTTGTAAGTACTATGCAGTCTAATCAGCATTCTCTTGGTAATTCTATTCAGTATCAATGTGCCCATTTATAAATACTACCTTGGAGTTCTTGTAGCTACTCTCCTATTGTCTTTTTTGGCAGTGTTCTCCAGGGTCTCAGGCAGATGATGGGAATAACTTGCATCCTTTTTGTGTGCCATATTATGTGCACTTCCATCTCCACCTTATCCCTTCCCTTACTGTCCAAATTTGGGATTCTGAGAACTTCTCTGTGATCATGTTCGACAGCCAAGTATACTGCTTTTGACTGCCGCAGTCAGATGTGAACCAAAATCCCAGATATTTTTACCTCAGTGTTACACAGTTCAAGCAGCTGCCGAACAGATTGGCAGCTGCCCTGCTATGTTTCCCAGGGTTGATGATGAGACGCTGAATCTCAGCGTGATTGGGGGGGCAGAATCATCTTAGAAATAGTTCTGATCCCCCTCTGAAAAAACATTCCTGCATCCCACCAGGCTGGGGTGCAGCAAAAAACTTCCTGTTTTACCAAATAGTAATGATCAGCTGAACAGTTCATCACTAAATGGTTTCCCTGGTTGCAGCTGGTGATCCGAACATGAGCCAACCCAAGGCACTTGACCATCCCTAATCCAAATATTGTGGATATCTCCCAAGCCATGTGGGATGCTGTTTTCTGTCCAAAAATAATGCAGACCTGGGACATTTCCTTCATGCCCTATGCATTTTCCCCCCTTCCCCCTGTTTCTTTTTTTGGGGGTAGGGGTATCCTGTCAATGAAGAAGTCTGGCATTTTGATTGGTCCTAATAGAAGAGCCCCATGCTCACGACCTGAGTTCGATCCCGACGGAAGTTGGTTTCAGGTAGCTGGCTCAAGGTTGACTCAGCCTTCCATCCTTCCGAGGTCGGTGAAATGAGTACCCAGCTTGCTGGGGGTAAAGGGAAGATGACTGGGGAAGGCACTGGCAACCCACCCTGTAAACAAAGTCTGCCTAGTAAACGTCGGGATGTGATGTCACCCCATGGGTCAGGAATGACCCGGTGCTTGCACAGAGGACCTTTACCTTAATAGAAGGTATTATCTTGTTGTGGTTTGGGGCTTTTTTTCCCTAATAGACCGACACCATTACCTGCAATCATTGCTCATTTTCTATGCAATGGTATGTTTTTGCACTTCCAAAAACCACTGGACATAGCTCCCCAAAAAGGTAGATTAGCAGACATAAATAAAAAGCCATGGAAATAATTTTCATTCAGGAGCTTGCATCTGTGGAGTTCTCATTGACATCCTAATGACTTTGAATTTCACCTGCATGCATTCTTTTAAAAAAGACTTATAAAATTTCTCTCTGAAGGCTTCTAACTGAGTAGGTTATCATTTGCATACTATTTTGCTGCCAAGCCTTCAGGGTTACACAAATTTAATCATGATGGGAAAAGACTTCAATAGGTATTGGCAAAAATCTTCACTTATTAAAGCTTTATCTAAGACTCGCAGGACAGATCCTTAAAATGTTCTCATGAATATTGACACCTAGTGTTGTATATTTTTATCTCCTTGGAGTTTCTTCTTCTTCTGTCAAACAAATCTACTCTGTAAACCAATCTAATCGGCTGGCTCCGAATTAGAATCTGAGATCACATCAGTTCATTACAAAATGTCAACAAATTACTATCTTCTGGTGTTGTATAGTAAGCCAGTGGTCATATTCTCAAATTCTCACATCTTAAATACTATATAGAATCATAGAGTTGGAAGGGACCACCAGGGTCATCTAATCCAGCCCCCTGCACAATGCAGGAAATTCACAACTACCTCCCCCCCCAAATATGGATCATATAGAGCAATGATACCTAACATGGTGCCCACATTCTCCTTTCTCAAAACATCTCTTCCCCCAAGCAAAGAACCAATCCTGCCTTTCCAAAAAGTGGTTTTAGTCACTCTAGAGCCCTAGGCAAATGTCAAAGATGAGCCCCCATACACATCACACCACCACCACCAATACCTGTTTTTATTCCCACCCATCCCACTGATTTTAACCTCCCTCAAAGGGCTATTGTGAGGATAAAATGGATTGGGGAGAATATAATATGCCAATCTGGGTCCCAATGAGAGAGAAAACTGAGGAAATGAATATTTAAACTGTTAGGATGCATAAACCAAAATAATCCTGCCCAGCTGCTGCTTCTGATGGCCAAGGGAGGGAGGAAGGCAAGGGGAACAATGGTGAAAACAAGACCAGTGCTCAGGGCAAAGGGCCCTCTCAAGTGAGTTTGGGAACTACTGCACTGTTTTTGGAACAAGTGACAATCCTAGCCAGGAAAGTCACCACAGTGGAGATGACAGTCACTGAGCATGATGGGAATGTAATTTTTTCATTATGCCCCCTTAGGGTTGCCAACCTCCAGGTAGTAGCTGGAGATCTCCTGCTATTACAACTGATCTCCAGCTGATAGAGATCAGTTCACCTGGAGAAAACGGCCGTTCCTCAGGCTCCGCCCAATAAAAACCTCCCGCCAGTTGCCAAGAGGGACCTGGCAACCCTACAACCTCTCCTAGCACTTGACGAGACTGTATCCCTACAATTTGTTTATTCACTTCATGTGTGTTCTGCCTTTTTCAGAGAGACTCAAGGCAGATCACAAAACAAGCATGCAAGCAAGTCTTTTTCCCCAGAGGACCGACATGCTTATCATCAATAGAAGCTCCACTTTTAGCAGCCATTTTTTCAGCCATTCATAGAAAGAAGGGACCGATGTCCCTCTGACTCCATAGACCAGCATTACTAATAAAATACTATAAAGCTCACTTAAAAACAGCTAAAAGTCATAAAACTTCGCTACGATGCGGGAGCTCTTTACCTCTGCTCCTGCTACAGTGCCATCTTAGCTCCGATCTCCTTTCATAGACCAGCATTGTTTTTTAAAAGGTCTACCCACCCACCCCCCATTTCAAAATGCCTGCCTTTTTGCAGAGGTAGAGTTGTGAAATTCCTTTTGTCTGTCACATGCAGGAAGAGCTTCACATTTCTCCCTTCCCTTATATTATCTGGATGAGTGTTACATGTTTTCTGGAAGAATTCCACCCTCCCGGTCCATAGATGGGCATGAAGTGGACTACATCTTTGTTCAGTCAGAGTAATAGCTCTGAAGCAGCCCGTTTCTACTTGGATCAAAGCTGCCTCCATTTGCATCAAGTTTCACATCCTGATTTGAATACTTATTGTAGCCCTTAATCCTCTCTCTTATGGACCCCCCTTTCCCTTTTGTTGTTGGTTAGGCTGAGAGGAAGAGAACTAGACTGGTTTTTCCTAGATAGTTATCAGAAGAAACAGCCCGTTTGGAGGTGGGTGAAATGCAGGCAATGCAGCTCCTCTGTAAGAAGGCAAAAGAAACACACATGCAAATGAACAAAAGTTAACTCCAAACTTTGCAGCACAGGGGAGAGCCATATAACTGTACAGTCTGCCTAAGCACATAGGCTCAACAAGGTTGGGGTCCCCTGATCTAAGCAAACTTGCAAAAAAGGGTAGCTAACTATTTTTTCTCATTTATTTGTCTGAAGCTGATAACATTTCTGTGGTTCATGCACCTTCTTTTGGGCTGGACTAGTTGTTAACTGATACCACTGAAAGTGCCATTCCTGTTGTGAACCACCTCCATTTTCTGTCTCCATCTGGCCATAGGTTCAAGTACTTACCATTCAGGTTGTACTATAGCAGTATGAATTTCCGTACGGTCTCCTCTGGAAACAGGGAACATGGAATGGGACTGTGAAGACTCACAGTGTGGAATTACTGCTCTCTGTGATGAATATTTGAGGCTGCTACAGCTTTGATAGGTATAACTCACCAAGTGGAGATAATTTAGTGGCCATTAGACTGAAGCCTAATCCTGTAGTAACATTTTTTCTTCCATGAAAAATTCAGTTGTTCTAAAATTTTACATCCAAGTACATGTGCAATACTGCCTCCCATCGAAAGGACAATGGAACCAGCAAGGGTATGCTTTCTCTTTATATTCTTCCATCTGAAAAAGGAAACCTAATATTAGCAAGAGTTGTCCCTACTGTTTACACTCAAACTCCTAGGATGGAATTATTTTATAACCTATATCTAAATAGGGAAAGTAGGGATTATCATGGGATAGTTGCTATGCACAGCACAGTGATAAAGAATATTCCTTTCGGAATCCAGAATGGGTACTTGGCTATTTATTAAAAATATTAAATCACCATGGTTTATTCCAATCTGTAACTTTCATAAAATGAATTTAGCCAATCTATATTCATTTTTTATACCTCTAGTACTGCCTAGATTTTTATTTTCTGTTAATTCTTTAAAAGTACAGATGCGGTTGAGATTTGCTTTTCAACAGCAAGAAAAAATGGTTAATTCAGGGGATTTCTTTGGTCACTTGGGTCACTAAAATAACGTGTACAGTATTTTAAACTCTGAAGCTACAGAATTTTTTTTTAAATGTGAAAATGGGAGTCTGTTGTCTGTTATAAAAATCATGAGCTGGTTCTCCTTTTGCCATTCATTCTTGAGTACAGATTTTTTGTTTTGTTTTTTGCTGTCAAGTCACATCTAATTTATGGCGACCCTTGGTGGGGTTTTCAAGGCAAGAGACATTCAGAGGTGGTTTGCTATTGCCTGCCTCCACGTCACAACCCTGGTATTCCATAGAGGTCTCCCATCCAAATTCTTGCCAGGGTTGACCCTGCTTAGCTTCTGAGATCTGATGAAATCCAGCTAGCCTGGGCTATCCAGGTAAGGGCTGGGCATGGTCAGGGCTGGGCATACAGGACCATAAAATATAATGAAGGGCATGTCTTTGTAAAATTTAGTGCATTTACTTTCATGAAACTCAGAAGAAGGGGTACTCACTGACAAAGGAGTCACCGGTGCCCCTTGGACATTCTCCCAGTTGCAAGGAAGCTGCTTGGCTGGAGTACTTCTTGTGAGACCTGCAAGACCAATTGTATGGTCATTCTTTTGGAATCATCACTCCTACTTCTGAAAATGACAGCTGATTCAGTGGGAAATACCTACATGATTGGTTTTCCTTACATGATTGGGTCATTTCAGTCTTTTTCAAACTATGTCAGATTTAATGATATATTGTGTGTATTTACTGTACCCCACAGAGAAAGGGTTAAGATTGTCCATCTGCCCAACTCCAAGGATATATCAGTGATCAACTTGGTAAAATTTAGCACAACCATGTGCTTGATATCTCTAGGAATCAATATTCCAAGATTAGTAATGACATCTGGGCACCACCGAAAATGTCGATCAGCAAACATTAAGAACATAAGAAAGGCCCTGATGGATAAGACCAAGGCCCATCAAGTCCAGAGGTCTGTTCACACAGTGGCCAACCAGGTGCCTCTAGGAAGCCCACAAACAAGATAACTGCAGCAGCACCATCCTGCCTGTGTTCCACCAAACCCAAAATAATAGGCATGCTCCTCTGATACTAGAGAGAATAGGTATGCAGCATGACTACTATCCATTCTAACTAACAGCCATGAATACCCCTCTCCTCCATGAATATGTCCACTCCCCTCTTAAAGCCCTCCAAGCTGGCAGCCATCACCACATCCTGGGGCAGGGAGTTCCACAAT
The DNA here is from genome assembly GCF_029931775.1 of Euleptes europaea. Lineage (NCBI taxonomy): Eukaryota > Metazoa > Chordata > Lepidosauria > Squamata > Sphaerodactylidae > Euleptes > Euleptes europaea. The sequence goes on from NC_079320.1 coordinate 17,349,501, forward strand.
TTAACTATGCATTGTGTGAAAAAATACTTCCTTTTATCTGTTTTGAATCTCTCACCCTCCAGCATTAGCAGATGACCTCTATCATGTCTCCCCTCAGCCGCCTTCTTTCCAAGCTAAACAGCCCTAAGCGTCTTAACCGCTCTCCACAGGACAGTTGCTCTAGTCCCCTAATCATTTTGGTTGCTCTTTTCTGCACCTTCTCAAGCTCTGTAATATACTTTTTTAGGTGTGGTGACCAGAACTGTACACAGTATTCCAAGTATTCCATTTTTACAAAAGATGGTCTCACCATAGATTTGTACAAGGGCAGTATGATATCAGCAGTTTTATTCTCTATTCCTCATCTAATTATGGCCAGCATGGAACATTCCCAGTTCCTTCAACCTTTCCCTGTAGGACTTGTCTCACAGATTCCCAAGAATCAACTCCAAGAATCAGCCATAATGGTTCTTAAAATATGGTTGCAATCCATTCAACTGCATATAAATCAATGAGACTTGCATCTAAGTACATTAATTTAGGACTGTGATGTTAGACTGGTGAGAATTAGATCTATACACAGGTACTTTTAATCAATCATATATATCTATCATTGAGGTAGATATATCTGGATTTCTCCTAAGGGACGTGTTATTAGTTTGATACCCCAGACTCAAAGTATCCATCACATAAATTATTCAGGCAGGTGGTAAGAGGATTTTTGTATAGTGTATGTGTGTTTCTAAGTATCCTCACTTTTCTTTGCCAAAAGTGAAATAGATTGAACTGTTTCTGAGATGACAGATTAAGGTGGTCCTTGCTGACTTAAAAACAAATCCTCTAGTTTACAAACAGTTTTTGGCCAAGAACATATCAACAGAGTACTATTTGCCAGAAAGTGTAACAGAGTCCAGAACGTCATGTTCTGTGTGTCTACTTCCTGACAGGAAGCTGTTCAGTAGAACAATTCCATTAATCGTGGAGGTTATTTTTTACCACCACATCAAAATGCTCAAATGGATTCTAATTATGTTCTCAAGTTATATGTTCTGCTGCACTGTGCCTTGGACCTTTGTCATGGGCAAAACTTGGACCTTTGTTTATGGCCATCCTATCCTACATGGTATTTTAAAGCCGCTTATATGCCATATATATACACTTCACATTGTTTGAATTAATTATTACTTCAATGGCAATATTTTTACAAAAGATGGTCACCATTCGTGAATTCCTGATTCACAATTTGTAGTACATGGTTCGATCATGTGATGAAATCCTCAGCCTAGTTTTGTTGTTGTTCTCCTATTGCTGCATCATCATCATCATCATCATCATTAAATTTTGCAAAACATTTGGCTGTCTTGGTACTGCCAGACAGCAAACTCCCTGCTTCCCAGTGTTTATGGATTTTGCCATTTGTGATGATTATGGGAATGGATCCCCTTGAATGGCAAGGGTCTCAGGGGTAGGGTTGCCAACCTCCAGGTACTCACCTCAACAAGAAGAACCTAGGTTGTTGGAATGTTAGTGTTTTAGCAAAAACAACCTATTATAGGATAAATCAAGTTGCAAAATCTAAGTTGCAAATTCTGTTGTTACTACCCTCCTGGACAAACCTAAGGAGGAAAAAACTCAGTTCCCAACCTCCAGGGCTGGCCTGTAGAATTTTTTCTTGCAACTTAGATTTTGCATCTTGATTTATACTATAATAGGTTGTTTTTGCTAAAAAAAACAACAACAACCCTCCAGGTACTAGCTGGAGATTTCCTGCTATTACAACCAATCTCCAGCCGATAGAAATCAGTTCACCTGGAGAAAATGGCTGCTTTGGCAATAGGACTTTATGACATTGAAGTCCCTCCCCTCCCAGAATCCTGCCCTCTTCAGGCTCCACCCCAAAAAACCTCCTGCCGGTGGCGAAGAGGGACCTGGCAACCTTACTCAGGGGGCAACACCATCTCAGAGACCTGAATGTTCAAATCATTTCAAAGTTGCCCCCCAAAACCTGGTAATATCCCTACACAAGGGCAAACAGCAACTACTACCAGTTCTGCTCTCAGTAGAGTCTGCCAATCCCTGCCCCTGATGCCCGCACTGTTCCCATCTTACATACCAGTTGTTGTTTTTAACCAAAGGTTGACAGCCCTATTCTGTTCGGACCCATTAGTTACCCCATATTTATCTTATGAGCCATGCTGAAAGAAGGCCTCCGTTTCCACTAAGTAAACTAGTATGATGAATAGCAATGATGTCTTGTAACTTGCTCCCAAGAAGCATACTGCTGGACCCCTTGGAGAAAATTACACGCCAGCTCTGATGGAAATGTCATATGAGTCATTGATGAATGGGTCCTTTAGTGCACAGCTGATGTCAATCAGACTGCCTTTCTGACAGCCCATAAGTAAATCATAAGTAAGCTTGGGAACTTTTTTTTTAATTTGCCCTTCATTTTATGGACATCTGTCAAGAGTAAAGGGCAACAGCATAATGATAGGCTTTCAAGGAATAGAGCAGGGGAAAACATCATCATCTCTGGAGCTTTGAAATCATATATCCACCATCAAAACTTTGTGCAAATTACCACTTCCTAGTTGAGATGATTGTAAATAATGACAAGTGGTCAGTGGGAAAAATAACCAGAAGTGCTGATTTACATATACAATAGAAAGGATACCAGGCTTAAGATATAAGCACCATTGCAAGTCCTTCATAGATATAAAAATGCTTCTGTTCTTAGCTCACTACTTGAATGGATTAAGCACTTTGGGTTGGTCAGTGAAATGTATATATAAAATAATTTAAAATGGTTGGCCATATCACTGAGACAGGCAGTTTGGTTCTTGGTCCAGAATTCTTAAAGCTATGGTCATATAAGAGACCTGTGCTAACTAGTGAATTTTTATTTTTTTCCCTTTGAACAGTCAACTCCCACCTTATCACAAATGATTGTTTTGAAACTCCCCTTCATTTCAAAATAGTTGGGTTTGACATAGATAGGGTTATATTATTGCTTTGTTTTATTGACTTTCTTTTATTGTGCTGTAAACTGATTTATGGATCTTATTGTGGACTAAAATTATTACTATGATTAATAATAATAAATACTATTAACACAACAATAAGTATTAATATTTTAAATCCAATACAAGATACTGAAGGAAGACAGTAGTAGTAGTAGTAGTAGTAGTAGTAGTAGTAGTAGTAATAGTCCAAAGTAGTTTATTTGGTTTTACAAAGATTTGTGTTTATATTTTAATACTGATCATTATTGTGCCTTGAGCACCTTATAATATATAGATGGTTGACGTAATACTATTCAATGAGTTTATTGTACATGAGGCGGCCCTTGAAATGTGCACAGAAAAGTCTACTGGTCCAGAATAAGGCAACCAAGCTATTCAGTGGGCGGTGCCAGGATGACTATAAAATCCCATTATACGTGGTTTTTCATTAGTCATGGGCCCCATCATGGTGCTGGTTTTGACCCATAAGACCATAGAAGTCTGGGCCTAGAATATTTGTGGGACCGCCTCCTCCCGTGTCAGTTACTCGGGAACAGAGGATGGACTCTGGGGACTTTCAGAGAAGGGAAAGAGGAAATAGTAGGGGAGGGAAAAATGAGATTTCCCCCCAGGTAAATGAGATTTTCCCCTAGGGTCCTCCCACTAGTGGATCTCTCATTTATATAATAAAATTTAATTAATACAATGAATGAGAGTTATAGCACATTCCTGACTTCTGAGGACAAAAGGCCAGGAAGGGGCTGCGCGGCATTGGGGCCCCCCATGCCAGCATCCAGATTACTTACACCATCGACCTGCGCCGGTGTTCCAGGAGGCGTTCCCTGACCCCTTTCAGCCCGGCACACAGGCAGGCAGAATGGCGGAGCTGTGCCTGCTTTTTAGCAGGTGCAGCCTTGCTGTTCTCTATGGGCAAAAAGCCCCATTTAAGACTTTTTTTGAGTTTTCAGCGCTCGGAAACAAGTTAGGAGGTGCCGCAGCAGTGCCTCGTCCCCGCACACCGAAAGCTCAGGAATGCACTGTTAGTGTAGAAACTGTTAAGAAATACTACTTATTTTATTAGAATGTCTTACTTCTCACTGGGACACAGGTTTTCAGGGAAAGGTAGACTTCTGTATGTCTGTGTGATATTTCAGAGAAGGACCATTGGGAAGGTGACAGGAATCATAGCATATCAGCTGTCTTTCATCTTCCCCTCGTATACGTTCCATTTTTCTTGCCATGACTTCCCATTCTTTGAAAATAATGCTGGATCAGAGGCCATTTCATATGGTGTGGAAAGAGGGACAGTAAACAAACAGTGTGCTGAGGCAGCAAATTGTTCGGTCGCTAGCGATGTGCTGAATGATTGATAGCAGGAATTAGCTTGCTAAGTGTTGCCTACTGACAGCATTCAAAATGGCAAGGCCTGAAAAACACCTTGAGATTCAGGCGTGTCTCCTGCTGTCCTCGATGCCAAAGGCCTGCAGGTAAGAAATTATTTTGGAATTTATTGTTTAGGTATCTTATCCAGGTGGAGGTTCATTTTTCGTCTAATTGTTACAACTGTAGTATCTTCATGAAAAATGTGGGCTTGTAAGAACAAATGGAGCACAACTGGTTACTTGTGCTTTCTATAATATGCCATAATTAGGAGTATCATACTTGAGGTAATAGTATACAACTAATAATAGTAATATTGTTGTAGAGTAGGGATAACTCAATACTCCCTTGTTTCATTTTATCTCATTTTGTCTTATCTTATTATTTTATTATTATTACTATTTAAAATATTTCCATGCTTCCTTTCCACCCAAATAGGGCCCACAAGGTGGTGAATATCAAACATTAAACCCTTTCAGCATTAAAAAACACATTTAAAATAAAGTATTATATAATTCAATAAAAACGTTTTTAACAGATGCAACACCGTAAAACAGGGAGGAAGCCAATAACAGTTATTGGGGGTATGCCAAATGAAACAAAATAGTCTTTACCTGCTGGTGGAAGACAAGAATACATTAGCATTTCCTTATTTTGCTCCTAACGGTAGAGTTTCCTTTTTTAAAATGCAAAAAGTATATAATTAATTACATTTTACACTTTGATACCCAGCATGAATTCTCAGGTGCCATTTCTGTGGTATACTTGCAGTTTTGCCCTCTGGCAGGATGCTCAACTAAATAGACCACTTGTCTGATCCAGAAGGGCTCTTCGTATGTTCATTTGAGCCTTTCTTCTGCCTAAGGAGCTTTTCTCTAACTTGTGTCTCTTCCTTAAACAGGTTAGCTGCTTACTTTGGAGGATTAATCCTTTGGCTGGTGGAAGGCTTCATATTTTGCTCAGTGGCATGTTACGATAAGGGAAGGATCTACACTGCCTCCTTACCTTCTCTCCCCTCCCCAGGCTAAGTTTCATAAAGGAAGAGTGTTGGGAAGGGCAGGTGGCAGGGAATTCCCCTGGTCCCAACTCGTAATGGGCTTCAGTTTGCATGAGTGAATCTGAACCCAAGTCACATTCCGCCCAAACTGATTTATTTTAAATTGTCCATTTGAGTTGAGTTAACTGATGGGTGCTTACACATTGCTAATTAGAACTGTAAGAATGAGAAATTACAGTATAGAAATCACAGAAATGTGGCAGAAATTGCACTCTGCTATATATCTTAAGGATTGCCTACTCCCTTATGAACCTATTTGACCACCGCTATCATCTTTGGAGGCCCTGCTTCAGGTGCCTCCACCATCTGAGGCTCAACGGGTGGCAACCCAGGAAAGGACTTTATTAGTCATGGCACCAAAAGTCTGGAATTCTCTCCCCAGGAAGATTTGTCTGTCACTTTCTATCATTGTCTTCTGCCAGTAGATGAAGACTTTGTTTTGTCTGGTGTCCCCTCATTGATTCTCATTGACGCTTCTTCCCCTTCATGTATTTATTTGCTTTTTGTGTTGTTTTAACAATCGTTCTAATTGCATTTATATGTTTATGTGTTTTTAATCTTGGTTTTAATGTTTTCTTTGCAACCTTAGTGGCCCTAAGTGGGCAGGAAGGCGGCTTAAAATGTTTCAAATAAATAAATAACCAAGTAAGTAACATTCTATGCTTGGTTTTCTTTAAATTCAGTCATGAAGTTCACAGTGCTTTGCAAACAGTTAAAATACCTGCTCCGGTGAGTTTACAACATAATTTGATTTGTAGTGAATGTCAGATGTAATCCACATAAAGGTCAGATTCAAGTGGACATATTCATTATTTATTTAATACAAACATTTCAGGCTATAGGAACTAGAATGTCTGTGGCATACTATGAAAATATGAAATAATTATGAAGGTGTTTTTTGGGGGTGGGTATTGATGTTCCAACTTCAGTGAAGGAAGTTAATGTACTGTCATGTTTCTTCCCAATGAAGTTCATGAATAAAAGGTTATTATGCAAATCCCATTAGTTTTCTAACTTAGCTAATGTTATCCCTGATTGGTTAGCATTGACTGGAGAAGAAGCCCAGCTTTAAAAAATGGCTTCCAATTTGCCGCTGAAAAAAGAAGCAATTGAAAAAGGCAGCAAAGGTGCATATAAAAGCCAATCAAAGGGATTTTGTGAAATTCGTCCTCCCCTCTCAAAACCCCATTCCTTTTGTTGTCCAATTTCATGGCTGAAAATATGACGTAACTGAATGGCAGCTGCTAGATGTGTGGGTGTGAAAGAATTACTACAATGATTAGCAATGCTAAGTAAACGATGCTAAGCAAACTTCATAGTCATGGGATAAGAGGACAAGTCCTTTTATGGATTGAGAGCTGGCTAAAAAATCCAAAGCAGAGAGTAGGAATCAATGGTCAGTTCTCACAAGGGAGGGATGTGAACACTGCGGGGTCCCTTAGGGATCTGTGTTGGGACTGGTGCTTTTCAACCTGTTCATCAATTACCTGGAGCTGGGGGAGAACAGCGAGGTGGCCAAGTTTGCAGATGACACCAAATTATTTAGAATGGTTAAAACAAACTCAGATTGTGAGGAACTCCAAAAGAGTCTCTCCAAACTGGAAGAATGGGCATTAAAATGGCAAATGAGATTCAGTTTTAGCAAGTGTAAGGTGATGCATATTGGGGCAAAAATCCCCAACTTAACAAATACACTGATGAGATCTTTGCTGGCAGTGATAGACCCAGAAAGCATTCTTGGGGTAGTAGTGGATAGCTCGACAAAGATGTAAATCCAGTGTGCGGCTGCTGTGAAAAAGGCAAATTTCATGCTGGCCATAATTAGACAAGGAACAGAGAATAAAACTGCTACTATCATACTGCTGTTTAGCTTGGAAAGAAGGCAGTTAAGGGAAGACATGATAGAGCCCTATAAAATTATGCATGGTATGGAGAGAGTGGACAGGGAGAAGTTTTTTTCTCTCTCTCTCATAATACTAGAATGTGGGGTCATTTGCTGAAGCTGGAGGGTGACAGATTTAAAACAAACAAAAGGAAGTATTTCTTCACACAAATGCATAGTTAAATTGTGGAACTCCCTGCCCCAGAATGTGGTGATGGCTGCCAACTTGGAAGGCTTTAAGAGGGGACATGTTCATGGAGGATAGGGCTATCCATAGCTACTAGTCAAAATGAATACTGGTCATGATACATACCTATTATCTCCAGTACCAGGTGCTTTGGAACACAGGTAGGATAATGCTGCTACAGTCGTCTTGTTTGTGGGATTCCTAGAGGCACCTGGTTCCAGCTCCAGGTTCAGAAATAGCTGTATATTTTAGGGGTGGAGCCTGAGGAGGGCAGGGTTTGGAGAGGGGAGGGGCTTCAGTGCCGTAGAATCCAATTGACAAAGCAGTCGTTTTCTCCAGGGGAACTGATCTCTGTCACTTGGAGATCAATTGTAATAGTGGGAGAGCTCCAGCCACCATCTGGAGGTTGGCAACCCTGCTCAGGAACCATGTTACACTAGGGCATCAAAACTCCTTGAGGTGGGCCTGATAGCACTCAGTTGGTATGGCATTAAAGAGTGGGGAACATGGTTATGGATCTTTTATAACTCTTTTCTATTTTGTTCTGGTGTCTACACTGGACTTTTAGATTCCATTGATTTTACAGTTCTCAGTATGCATTGATGGTTATAGCAAGGGATACATTATATAGGTTTTGCATGGAACTGTTCAGATTTCATACTATACAGCAATTCTCAAGTATGAATACTTATTTCCTAATGAATTTCTGAATGTACATAAAGCTCTATTTCTGTGGGTTTAAAGCAGGTCCTTATTGTGCCTCAATTACACCTCATTGTAGCCGTTTAATACTTGTTCTGTAACTACTTTCAGACTGAATAGCTCAGCATAAAGTTTAAGGGGCTATTAAGCAGATTTAAATGCTCTTGTTTGCAGCTGGAAGCCGTGTTTTTGCACACTATTAATTATAAGGTGTGAATAAAAAAAGTATAGTTTATTAGGCAATAATGAGGAAAAGAGGGGGCATTAGGAGTAGCTGTCGTTTTGCCGAGCAGTGTTGGTTATTGCTCCAAAGGAGGGCAGTGGAACAAACGAGCCTTCTTAGGCTGTATCTGTACAAAATATGGCCATGCGTTGTGCTTTGATGCGCTCAGATGTGCTGCATGACGCATGCCGTACCGCGCAACGATCCCATCCTATCCTGGCTGTCAAGTACCCCAGAAAAGAGACAGGCGGTAGAAGGCAATAATCATAACAAAGGCAAGCACTTTCCCTTTTATTTATTTAAATCCTTGAGTGCCTGCTGTTTCAGTCTGGTACCACACAAAGTGGGTTCCAGCCCAAGATCCTAAAAAAATATTGAATCTGACAATTAAGACTAAAACATCACCATAACGAACCAGGAAGAGCTGAAAAAGAGAGAGCGAGGAGGATCAACAATTAAGTCTCCGCTAAATATTTAATTGCAATTTTACATAGATAGCCATGTTTTATTGGGTTTTCATGTTTATTACAATCCTATTTGGACTATAATTAAGTTTGTGCAGTAAGAAAAGAAGAACTGAAGATAAGAAGTTAAGAAGAGAAAGAAAGAAGACAGGCTTAAGAAATGTTGAAAACATTGGATATTATTTTTAGTGGCTAGTTTTCAATGTATTAGTGAGTTTATCATAATGCAATCTGTGTGCCAAGGAAGAAAGGAGAAAAGAGTATATTGTATGTAATTTTTAATTACCTTTTTCTATTTTCCCCTCCCCCCTTGTTACTTTGAAAAATAATAAAAAAAATTAAGTCTCTGCCAATGATATTTTATTACCAGTTCCATCCAGCCACTGAAACAGAAGTTTTCTCCAGCATCCTAAAGGCTAGTAGTGTAGGAGCTGAATGGACTTCCCCCAGGAAGGCTCTCCATGACTTTGAAAGGGCCCATATGCATTTGCTGTGCACTGTACCTTCCATGGTGGGTGCTGCTGAATAGGGTTGCCAGGTCCCTCTCACCACCGGCGGGAGGTTTTTGGGGTGAACTGATCTCTATCGGCTGGAGATCAGTTGTAATAGCAGGAGATCTCCAGCTAGTACCTGGAGGGTGGCAACCCTACTGCTCAAACAGGATCTCAAAACAGGGCCCTGGCTCTAGACTGGTGGAACTCCCTCCTGAGCAACATCAGGGCCCTGCGGGACCTCAAAGAGTTCCTCAGGGCTTATAAAACGGAGTTGTTCCACTAGGCCTACAACTGAGGCCAGCCACAATGCCATCTGTGCTGGCCTCCCTACCTTCCCCCTATGTTAGTTAATTAGGTTCATGATATATGGGGGGACTGCCTGATTGCAATTCGTTTTAGCGGTAACCATTTGTTTAGTGTGATCTGCTGTTTTAAAATGATCATCTTTGAATGTTTTAATGATGAGTTTTAATGTGTTTTAATGACTATTTATTGGGCCTGTAGGCTGGTTTTAATGTTGTTACCTGCCCTGAGCCTGGCTTCAGCCAGGGAGAAAGGGCTAGAAATTGAAAATAATAAATAAATAAATAAATAAATAAATAAATAAATAAATGATGACCTGAGTGTTCCAGTTGGTTCATACAAAGTGGAGCTGTCATCAAGATATCCAGGTCCAAGACCATTTAGGGGTTAAACTAACCAATCCTACATGGATCAACTCAAAACCCTACCTAAATCTGTTCAGTGGGGTTACTCCCAGGAAAGAGTTCTTAGGATGGCACTGTAAAGGTTCAAACAAATGAAAGGTTCAAATTAACCACTTAACCACTACAACAATGTGGTGTAGTGGTTAAGAGTGGTGGTTTGCAGTGGTGGACTCTGATCTGGAGAACCAGGTTTGATTCCCCACTCCTCCACATGAGCGGTGGATGCTAATCTGGTGAACTGGATTTGTTTCCCCACTCCTACACACGAAGCCAGCTGGTTGATTTTTGGCTAGGCACACTCAGCCCCACCTACCTCACAGATGTCTGTTATGGGGAGGGGAAGGAAAGGTGATTGTAAGCCGGACTGATTCTTCCTTAAGTGGTAGAGAAAGTCAGCATAAAAAACCAACTCTTCTTCTTCTTGCTCTGCCTCTTCCTCCTCCTCCTCCTCCTCTTCTTCTTCATCGGGCTTGTAAATCAGAAAGGTTAGTCTGCAGCAGCAAAATAAAGCAGGAGTCTGCTAGCACCTTAAACAACTCAAAAATTGATTCCAACATCATTTTTCATGAGTCAGAGCTCACTTCATCAAATGCATTTTATGCTGGAATCAATTTTTGTTAGTCTTTAAGATTCCACCAGACTCCTGTTTTATTCAACTGTGAGCCAGTGAAGTTCTTGAGAACTGGGAATAATACAACCCAAGGGACGTAACCCTGCATCAACCCAGCTGTGACATTCTGGACCTCCCTTTCTTTCTGAACATTTTTCACAAGCAACCCCCCAAATTGGACACTGCAGTAGTCTAATCTGGCTTCACTTCCCAGTTGGTATAAAAAGCTTGGCACAAACACATATTTCACTCTGCTGTTCCTTTTTGCTAAAAAAGAAAAAAAAAGATGAAAACAATCTAACCTGATTTATCCGATCAGCTTCTTGCATTCCTGGAGAAATAAAATAAAGAACAGCATGAAGCAGACTCAAAAACGAACGATGGCAGTCCTAGGTAGTAAGGCCCAGGGGGCATCATAGGAACACCAACACTGCTTGCGACTCCAGAATTGTTGTAAGCGTAAGGTCACATGTGCAGCCCAAGTCAAACCGACTCAGGGTGCTTTTGGCCTTGGACAGCTTCTGCATGATTTCGCTTCATTTCAGTTAAGTTTGGTACAGGGAACCTGCACAGCTGGCGCAGAGGTGAGTGGAACGTGTCCTCTAGCTTCAGGGGGCAGGACAGCCATTGAAAAGTATCCAGGAGTAACTTGCCTGATGTGCAGGGAGGGAGGGGCTTCCGGATACTAAATTGCAAGAAGGCAGCAGCACTAATTAATTCCGCCTTGGAGCATTGCTGCTTGTGTCTGATTACTTCATTCATCATTATGGGTATCATCATGTCTTGTTTCTCCACCCCCCCTTCTCTGAATATCTGTATGTTCAGGACTTGGTTAACCACCTAACAGTCTGTCTTTGCAGGAGTTCAGTGCTGATCCTTCCAATCTGATGGGAAAATAGTTTGCAAATTCATGTCAATCATATCTATAATTGCAGTGCACTCTGGGAGCTGATGGATGTCACATCCATCACAAGAGGTAGCTTCTCTTATTTGTCCTAATATTGGGTTTCCAAAAGCAACAACTGGGGTGGTTAATGATACAATCCCACATTGTTCTCCTGTTTCATGAAGTGCTGTATTGTGTTGAGACAATGCTGAAGAGCCAGCATGGTGTAGTGGTTAACAGCGGTGGTTTGGAGCAGTGGAGTCTGATCTGGAGAACCAGGTTTGATTCCCCACTCGTCCACATGAGTGGCGGAGGCTCATCTGGTGAACTGGATTTGTTTCCCCACTCCTCCACATGAAGCCAGCTGGGTGACCTTAGGCTAGTCACACTCTCTCAGCCTCACCTACCTCACAGGGTGTTTGTTGTGAGGAGGGGAAGGGAAGGTGATTGTAAGCTGGTTTGATTCTGCCTTAAGTGGTAGAGAAAGTCGGCATATAAAAACCTTTCCTTTTATCCCTTAGAAGCTCCTTGATCCATTGATCTTGAGTAGCATAATTTTAAATCTAATGCATATAAAAACCAACTCTTCTTCTTCTTCTTCCATAGCACCTTACCTAGAATTCTGTATATTCTCTCCTTTTTCGTGCCAATATCAAGATGAGTAACACACATGGACATTGTATGGTGTCAGAAACTGGGCCACTAATCTTGTATGGCTTTGTGGCCCTGATCTAGATGGTCCAGGCTAGCCTGATCTTCTCAGATCTTAGAACCTCAGCAGGGTCGGCCCTGGTTAGTACTTAGATGGGAGACCAGGGTTTTTATGCAGAGGAAGGCAATGGCAAACCAACTCTGTCAGTCTCTTGCCTTGAAAATCCTACTGGGTCGCCATAAGTTGGATGCGACTTTACACACACATGGCTATGAGGCTACAGATGGCTGGTTAGCTCATGGTTGTGCTGAATGGCACTTTCAGCTTTATCATAAGCACAATAAACATGCACCTGAGCACAAGATCCTAGAGAAATGCAAGTTTTCAAACAGCAAGCAAGAGTGTGAACAACACCAAAGGAATGCCACTAGGTGCAAGTGGAACTGTGGGGAACAGCTGACAGAATGTTCATATGTTTCTCTTGGAAGACACCGGTGTATGCACTCATCATTTTAAGATGTTTGTGAATGTAGTTTTGGAAGATTAATCTGTGTATCTTTTCTGGAAATAATGATACTGGGAAAGGAAAGCTGTAGTACACTTAGTCATTTATTGGAGGATATCCTTGAATGCAGCCACAGATGTGAATTACCAGCTGCAGGCAAGTTCTAAGGACCAGAGGTTGGCGGCCAAAATACTCTGATACATATTTTACTTTCCATAGTAAAGTCCTGGACCTGTGTAAGATTAGAAAGCCCTGTCTGTATATGAATTTAACAAAAGCTGCTTATTATTAAAATGCTTTTAAAGTTCTTGTTCGGCATGAGACTGTCAGGCTTCCAGATGGAGGAACTGCCCAGGACAGTTCTTTGGACTGTGACATACTAAGCAGCCAGAACGGAGCAGTGATTCAAGTGTCTCCGGCTGCTTGGAGGAAATAATCACATACAAAACCCCTCCTCAGAAGCTGCTGATTTTCTTGTCACAAATTCACACATAACTCAGATGTCTCTCCCCCCACCCCAGTCTCCATTTGTTCTCTTTGCCAGGGACTTCTTTCCATCCGACCTACTGATTATAGCCAATCATGGGTACTCAAGGCTGTGATTATGGCAGCTGTTGACTGAGCAGGAAAAAGGCCCATAGTTAACATACAAACTTACAGTTCATAAACTTCGACATAATGTGCCGCTGGGAAGAGGAAAATTTAGCTTGAGCCTATCAGTTTTAAATGTGGTGAAGAGTGCCTTGAGGAATGGTGCAGCAGCTCAACTGTGAACTGGATATATTTTTGGAATTCAGTTCATCCCTTCACTTTTTTGCTAACGATCCCTTAGTGTTTACATTGGACAATATTCCTCCTCATAATCAATAGGTCTTTCCTGTTAATAAATTCAGAATTATCTAACAAGTTGTGAATAATTGTGTGTGTGTAAAGTGCCGCCAAGTCGCAGCCGACTTATGGCAACACCTTTTGGGGGTTTTCATGTCAAGAGACTAACAGAGGTGGTTTGCCAGTGCCTTCCTCTGCACAGCAACCCTGGTATTCCTTGGTGGTCTCCCATCCAAATGCTAACCAGGGCCGACCCTGCTTAGCTTCTGAGATCTGACAAGATCAGGCTAGCCTGGGCCATCCAGGTCAGGGCGTGAATAATTGGGGGTGATGAAAAAAATTGGGAGACACCCCCCCCTGATATTTACTGCTGCTATAGTTTTCTACATTAGGAAGTCAGTGTGGCTGACTCCAAGGTTACCTAGAAAGCTTCGTAGTACAGAAAGAATTTGAAGCAGGGTGTTCCAACTGGAAACTCTAATTCAGGGGTCCCCAATGTGGAAGTGGAAGGGGCCAGGTTGGGCTTTGCCTAGCATACTTCTCTGTTGGAGATTTGATTGGCTATGCAGATTTTTTAAAATATTGCTTTGGCAGCAGCTGCCACCACAGCACAAGGATCTACACTGTGTTACTGAAGGTCAGCTGTGGCAATCATTTTGTGGCTGGCTCCACCTCCTTAAGCAGCCATTTTGTGGCAGCCATTTTGTTGCTGTGCCTACCATGCCAAGTCAGAATTCCAAATGTTCCTTCAGGATCAAAAAGGATGGGGACCCCTGCACTAATTGCTACAACATGTACTAGCTCTAATAATGCAATACTGTCGAGTTTTTGAACTAAATGTCTACCTTTCTGCTCCCCTGGCCCAGAAGCTCAGAAGCTGAGTGCTGTAGTATAGATGCCCAACAATTCTGTCCTTTAAGCAAGACATTATCTAATCCCGACCCCGAGAGCTCCATTGTGGATAGGGTTTCCAGGTCCCTCCTTGCAACCAGTGGGAGGTTTAGGGAGGCAGGGTTGGGTGCGGTGGTCAGCATCATCTCCTTGGGGATGGAGTCCCAAAATTTTGGTGCCACAGCCATGAAGGCCCTTTCTCAGTTCATATGGGGGAAAGCGGTCCTAAAGGTATGCAGGCCGCAAACCGTAAAAGGCCTGAAAGGACAAAAACCAGCACCTTGAAGTATAAAGACTCATGCAAGTGGTAAAACCAATCCCAAAGGAGACTGCTTACCAAATTATGTCCCTATCGCACTTCAAAAAACATGACAAACTTTGGAAACCATTGTGTCACTACAAAGGGTATAAAACTACCTTACCTTAGAGTTTTTGAAAAGGCCATTCCCTAAGATCTGTTGCAGGTAGTTGAGGGTTCTTTTAAAACTTTGTGTTGTAATGGAGAGATTTATTTAAAATAAAGGTTTTAAGAACTTATCCTGAACTGATTTCAAGAATACTGTGACTACAAAGGAATAAAGAGATGTTAGCGAGGTATCAGCCATCATGCAGTTTGCTCATCCTTGACTACTGAAAGTGCTACGCTCTATCAGCTGTTAGTCTGAAAAGTTTGTCAGATAGTACTATTAAAGTCTAAGCTGTGAAATATTGCAGGTGTCCTGTGAGGAGAAAACTCTACAATAGGAACACTCCATATGCCATTATGTGCAAAATCCCCAGGTATAGATTATGCCATAGCCTGAAATGCATTACTGTGACATGACAGCTACCAGGTGTTTCATTCCCATTTGTTTTCAAACAACGAAAAAAGACCTTTGAGGGACTTTCGCAAATGAAGCAAAACCGATTCTGCCAGGATAACATTCTTGTTTATAAAAGTAAATCCCAGCTGTTGCCTAGCTGAGGGTAAGGTAAACTGCCTCCGTGCAGATTAAATGCAAATGTAAAGCTGCCAAAGTCTCCCAAAAAGCAACAACAACCAGAACAGGTGTACTTTTGTCAAATCTTGCAAAGTTCTAAAAAGTAAGTGAGCTTCAGCTGATCATAAACAGGAAATGCAACTTCTCAGAAGTGATGGAAATGGGCCGACCTTCCTTAATCATGTGTGTAAAGTGCCATCAACTCACAGCCGACTTATGGCAACCTAGTAGGGGTTTTCAAGGCAAGAGGCTAACGATGCCTTTGCCTTCCTCTGCATGCTCGATCTCGTCAGATCTCAGAAGCTAAGCAGGATTGGTCTTGGTCAGTATTTGGATGGGAGACCACCAAGGAATACCAGGGTCATGAAGCAAGAGGCAGGCAATGGCAGACCACCTCTGTACAGTGTGGGAAATATCTGTTGAGCCTCGCTTTCCTGTTGTATAAACAGCTTGGAAAAGAACAGAAGTGGCATGCTCGATAAAGGGTGTCCTGTGTTCGGAAGCAAGAACCACCGCCATAGAGCATATGCTCCTGATTGCTTAGCACTGAGTGGCCTTAACAAGAGCTTTAATAAAATACACCAATGAGATTTATAATTTCCCAATACAATCCCTATTTAAATTTATTAGGACTATTACCATGAGATTATTAAAATATATTAGTGCTTTCATTGGAATTGCAATTCTTTTGTGATAGTTTCAACACAATAAATGTTTCTAATTAACTAACACTCTGATAGCATGTAAATTTTTTTCTTACATCTTCTGTTTCAGATTAAATGAATTGGTTGTCTTGTTAAGTATCATTATAAAATATATATATTAAGAGTTAACAGCTATATTCTGGCTACCCGTTTATTAGCTAATTTCACAGCCTGGGTGAGCACTTTAATTATACTGTAGAAGAAAGCTCTGAACTCTCCCTCTGTTTGCCAAACCATGGAAGTCTCTTTTGGGAAGCATGCAGGCTGAAATCCAACAGAGACACTGAACATATCTGAGTAGATCTCCTAGTGGCTAAATGTATAATCCTGAAGATCTGAAAAGTTCATACAGCTCCAAATATTATAGATTGGTTCACTGTTCTTCCAGATTTAGCGTCTAAGTAATGAATGATGCATATGCAAAGAAATACCCTAAATACATTTACAGCTGTATAGAATGGGGTGGATCCTAACCCTATCCTAGCATCCCACTGGGCATTATTAATTAATAAATAAAATAATTTAGTGAAATGTATGCCCCACCTTTCTCTTTGGCTCAAGTTAGAAGCCCACTTTCAATCAAAGGAGACTGCCCCAAGTTTAACCGGCTCTGCCATTGGAGGAAGAACCAGTTGGAGCAAAGTTCCTTAGTTTGGGAGGAAGGCTATTTGGAGGACGGTTGGATCCTCCCCAATGTTTCTATACATCATAAATCATAGAATCATAGAGTTGGAAGGGACCACCAGCGTCATCTAGTCCAACCCTCTGCACAATGCAGGAAATTCACAACTACTTCCCCCTCACACCCCAGTGACCCCTACGCCATGCCCAGAAGATGGCCAAGATGCCCTTCCTCTTGTGATCGTATTGCCCCAGGGAAAGTTCTGCATTAGGAAGATCCCAACAACCACAAAATGCCATGATTTTACAGAATGGGCTACATTTGGTGTACTGTTTACATGTTTCAGCAATATAGTGCATGGGATTGCAAGGAAAGGGCATGATTCACCTTCTTGAAAGCATGAGGCTTTCCCTTTCTTATGAGTAAGCGGAACTGTTCAGTGTCTTAAAATGGCCTACGTTAGTAATAAAATGCCAGAATCATGAAAGGCAAAGCACAACCACAGCCATGACCTTGATGTCTAACCCAAGTACTGTGCATAATTTTTTGCATCAACGTCCACAATTAAGAAGAGCCACACTCAGCACTATTGCACTTGCTTTGCACACCCAAGGTCCAATGATGATCTATCCATGGCACCTGCAATCCAAGAACTGAGGATAACCTATTCTTCACTCCTTGCAGAGCTGCTCATACACCCGCATGGTGTAGTGGTTAAGAGCCTCCTCTGACCATTCCCCCCCTTCAGGAATGCACTGTCAGTATATCACATCAAATAACATTAATTAGTGGATGTGAGGGCGATCTGGCTGCGACATCTGTCACCCCATTGATCGCCAGGGTTGATTCGGCTGATGTGGCTGGCTAGGCAGGTGTCCTCTACCTCCCACCTCCCTCACTGCTCCATGTGCGTCCCGCCCGAAGCTGCGTGCTCGGTGGAAGAGGACGACCATCCCAGATAGAAGGAGTGTACCGTTCTTTGGTAAAGGGTATACGATAACTGCGCTCCCCTGCTAGAACCTTCAAACAAGAACAAGGACCATTTGTAGGAGAACATTAATTAGTGCAGGTTAAACAAAAAAAATGACAATAAAAAAGATCCTATACTCCCATACTGCTGCATGTGACCACTTGCTGCACAGTCTCTTTCAGATCTGTTACATTCCTCTCAAGATGCAGGAAAAAGCCTAGGGTTACTTGAACAGTGTGAAAGGGAAATTATTATATCAGTGTTATGAAACCTTAATAGGATAAGGCTGACAGGTTCACATTCAGGGATCAAAGGCACTCCATGTCTCAGAAAGCTAAGCTCCAAACCTGGAAGGCAGAGAGAGAGGCATCCGACTCGCATCCTGTTTAACATAAGTAAATTCACTCAGATCTTGGATAAATTTACGTTAGAAATATTTGTTCACGTGGGCACTAGAATGCGTATACTCATTGCCAAGAGGAGTTGTGAAGCTATCAGTAAAACAAGAAACCCTTTTAAAAAAAAATAATCCTCACCTCATAGAATATGAGTAGAGTTATGTTTCCTTTTCTTCAAGCCCACAATTTCCACAATATATTTGTGTATGTAAAATGCCATCAAGTCACGGCCAACTTATGGCTATGACATAGGGTTTTTACAGCAAGTGATTAAACAAAGGTGGTTTGCCATTGCCTTCCTTGGCAAAGTCTTCCGTGGCAAAGTCTGAATGCCGTCAAAGGCCACACTGGCGTCCCGGGAGGCGTCCCGGGGCGTTATGGTGTCCCGGGAGGCGTTTCCGGGACGTTACGGCGCCGGACTGGGGGAGGAGCTGCCTTTAGGTGGCCTCCAAAGCCCTTTTCAGCCAGAAATGCCCCTTTTTATTTTTGCACCGGGAGGAAGTTTTGGTGGGACTCCAAAGACCGGCGCAGGCATTCCTCTCAGAAATGCACTGTAAGACTGTTTATCCTAATCAGAAGGTGGTGGTGGTGTTTTTTTTTTTTTTTTTTTTTGTAAATAATGCTTGTAAAGGATGCAGTGGTACAATGTATATCGCAATCAGCTTGATTTGAGCACAGGGGAAATACTTGAGGGCAGAAAATTAGCACATCTAGCGAGAAAAGAATCCTATGACCCTATTCACCCTTTATATAAGTATAAAGCAGATGCATACATTCATGGGTGTTCATGGTAATAGAGGCTGACTTGTTTTGGGGTGGCTCTCGTTGAGATTATAGGACAAGAACATATTACAGAATAAAGGGAATCTGTGGGGCCAGTGTGCTGTAGTGGTTAAGAATGGTGGACTCTAATCTGGCGAATCGGGTTTGATTCTCCACTCCTCCACATGAGCAGTGGACTCTAATCTGGTGAACCGGGTTGGTTTCCCCACTCCTCCACATGAAGCCAGCTGGGTGACCTTGGGCTAGTCACAGTTCTCTCAGAACTCTCTCAGTCTCACTCAGCCTCTGTTGTGGGGAGAGGAAGGGAAGGGAATTGTAAGCCGGTTTGATTCTCCTTAAAAGGTAGAGAAAATCGGCATATAAAAACCAACTCTTCTTCTTCTTCTTCATTGGCCCACTGTGTCAGTGTTGAGTGGAAGACTGGGGGTGAAGAACAAGGAGGGTTGAGTTGGAGGATGTGTTGAAACTCTTCATCCTTCTCCTTTCATCCAATATGATTGCTCTTTAGTTATCAAGAATTAATTAGGGATGCTGGAACATCTGCCAATTTGACTCACACCTTGTTCACCAGTCCTGAACAGGGAGCTGATTTTTCCGTGATCGGTACGGCTGTTTGTCGGCCTGTTCGTATCTGTTTGGCAGGGTGCTTCACTGGGTTCCTTCCTAACTAATCAGTACTGTGTAATTTGCTTTTCATGCATGTGCATCTTTACACACCCCAACTGAGTTCTAATTTCCCACCGTCCTTGCTTCACAGCTGCGCCATCCAACAGGCACTTGTTAAAATAGACAATTAATCAGTCACAAATCATTTATTAAATTATGAATACGCAATGCTGACTTTTAAAACACAATGCTGTGTCTTAATAAAACCCTACCATTCATTGTTCGTCTAAGTAGTCCCTTCTGATGAAATAACTGCTAGTTGACTTGGATCGGCAGTGTTGGTGCATGCGCAGTTTTGCAAAAATCTGATGCAAACCTGTTCGGCAGGAATTCAGGGCTGTTTGGCATGAACCATGACAGATCATCATCTTCCAGCTTGATAAATTCAACTGTCGAACAATTTTCTTGGCAAAATTTGCAGCATCCCTACCATCAATTAATTGAAGACAATGCCTTTTAAAAAGTAAAATAGGGAAACTTACAGTGCTATCCAAAGGACAGTTATTCCAGTCTAAACCCATTCATTTCAATGGGCTTAAACTAGAGTAACTCTCTTAGCATTGCACTGTTATTTTTGTTTGTGCTGGGATGAAATGTCATGGGTGAATTTCTGTGGTGCATAAAAAGGTGTTTGGATGTGCCTAAATTTTACTCCCCCCCCAAAAAAAAAAACATCCCAAAAAAGTTTTACCTTTTCCACAATATTTCTTTCAGTTGAGTTCCAGCTCATTTCATCAAACAATGTAGTGTTTAAAGTGTGGGGAGGTGTTCTCATTTCGGGGTTCGTGAGAAAATCCAGGAACATATAGCCAAGTGGGAGAACATTTTCACCATGTTTCATTCCCCCCCAAAAAAAATTATTGCCAAAATGGCACTGCATGATTTACAAGAAGCATTTCCCCCGCCCAAGAAACCTGACCCCCTCTTCTTGGTTTAGCCCAAATGCTAGTACCAAATAATCCCCTTGCTGCTTCTCTCTCAAGGTGGTTTTTATCTGGTCATTGAAGTAGGCCATTTGAAATACAAAGTTATATCATCCTATGTTGGCGCACAGACTATATGACTTTTCAGTATAGCACAGCTCCCAAGGAAGAACGGCTAGCATGCACGACAGACTTCTGGGATGGGGGTAGCACAATTTCCTTTCTTATTTCCAAAAAAATTCTCACATATCTTAGCAAGAAACTAATTATTTGAAAGTCTGAAATAACTGCAGCTGCCAAATGGTCTCACAGTTAGCGACCAAGTATATGAATTAAAAAGAGAGCTTGGGGCATTGGGTAGGCCTGCCTGGCCTCTTTTGCAAGCCAGGTTTGTTCCCAGAGTGTCAGATGACAATTAAAGGAACTAAAGCTTGCTGAAGTTTAGAGGGCAAACTAAAAAAGTATAACTTGCCTAACTGTGTCAGTTGGTACTATTGGGATGGGGGTGGAATTAAGGAAGCAATTTACCCACAGGATACTCTTAATGGACCAGATAACTTCAGAGTTGTAAATGTGTCAGGGAAAGGAGGAAGTTCATTTTGGTAATGACTGTAGTTCTGACATCTTCATTCTTTTTTTTTTTTTTTGCTACACCCTTGACACCCACTGAGACTTCTGTTCCTTTTCTGGATATTACCCTGAAATGCTGCAAGAGCTTAGCAGCTAACATTCACCCCTTTCTTCCTTGCACGTTCTCCTAGTGGTGCCTCATGCTGTCAAAATTGGCTTATGTCTCTCCGACACATGCGGCCTTGTGTCCCCATTGAGGACACCTACCTTCACTAACTGCACTCTGACAGATTTCTAAGAAAACATATGGATGTCTCCGAAAAATCTCCTTTTCTACATTTTTCATCTATAAGTATTTGTCCTGCTTCTCTTCTGATGTCCCTGAACTGGATGGCCCAATCTAGCCTGATCTTGTCAGATCTTGGAACTAACCAGGGTTGGCCCTGGTTAGCATTTGGATGGGACACCAATAAGGAAATCCAGGGTTGCTACACAGAGGCAGAAAATGGAAAACCACCTGTTTGACTCTTGCCAGGAGACCCCTGTGGGGTTGCCATAAGTCGGCTGCAACTTGACAACACTTTCCACTACCACCACCATCTTCTGAGGAGCTCCAAGCAGTGTGTGTATAACTCCCCACACATTTAATCCTCGCCATGTTGCGGTCCGTGCCGTTAAGGTAACCCAGCTCCTAGAATTGACCCCTTCCTAAAAAGGAATCTGTATTTATTTAGCCCGTTACCCACTAAGTAGGATCAACACTTTCCACCTCTTGCGAGACAGACTTATTGTATTGTTCCAGTAAAAATATGAAAAGAATACATGAATAAAAATACTATTTATTTCACATAAAGTATATGCATGTAAATGGTTACAGAAATAAAAATTATATTAGTTAGTTCAATAGGAACAATAATGTTATTTTATGTGTGCAAGCAATATTAGCAATATCAACAATCTCTATGACTCTATATGAAAGTTTCCCTAGTATATATTTCATTCAGGAAATAATACAGTTTACAGAAATCTTGTAAAATAATGGTTAGTGCATTGAATAAGTATTCTAATTCAATTATTTAAATATAAGACATACTTTACCCAGTCATGTCATTGCAGAGTTTCTGTAAGGATTCTATAAGTTCACTTTAGAATAGTTAGATTTCCTTTAGGTATTCTTTAAGTATTATTTTGTTATTTCAATGATTTTAGTAGTTGTAAAGATAGGAGAGATCTCTTTGGTTCCATAGTTTCATGTTAGAGCTGATACTATAGCTCCTACATCAGTCTGTTTGTGACTGAAGGCATGAGACCATAGTCTCTCTATATGTTTGAGATTTATGGGTCTGAAGCCCATGTTCAGATTAGAAAAGGCTATGTGAAAGCCATCTTTGAGTATGCATTGCTGTAAGCATTGCTGTATAGCTAAGAGCTATACTGTAATTAATTAGTATTTAAAGCTATGTGTAAAGCTTAACATTATGTGTAGAGTATAAACTCTATTTGTAATCTCTCTGGCAGTGCCAATCTTAGAGAGATACTCTGAGTATAGTTCAATTTAAGAGCTTAAGGCTCCATGGATCTCCATCCATGTATTTCAATTATATGTATTCCAATTGGAGTAATTCTATGTGTTAGCCATTGTTGGCTGTGATGCATGTGTATGTCAGACAATTCTGTGTGAGACCTCAGTCTTAGAACTGACTGCAGAGTATATTCAGTGCTCCCTCTTTGTGTAGAGAAACCCCTGGAATATGCTTTGGTAGTGGCATTTACATCTTGTCTGTCAGAACTAGGAAGTCTATACATAAGATAGATCTTATGAGAAGACATTAGTCTTGTTAGAACAAATGAGTTCTCAATGTCACCATATTCAAACATGGTAAGATCCATACCCTTATAATCCTTAGAGTATAAGGACCTTCATCACATATTCAGGATGAAGTTATTCCAGACAATCAGTCTTCAGAGAGACAGTGTGGCATAATACCTTTCTTTGTAAGAGTTCTCCAGAAATAGAGACAAGAATAAATGATTACTCCTAATTCACGCAAGAATCAGGTTCCTAATTCACGCAAGAACTAGGCTGCCAAAGTTTTACATCTTTGGTAGATGGAGGAAGTCCATAGGTCAGTAGATTTAGACCATCAGGAACCTCTCTCACCTGTAGTCAGAGAGAGATCTCTATTTATACCTTTTAGAATCCTTATCAGAGCCATTTATCTTGTAGATCTGCTGGTCCAGTCAACTTTAGTTCCAACATCCCTTAGCTAAAGCATTCTATAAATAAACCATAACTTGGTCAGTCAGTAGTTCTATCAGTTAATCAGCTGCAAGCTGCAATGGATACAATACACTTGGTTGCCATCTGCAGTGGTTAGTGGATATGACCTTTGTCTACCATTTGCTTAGTCAAATGAGTGCTCCTGCAGCTGAATGCTCCCACAGCTGTAACCTTCAGCTGGGTCAGTAGTATTAAATGATTACATATCAGGACCTTGATTTCTACAGCATAGCAGGTTACTAACCTTGAGCTTAATACTGTCACAGGTGTTTTAGTTTATCAAAACCTTGGATTGCTTCTATAACCTTGAGCTTATACAGCCAAAGGTATTCCAGTTTATGAAGTGACATCATCTATATAACACATTTTCGTCTTTATGAAGCCTAATGGGACATACTTTCATACCAAAATCCTGGTCATACGTTGGTGCCTGCAACACCCACACATTTAATCCTCACAACACCTCAGCAAAAGTAGCATAGGCTGAGAAACAGTGACTGGCTCAAGATAGTGCGCTTCATGGCTGAGTGGAAATTTGCGCCCATGTTTCCCTTATCCTAGTCCTGTACTCTAACCTTTACACCAGGGGTGTCGAACACATTTGTTACAAGGGCCGGATATGACATAAATGTCACTTGGTGGGGCCAGGCAATGCCTTGCCAGCCCAGATTGAGGGCGGGAGGGGGGGTGGCTGCCTCGGCTGGCTCAGGGGCCAGATAAGAGCTCCCAAGGGGCCAGATCCATCCCGTGGGCCATATGTTTGACACCCCTGCTCTACGCCATATTTCCCCCACCTAACCTTTTCCCAAATTTGGGAGTTACGTAGTACCCCACCTCGTTTCTGGTGTTGAACGGATGTCTTCAGCACCTTCTATTTTTCTATGGGTTCTACATTTCCAGATCTTGTACATAGCACTGTGCATGCACAGAGCACATCTTTCCAGTTCTCCCGTTCGTTTTCTCTTTCACTCCAACTATTGCTGGATTATCGTTATCCACATAAATATTAATGATACAAAAAATAAAAAAATAATAATGATACTTTGGGGAGGGGGGAAACAGCGTACTTCAATGTTTTCTAGATTGGTTCTCCACTGGGTCTCTTCTCAATGCACAGGAACACATGTGCATCAGCAGCTACTGAGTTTGGCAATCTGACACATGTAGACCAAGGAGAGACAAAAGTCAGTCTCAGTCTCAGTCTCTCTCTCTCTCTCGCTCTCTCTCTCTCTCGCTCTCGCTCTCTCTCACTCTCTCTCTCGCTCTCTCTCTCGCTCTCTCTCTCGCTCTCTCTCTCTCTCGCCATAAAAATGATTTGGTGGAGATTGATATGGGTGGTGGAAAGTGCTGTCAATTCACCACCGACTTTCGGCAACCCCACAGGGTTTTCAAGGCAAGAGACGTTCAGAGGTGGCTTGCCATTGCCTGCCTCTGCCTAGCAACCCTGGACTTCTTTGGTGGTCTCCACTCCCATCCAAGTACTAACCAGGGCCGACCTTGCTTAGCTTCCAAAATTGGACTAAATTGGGCTAGCCTGAGCCACCCAGGTCAGGGGGAGATTGAGAATAGGAGCCCCCTTTTTTCAAACCATATGGAATCACTCCCAGAAGACTGCTCCACATAGTACACAGTGCTTTTAAACTGAGGTTAAGGCTTGCTTTGGCATGAAAGTTGCCTCCCCAGGACTTCCCCCCAAAGCACTCCTATAATTTGTGTATGTCAGAACAATGCAGACAGAGTGAATGATGTCATTCATTCCCATGAAAACATCAGCCCACCCTCAAGAAGGGGGATGTTTCCTTGGGAAAGCACAATCTCAATTGCAACATTTAAATTAGGCCTAAATTACCAGATCCCATTTGTGGCTTCAACCCATCCACTTATTCCATTCTGAGCCTCCATGTTTAAACATTTCTGCTCACAGGATATTGTTCTCTGGCTCGTTAAAATTAGGCTTATAAATCATGGGTGCAAATGAGACCCAAAAACAGAAGGGCAGCTGAAAATTGTGTCTATTCAGTAGCATTGATTTTCTTTTTAATCTTTCCTTGCCCTGGGAAACGTTTAATTGTAATCATTTTTTTCTTCTTATCTCAAGGAATCAAGAGCTTGACTTATAGTGAAAAGACAATTTATTACAAAAAGTATGAGAACACTTAATTGCTCGCTGCAAACTTGCAGTGTCCTTCTTGAGTTTAATATTGGATCTTGAGGTGGGTTCTAATGGTCCCTTTGCCATTACCTGCTGCCAATGAAAAGTGCAAATGAAGAGAACTTCACTAATGCTCCACAAGGCAGAAAATACAAAGAAATAGGATTATGATGAGGAAATGGTATCAATCTGGGTTTTAGTGGCCCTGGTCATTCTTCCCAGAGGCTGCCTGCCTCTGAGAACCCTAGAACTCAAAGGTCCTGCATCTCATGTGACCAGTTCTCTTAGGGTTGCCAATCTCTAGGTGGGGCCTGGAGTTCTGGAATTCCAACTGATCTCCAAACTACAAAGATCAGTTTCCTTGGAGAAAATGGTAGCTTCGGAGAATGGACCCTATGCCATCCCGCCCCTGCTGACCTGTCTACCCTAAACTCCACCTTCCTCAGGCTCCACCCCCAAATTTCCAGGAATTTCCCAGCCTGGAGTTGGTAACTTTAAGTTCTCTCCACCTTTGAAATGTTGAGTCAGAGATGGTTCTGCAAGCCAGTCCAGAATATCCCATTGTTAGTATTCTGGGATGTACAGCAGCAGATAAATCACTCCCAGTTTGAACTTATACAAAATAACTGTGTATTGGACTATAGTATCTGTGTCTCAGCACTTGGTGATTCATAGTTGCATGCCCGAGCTCCCTGTTCTTGAGACTTTTCCCCCCCTAGCACCCATTTTTGCTTAAAAATATATATACAATTTTCAATTATTTGTCCCTGGTTGCTGATAAATCAGGATTGTAAATTATGCTTACCAATGACATACAATGTACGTATCGATACTGTATAAACTGCATACAAAAAACCCCTACAACATATTTACTCAGGACAAGGCAATCCTCAAAACCAACACTAAAAGAAGGAGAAGAAGAAGAGTTGGTTTTTATATGCTGATTTTCTCTACCTTTTAAGGAGAATCAAACCAGTTTACAATCTCCTTCCCTTCCTCTTCCCACAACAGACACCTTGTGAGGTAGGTGAGGCTGAGAGAGCTCTAAGAGAACGGTGACTAGCCCAAGGTCACCCAGCTGGCTTCATGTGGAGGAGTGGGAAACCAACCCGGTTCACCAGATTAGAGTCCGTCACTCATGTGGAGGAGTGGGAAATCAAACCTGGTTCTCCAGGTTAGAGTCCACCACTCTTAACCACTACACCACGCTGGCAGAGAGTGAAAGCATTTGACCAACAACAACAACAACTGGGAACATTTGCTCATCCCAAGAACTGCCTGAACTGAAAGCGTTCGCACTGGGACTTAAAAACACTAGAATGTTTGATCTGAGATGAGTGTTCCACACATGCAGTGACACACGCTTGATGATGTGTTTCCAGAGGCCTGCGCACTAATGTTGCTCTGTCGGTACTAGACGTGAAATGTGGCGCTTTACCCTTCCTTTCTGTCTCCGCAAAAGCGATAAATTTCCGATAGATGTGAAAGCTGAATAAATGCAGAGCTGACCTTTTGTTTACAGGATGCCCGGGGAAATCTTTATTAGACCACTGAAGTGCTTCAAAAGGTTTTGAATCATTATGCAAGAAGAAAATGTATCCCTTGTGCAGAGTTTTGACAGCAAAGATCTGACTGTGTTTCTCACCGAGCAATGCCCTTTCCTCTGAGGTTTCAACATGTCACTTGGTAGTGGCATTGGAGAGAGATTTCAGTGGTATAATTCATGGACTACATCTTTTTTTTTTCCTTTCAAGAAAGGATTTATTTTAATGTTCTACATTTCCCCCCCTCTATTGGTATGCCCGACCTGTCGGTAGTTGGCCCCTTAATGGTGCAACTGATTTACATTCCCAAATTTTTTTTCCCAAAGAAGAGACTACAAAGAAATGTGAAAAAATATTTTTAGCCCTTGATATTCAGTGAATATTTAGTGTATAATATATAAAGCACAATTTCAGCGAACATCAATAAAATCTGGAGAGCCCAGCCATATGTTGTTTATCCCTGGAAACCATTGAGACTACAAGTGGCTTCCTTTGGCTGGATCATGCCCTTAATGGGACAGTCAAGTCAGGATGAACATAGATTACACATCTTGCAGACTCTGGCATGGATAATAAATACTGGATGAGGTCTCTGGCAAATCCCCTCCCCAAAACCCTGCTAAAATATGCTGCCTATTAATTGCATTCCACTAGTTTGAGGTCTTTTTCCTCCTAGAGTTTCAATGGCTCTGTAATAGAGAGCAACACCATTCTAACAATGCTGCCACATAGTGGGCCCAGGGTTGCCAGATCCCTCTCCACACCGGTGGGAGGTTTTTAGGGCGGAGCCTGAGGAGGGCAGAGTTTGGGAGGGGAGGGACTTCAATGCCACAGAGTCCAGTTGCCAAAGCACCCATTTTCTCCAGGTGAACTGATCTCCATTGGCTGGAGATCAGTTGTAATAGCAGAAGATCTCCAGCTACTACCTGGAGGTTGGCAACCCTAAGTGGACCTGATGAGGCAACTGCTTTCCTGGTCAGTAGGCCTATCCACCCTAGAAACACTGGCTTGGATCCTATGAACAAGTTCTGTGCATGCGAGATAATCTCTGCCATGTAGCATGCTTCCTCTTGCACCAGCATTTTCATTTGCACAAGCCTCATTGAAACCATTAATCTTGTGCAAATGGGAATTTATTTAATTTTTAAAAAAGTTTGTTAGCTGCCTTTCTACCTTACAGGAACTCAAGGTGACTTACAATGCAAGTGTAAAGTCAGTCCAAGAGGAAATGTGCTCTGTGGCAGAGGCTATCTAGCTTGCATGGAGCTTGTTCAAAGGATCCAAGACATTATTATGAAAACATTAACAACAACAAGAAGAAGAACCCACAATGAATAACTATTAGAACTATGTCAGCTTCTTACTCCAGCAGGTAAAGGTAAAGGTCCCCTGTGCAAGCACCGGGTCATTCCTGACCCATGGGGTGACGACACATCCCGACGTTTCTAAGGCAGACTTTGTTTGCGGGGTGGTTTGCCAGTGCCTTCCCCAGTCATCTTCCCTTTACCCCCAACAAGCTGGGTACTCATTTCGCCGACCTCGGAAGGATGGAAGGCTGAGTCAACCTTGAGCCGGCTACCTGAAACCAACTTCCGTTGGGATCGAACTCAGGTCGTGAGCAGAGCTTTTGACTGCAGTACTGCAGCTTAACACTCTGCGCCACGGGGCTCCTCTTACCCCAGCAAGGAAGGCTTAATTACTCCCCAGGGGTAATTCTTCCCAGAATAAGAACCCAGCTGCTAGCTAGTATGAAGATGAGAACTAAGTTGTGGATCTTGCCTGCAGGCCTTACAACAGGCATCTTTAAGAGAAGACTTTACTTATGACATTCCTTCCTTAATGGAGCTCCAGGTGAGGTGACAAGGATACCTAGGAAATCTCCTATTCAGGCACTGACCAGACCCAAACCTGCAGCAACATGGCTGCAACATGTGCCTACCAATCATTTTCTGGGTTGAATTTATCTGGTGGGTGTTGTTCTCACTTTACCTGCCAGCTGTAGGCAGAAGGAAGGAAACAGCACTTTCCTTCTCCCACTCTCCCCACCTCCAGGCACCTTGCAGGCTGTTGTAGGAAACATTTGAGGTGCCACCAGGTATACCTTGGGAAATGTAGTCCCTTTTGATACCTGACAGTGGCTTTCCACAATGGTCTGTCACCACCACCATGCAGCCCTAACTTCATTGTCAAACACCCTGGGGGACTACATTTTCCAGGATGTATGTGACAGCGCTTCAGATGCTGTTGAAGTTGTTAAAGTTACAAGGGGAAGAAAGGGAGACAGAGAGAGGGGTTATTTTCCTCCATGAGTACAACAGCC
This sequence comes from Euleptes europaea, assembly GCF_029931775.1. NCBI lineage: Eukaryota > Metazoa > Chordata > Lepidosauria > Squamata > Sphaerodactylidae > Euleptes > Euleptes europaea. The sequence continues at coordinate 17,378,863 of NC_079320.1, forward strand.
AGATAAATGGCACTGGGTGAGAAGAGTGGAAAAGGGGATTTTTTTTTTCTCAATCTTGGATATACAATCTGACCTGAAGAACTCAGGATCCTAATGTTCACCTTCATATGAATGGTGAGCATTGTAAGCCACCGAGATTCATATTCCAGATTAGTAAATTTGAGATGACATAAGGTGTATTTTTCCCCCTTCTGATCCAGATTTTCATTCATGATGACTGAGCAAAACTACCTAAGTATTAATACTGGGGAAACAGCAGGGTGGTAATTGTAGGTCTCAACAGAGTGCTTTCCTCCCCGAATGGTGTCTTTCTGTGATTTTGTGAGGGGTGTTTTACCTCGATGGCTTCTGTAATTGCTGCATATGCAGCCATTTCAGCTGGGTGCCCCTATTACAACAGGTTGCCACAGCAACAGCTAGCTGCAGGAGGAAAAAAAAAGATCTATTTGGCAAGCATTACACTGTGGTGTTTGCTTTATAAAGCTGTTTACCCAGGAATTAGCAATCTCTTAACACTACAAATAGAAGGCAATAGCTTGGCTTCTTCCATTCTTCTGCCCTGCATGCTAACCTCTGCTTTATATAGCATTACATAGGTGGAAAACTGAGCAGAACCCCGCTTGGAATAGGTTAGTTCAAGAGGAAACGTGTGTAAATTCACTTAAATCTCTACTTACCAAGGATCGTTGTAATTGTCTGGTATCTGTCCCTGGAAAGTCACCCAGTCTGTTTTGGGTTAAAATGTTGTCAGTGTGAGTTGCTCGTATTCTTTGTCCTCAATGGTTCTGCTCCTTTCCTGAGGTCTCTAGAGCTTAAACGTCTGAGTAGGGATGGGGTCATATTGTCTCTGTAGCTAGGGTTGCCAGGTCCCTCTTCGCCACTGGCAGGAGGTTTTGGGGCGGAGCCTGAGGAGGGTGGGGGTTTGGGGAGGGGAGGAACTTCAATGCCATAGAGTCCAATTGCCAAAGCGGCCATTTTCTCCAGGTGAACTGATCTCTATCGGCTGGAGATCAGTTGTAATAGCAGGAGATCTCCAGCTATCTCCTGGCGGTTGGCAACCCTAATAAAAGGCCCCTGCTGAAGGCGGTAAGGAAGTCGCTGACTGAAGGCAGGAAGAGGGCTGTGGACTGGCAGTCTTGGTGCCTTTACAGACAAGGTGCTCCTATGCCTTCTGCAGTGTCAGAAGCCAGCATTCCTGGCCCCAACAGTACCCATGAAGAACTTTTCACATCTGACCCAGGCAGACGGGCTACCCCCCTGGCTTAACCCTGGAGGAAGGGTGTAGCGACCAGGGCAGTAAGAGCGAAGGCCTGGGAGAAGGACCCAGGCAGGGAAAGCGGCACTGGCAGTGGGGTGCAAACCAGGGGAGGTGGAGAGGCATGAGCTAGCTGAGCCACAGGGTGGTGAGTGACTTCTGCAGTTGGCAATATAAAAGAATCCAGCCATTAAAGTACCTGTTTCACAGTTCTTGTGTACTGCCTTCCCCCTCCCTGGCCAGTGGAGGTAGGGTTGCCAAAATCAGGTTTCTCCTTATGAGTTAGATAATTTTGCAGTTGGTGTCAAGAATGGCATGAAATTAATTTCTTTTTTGTTCTTGCGCCTGTGTGAACGGCTAGATGGAATCTTAGGTTTCTTTTTGTGCATGTTATCTGTGTGCATCACTGGATGCCCATCTCTGAGTGAAGCCGACTTATCTGTCAAGAGACATTTCGCTTGATTTTTATTTTGTTTGTTGTGTGCATATGTGCTATTTTATTCTTTGAATCTGGCAATTCAGCTGCCACTGGCAGATGAGTGTTCCTGGACTGCTGTCCATGGGATTTTTAAACCATGTTTTAAAAGACAAATGTGCATTTAGGATTTTGATTTAACGTGATACAGAAACATAAGGAAATGTAAAGGTCTTCTGCTCAGGGAAAAAAACACCTTATTTTAAAATACGTATATCTAATTCTCAATTTGGCTATATCTGTGGATACTTAAATCTAGAGATTGGGGCCATGAACAGATAAGACAGATCTTACTGCAAAGCTGAGAAAAACACCAGCTTTGCAGAAAAATCTGAAATCTTAAAAAAAAAAAACACCACTGGGAAGTTAAAAACCACAAAATAAAAGTAGTGCCTGCAGCTTTAAGAAGCAAATGCCCTCAGTGGCCATTGTGAGGCAACCACAACAGTACTACCCATCCTTGATTTCTGTCAGTAAAAGGCGGGGGGCAGGACCCTTAACAGGAGTGTTTTGGCCTTTGAGGGAGGACTCATTGGGGCCAGGCCCACCAGCAACCACTGGGCAACTTACTACCATGCACCCCCCAGTAACTTGGGGATCCACATCTGTACATAGATTGTATGTGCTCTCACTGTAACAGTACATTCCCAACAAGGGGAGAAAGCCATTGCCATAATAGGGTGCCTACAATGGTCTGTCATTCTTCATTTTTGCTATGAGAAGCAACACTGTAAATCTGTAAAGTCAGTCTGTCACCTTGTGATTCCCTGGATGCTGTGATGCTGTTGCAGCCCCAGAGCAAGTTGGGGAGATCCTTTTTGACAGCCAGGCCTTACATTTCATCATGATTTGAAAAGCAAGATACAGGGATGGCCTGCAGAACCGGATTTTGCCTACCTATCCTATATTGCCCTGCTTCTTAACCCCTTCCTGGTCCTACCAGAATTCTTGGTTTATGCTAGAGTGTGATCCAGAGACTGTTCAGCTGTTGTGTACTTTGGTAATATTCCATGATACAGGTGATACTGCAGTGCTTTAAAATGTAGTGCTGAATAGCCACATGGACCTTTGCAGCTACTGAAAAAATAACAATCTTGTTTAAAAGGGGAAAGCATTTCTCTACAGTTACAGTAATGATTTCTTTTCCTTGTTCCTTAAAAAAAAGCAGTTATTAAAATGAAATGTACTGTCGATGCATTAATGTACTTTTCTAATGGAACCTAAACTCATATCCTTCCATCCTCTGATCTGATTCATCCTCTGCTTGGTTTCGCCTTTTTAGAAAGCTTTTATAGTAATTATTTCTTCTTCCTCAGTCTGCAACTCTCCTCCAGCTTGGAAGCAGTTTCAAGCTCTCCCCATTTGCTTTGCCGAGTTCATCCATTATCCATGTTCATGCTTGCTCCTTGAATGCTCTAGCGGAGCTGTCGACAGAGGCCGGTCTCTGCTCTCACACGCACCACACACAGACGCAGTGATTTCCAAAAAGCAAAATTTGCTCAGAAGAACTGACATGTTGAATATTTCATATTCCTTGTAGAAGAAAGAGTGGTTAGGTGAGCTACGCAAAGGGAAATCTGTTCCTGCTTTGTTCGTGTTATGGTTTACCAGCATGACAAAGCTTCGTTTTTTAGAAACAAAATATGCAAAGTTAGAGAAGGATTTTTTTTTAAGAGCTCCGGGTTCTTATTGGAGTTAACTTGGCCTGCTCAGAAATAATTATTGTTGGTGCTGCTCATGGATATAGCTTATTATGACTCTTTGCCCATTATGGAGATATCCAAATAGCAGCAAGTGGGATCTTTTGACTGTTCATCTCCAAATCTGGTGGATTAAGGGAAGTGGGTTTAACCATTCCAACAGCCATTTACACTTTGCTTTATTGGATTTTTTGGTGGTGTGAATTTCTGAAAGGAAGGAGGAAATCGTAACCAACACCAAAATTGTGAATTTTGAGTCATAAAAGGCCCGTTGCAATGTGGCACTTCTGGGTGTAAACCGGAAGTGATGCGATTGCTTTGGCGTGGCCACGCGCATGCGATCCTTTCCTAAGCTCTGCCCCAAAAACCTCCTGCCGGGGGAGAGAGGGGACCTGGAAACCCTATTTATGATGGTTACATCAAGGGTTTTTTTTGATCAATATGAATGCACATCAGTAATGTAAAGATGGGGTGTGACTGCCCAATGCAGTCCTGGAATTTCCAATACTATGACTGTGAGCATGGCAGACTTTTTAAAAGATGGCTTATTTATTTAAGGAAAATGTTCAGTTCTGATGCTGACGAGTAACATGAAAATACGCATGGACAGTTGGGCCTAGCAATAGGAAATGTTCAGAAATGTATGGGTTATAAGGAAATCACTTATATTCCGCTCATTTATTTGAAATCTCACCTGGACATATGGAAGCCCCATCTAACAAGAATGGTGGGTGTTAACCCTCGACAAAAGTGGTTCTGAAATGTACAGCCAATCAAGAAATCCCATTTTCCATATATAAACAGGCTTTAATTCTGACTTGCCCTGGGTTGTATTTATCTCCTCACATAAATCTAAAATGGAGTAATATTTACTCCTGCCGAAGTATGTTTAAAGTTGTAGCAGTTTTTTTTTCCTTTTTATTTAGCAAGGGCTGCTAAGGCAAAGGCTGAGAATAGAAAGGAAACGAGTTATGCTATCAAAACTGACACAATAAAAGAACATATTTTGTTACTATGTTATAGAATCTGTATTCTATTTTGTTACCTTGGAGAGCTCAAGCCTTTTATTTATTTATTTTGTCAGTGGGTAATTTAAATGAGATTAAAGGATTATTCCAGATGGGCTTCAATGGGGAGTTGATAAAATTAGACCTGCTAAGTGCTTTTGAGATATTGCTGAGTTTCCCCCAATTTGCAGTAAAGATTGAGCTGTTTCTCAAAGGTGTAGGTTTTTGAGGTGGAGAAAAAAATTTATACACCCGAGAAAGCTGCTAAATCGGTCTATTAAGCAATAAAAGAGTTACAGTCAAACTGCACAAATATGAGGCTTGTAATCATAGAATTGATAGGAACAAAAAAAATTGCAGCATACATACTGGGAAGTATCTCAGATACTCTGCTGAAATGTTTGGGAAAAGAGGCCGGTTTATGTTGGATTTGCAATAAGAATATACTGCTGTGCTGGTTTATGTGTTTGAGCATCCCAGTCATCTTCTGACTGTGGTTGAGGACACAACCCAGGCCTCATTCACATTTTTAATTGATCCCGACTGGTTTTTCCTGCCTCTTGATTTTTCTTTATAATCTGCTTTTATGATGAAGACTGTTTTATGCTGCTAGTTTTATTTTTTTATGTTTTTAATGACTGCCGGCTGTTAGCTCATGAATTGTATTACTGCGGAGTGATCAGTCTAGTTGGATATTTTACATGATATTGTTCATTGTTTGTTTTCTTTTTTTGTCAGCTGCCTCAAGCAGATATTTGGAGAGGTAGGATATAAATGTACCAAATAAACAAATCCCTCCGCCATTCAGGGAATAGGACTGAGGGGTTTTGTGAATATTATTTTAATAATTTATTGCTGTTTTTGTTTTTTTTGTTTTTTCTTTCTTTCTCCTCCCCATCCCTTTTTCCTTTTGTACCCCTATTTATTGTTGAAAATCAATAAAAAATAAGTGTTATGTTTGATGTGGAGGAGGATACCAGTTGACTTCTCTCTTTAAAGTTTCTGAGAACCAAAGGGTATATTACAGCAACTGCCACTGCGGTGTAGTGGTAAGAGTGCTGGGGTAGGACTAGACCAAGGTTCAAATCAACACTCATCCAAGAAGCTCATTGGTTGAATTTGGACCAGTCATTCACTCTCTCAACAATAACCTATGTCACGCTTACAGACAAAATGGAAGAGGAGGGAACTGTGGGTGCGCTCCTGAGTTCCCATCCTCTCATGAAGGAAGTTAACATATTTATGCATTATTCATCCTGGGACTAGAGGCCCTAACCGCCACCATTTAAGCAGCCATCTTACAATACCTACTCCTGGTTCTTCCTCCTAGGCTTCAGCAGGAGGAAGATGGCCTCTCCAAGAGATCTGACACACTAACCACTACACCACGCTGATTCTCAGCTTGTAGAGTTGAACCAAAGACGGGGGAGGTGGTAGGAATGGCTTTTGCTAACCTTCTTGAAGTGCCGTTCATTTTCCGAGGTGGGGGTGGGGCTCAAAAAACCAGAAGCATTTGGGTGAAGAAAGGAATTTTGTTTCTCAAGCTCCCTGTAGCAAAGTAGCACTGAATATGCTGTAAAGCAATATGACAACACAGGAATTGTCAACCACATTGCACATCTAACTTCAGTATATTGCTCTCAGTTGCACATGAGTGACATGTGCATTCCAATGTACATTTTAGTGTGAGTAGATCTGGGTCAGAGCTTCAGAGGGAGGCATTTTGGCTTCTTTAGCCCTCACTGATACCCCATGATGTCAAATCACATGATCTCATTGTGTTCACTATGTGATCCCTGATTGACTGGGATCATGTCGTAAAAGAGAAAGTAGAAGCCCTGTTAAAATTTTAAAAACTGCCACCAAAGCAGCAGCTCTGTGTCAAAAATGCATGAAAAATAATGCAAAAAATGGAAGGTATAAGTTTTTCCCCCTTCCAAATCTCAGTGATATGTATTGTCCCTCAAAATTTCAGCAGAACTCTAAAAATCTGGCCTTTATTTTTTCCACTGGGAAGTTCACGATACTTTTGGCTTTTGCCTCAATCTAAAGAGCACTTAGCATAACCTCTAATCAGTCCAAAGTTTTGCAAACCACATTCTTCTTAGTAGAAACTTTGCTGACGTTGGCTGTTTTTTGCTGTGGACTTTTGCTGTGAACTCTGAGTTGGATTGATTTGGATTGATGTCCATGGATTTGAAGAGTGTTCTTGCATCATTTAAGTTTCTTTCTTAATTGTGGTGGAGGAAAACCCCCGCTTTTATAAAACTTTCTGGTATATCTACCCCCTCCCCCATACAGGCTGTATTTCTTATGGAGGATGCTGGTAATGAGAAGAGCCTGTCTTTCCTATAGACACACGTCAAGTGTGATTTTTGCCTAATTTGTACTGCAGGAGTGACAGTATTCCATATCTTTCCATCAGGTGTAGAGCAGAAGAACTGCAAGTGATAGAGATATTCACAGAAGTGAATCTGTTGACAGCGTACTTGCATAACTATAACATTCATTGCTAGTATAGATGCCACTGCATAATTGGTCTGAGCTAGTTGGTGCATCCAGCAGTGATTTCATTGGGAAATAAAAAAGGAACATCTGAGGCTGGTCTCTTTTCTAGGTTAAAAAAAATGGTAAAAGTAGTCCCCTGTGCAAGCACCGAGTAATTACTGACGGTGACCCCTGGGCAGGGCTGTAACTGGGGTGATAGTGGTTAGGAGGGCCACCACTGGGGCTTGCAGAGAGGGCAGCAGAACTGCCTCTCCTACCTGGCACAGAGGTGCCTACATGCCACAAGGGGGCAACTGCCCTCCTCCCCCCATTTACAGCCCTGCTCACGGGTGACATCACATCACGATGTTTACTAGGCACTCTTTGTTTATGTGGTGGTTTCCCATTGCCTTCACCAATTATCTACACTTTACCCCTAGCAAGCTGGGTACTCATTTTACCAACCTCAGAAGGATGGAAGACTGAGTCAACCTTGAGCAGGCTACCTGAATCCGACTTCCATCGGGATCGAACTAAGGTTTTGAGCAGAGCTTTGACTGGAGTTCTGCAACTTACCACTCTGCTCCACGGGACCCCTCTTTTCTAGGTTGCGAACAAACAAATAAGCCAGTCAATTAACTACAATTATTGTATTTGGATGGCTGTACATCTCTCAATCTAGCTTCAGGTCACTAATATTCCATTTTATTTGGATATTTAGACCCCAGACAAAATAGGGTTTTTTTTAAATATCTAATGCACAGCATGACCCTAGTGTGCATCATATACTCTGCACAATGGGGCCATGTATGGATAGGGGAGATGTTCCTACAAATTGGGGAGGGGGACAATGTGAAATGAGAGAGAAGATGGAGGGAAGGAGGTGATGGCAACAGGAGCAATGGGAGGGGAAGGCAGCAGCGGTGGTGGTGGTGATATTGGGGGGTAGAAAGAGGAGGCAACATGGAGCGAAAACGCATGGTTGTTTTAGCCTCCTTTATTCCGTTTCAGCCAGGATCGAACGCACATTCGGCGAAGCGCATGCGTTCGATCCTGGCTGAATCCTGGCTGAAACAGGGAATAAAGGTGGCTAAAGCGACCATGCGTTTTCGCCCATGGACAGGAAGCAGGGGCCAATGTGAGAAGCTGGGAACAGCAAGTGTCTCATCCCATGCTTTCATTTCCAGTCCCCCCTCTCCAGTTCATCACTGGCAAACTAAAGAGGAGGGTCCTATTCAGAATCATCCCTGCTATATTTTTTAAAATGCTGATTCAGCCCTGTGCCATTGGAATGGAAGTTGGTTTGCACATGGAGGACACCATTGTTTCCAGTGGGAGCACTAGCTTCCCAGTTGCACCCATTTTCAAGCAACTCTGAAATATGCTGCAGTTGAGCCATATTGAAAACTGGGATAATAGGTCATTGTATGCATGTTCAGGAAGAAATTGTACATTTCACGTTCAAATGGAAGTTCCACCCCAGGGCCCATTTTCAGGAGAGCTAATGAGATATCTTGGCCACTGTTCTTGACTAGTAATAATTTACTACAGTATCTCATTTCAATGGTCAATTCCTGTTTTCCATGTAATTTTCTCAGTGCCCATTTACTATCCAAAACCACTTATCCTCCAAATTATTTCCCATCTTCAGGCCAAGCTAATGCTTTAGAAAGTGATAGGGATTTAATATGCCGAGTTTAGGTGGGTAATAATTGCTCGTTATAATGGACTAATTTGCTCCACTTCAAACCGGTGCCGAGTTCCCATTGGGTATCCATATGCATATTATTAGGCATTTATTACCAAATGTTCAAAATAAGACTGTGCCCTGTGTCATAACAATGTTCCTCTATTTGATTACTGGAGATATGCAAGGCAGCGATGCGCCATTTAGCAAAACTGGTAAATACCATTAAGGAACTAATTGCTAGGCAGGATGTCAAACTTCGAACATTACATGCAGTATAAATGAAGGAGAAAAAAAGATATAATTTGATTTGTTTAAGAGGACCAGAGGATGGCTCTTTACTCTGTTAATGTTATTACTTCCAGCAAAATCAAATTTTATGTGTTCAATGCCATGTACATGATACATCTAAGTCTATCTTTTATGGAGTGTCATTGCGTTTTAGGACATGCTGTGGAAAGGTTAGGCATGTCAATGACGCATTAAAATAATGTTTGTTAATTAAATGTATCTTTGTATTAATAATTATGCTTCCTAGCACCCAGCATGTTTTCCTCTCCTTATATTCCTGCACTCCAATCTCAAACTGCTGATTCATATTTTTAAAATGTATAGTTGGAGGCTCTGCAGAATCATTACATTTATTAAAATGTAGTATGTAAAAGCCCCTTTGGCTTGATTCGGACTTGGCAAACAGAGCTATTCAGAAAAATATCTGTCAGCTTTGCATTCAGTTGGTACAGTTTTGATCCTATGACTGGACATAATAGCAGATCACGGTACTTGCTATTTTGCTGCATAGGGCGTGTATGATTGGTATAATTATATCCTTAAAAAATTACAGTTCCAAACATATGTACCAAATCTGGAAAATACACATTGCCCTATTCGCACAAATGGGCAACCGTATATATCAAGATAATCACACATAGTGCAGTCTCCCTTTACATGTGGTTGGATCACCAGCATTGAAACGATTGAATGGAGCTTTTGAAGAGCTTCCTGGATACCTTTGGTTCATGTACTGTGAGCAGGGATTTGTCAGCTTGGCATTCCTAAAAGAAGCTGTGTCACAACATGAAACATGCTTAAATTCATATTTTTAGGGCCCATCAGTGTTGTGAAAAGGAAGAATTTTCTAACAGAACGGTTCCTCAGTGGAACAGGCTTCCTCGGGAGGTGGTGAGCTCTCCTTCCTTTGAGGTTTTTAAGAAGTGGTTACATGGCCATCTGTCAGCAATGCTGATTCTATGACCTTAAGCAGATGATGAGAGGGAGGGCACCTTGGCCATCTTCTGGGCATAGCATAGAGGTCACTGGGGGTGTGAGGGGGAAGTAGTTGTGAATTTCCTACATTGTGCAGAGGGTTGGACTAGATGACTCTGGTGGTCCCTTCCAACTCTATGATTCTATGAACTTAACTTGTGCCAAATAAGTAAAGGTGATTTTATTTTTGTAAATAACACATTCAAAAATTGAGGTTACCTTGCCTACAGCACTTGTTTTCTCTAGTACCCTCTCTATCATTATGATTAATTTAAAATGAACAGTATTTCAAATAGCTTGGCACTTATCCTTCTAGTACATTATTACTTCACCCTTCCTTCAAGGAGCTCAGGGGGGTGTACATGGCTCTCCCCTCCTCCGTTTTATATGCACAGTAACCCTAGGCGGTAGGTGAGGCTGAGTGGCCCATGGTTACTCAGGAAGGTTCATGGCAAAGTGGAGATTTGAATCTGGGCCTCCCAAATCCTAGTCTGACATTCTAACCACTGTGCTTTACTTGTTCAGCATGGCGCAGTGGTTAAGAGCAGTGGTTTGGAGTGGTGGACTCTGTCTGGAGAACTGGGTTTGATTCCCCACTCCCCCACATGAGTGGTGGTGGCTAATCTGGTGGACGGGATTTGCTTCCCCACATCTACAAATGAAGCCATCTGGGTGAACTGGGCAAGTCACACACTCTCAGTCCCACCTACCTCACAGGGTGTCTGTTGTGAGGAGGGGAAGGTTCCTCAGTGGAAGCAGTGGTTCTTCAGTAAGCCGATTTGATTCTGCCTTAAGTGGTAGAGAAAGGCGGCATATAAAAACCAACTCTTCTTCATCATCTGTGTAGCAACCCTGGACTTTCTTGGTGCTCTCCCATCCAAGTGCTAACCAGGTCCAACCCTACTTCTGACATCTGATGAGATTGGGGTAACCTGGGCCATCCAGATCAGGGCAGTAGATAAGTAATATCTACATATATACATTAAAATTGTGTTTACTAGGTGGCAAGAACATATATACACTTAACATTTCCAAAGTTCTTTCCTAGGGTATGCCTGTGCTCCTTCTCCCTCAACCAGTCTGACAAGGTCTTTGTCTCTATGTTTGTTCTCTAATCAATCGCATTTTTTAAATTATTATTTCAATTTCTAACCCGCCTTCCCCAGCCAAAGACGGGCTTTGGTACACGTGACAAGTGTACCTATTTTCATCTTATGAATGTGAGAAAACATATGAAAGCACCACACAGAAGTGATGTTTGATGTTTAAAACTCAGTAAGACTGATATTTGTAAGGGAACGTTTGGGATACAAGCCAACTGCAACTTCCAAAAGTTGCGATCCAGCCACTTTGGAGTTAACCGCCGGGAAATATTTGGCATGCCAGATAGGGTGTGCGAGGCTGCATGCTGCAGTAGTAGAATTTCAAGCCAGAATACTCCTGGGTCTCAGCTTTCTTGTACTTCTGCCAGGTGAGCAAGAGCAAAGTTTGCCTTCAGCCAAATCAGTGGGGAATCTGCTCTGCCAACCCTTGAAGTTACTCTGTAAAACTCATTGTACTCACAGGGGGATCATTTTAAAGGCAAATGGTCTTTTGGACATTTAATAAGCACAAGAATTTTGGATCTGTGGAATTATTCGGTGTTCAAAACTGTGTTACTAAATGTCAGGCTGCAGTACATCTTTCCGGCTTCCTATTTTCTGATGACGCCATGACGGTTCTCTTTCTCCTCCTGCCAGTTCATTTACAATGTGGTCTTATACCTTCTGTCTCTGGACAACTGTAACTATCATACAACAAGTGGCAAGGCATTAGCTGAGTTCAGTTTTTATAGTTTTGGTGCTCCAACCTCACGTAAAAGGAGAGCACACTACTTGGCATTTTGGGTGAATAGGACAACACACATATTTTTGGTATGCACACATCCGCAGGAATCTGGTTTCCAAACATAAGTACTGAAGATGGAAAATACACTTTTTGCTAAAATGGTAACTGCAGATATCAAGAGAATCACACATAGTGCAATCTCCCTTTACTTGTGGTTGGATCACCAGCATTGTAATAACTGAACAGAGCTCTTGAAAGACTCAGTGGGTATATTTTGGGCATGCACTGTGGCCCTTTATGAATGGCTGTCTCCCCCACGGTCAGCCCTCCAATGACTTCAGGTCTTTGTTTTGATTATGCATGCCTTTCTGACCGTCAGAGGTTGCCTCTCTTCCCCCCCCCTCGCATTTCCGCACATTTTGTCTGCGTTTTCTAATTTGTGATAAAACAGGTCCCTGAAAACCTGGGCAAAACCCACAAAAACGCAGGGGGAGAGCGAGGCGACATGCATAATCAAAACAAAACCCCGAAGTCATTGGAGGGGTGACTGCGAAACAGCCATGCATAAACAGCCATGCCTGTGATTAGAGATTGGGGACATACCACCACCCCCAATACACCGAACTGGATGATGGTCTTGGGAGTAATACTCTCTCTCTTTCTCCCTCTCTCTGCATTGTGGTCTCAGCTGTGTGAGTTGATCTATTGGTAGCCAGAATTAATATCAGAAGTTGCCTTTGTATAACTACTGGTTCTCCCAGCCAACATAGAAGCTGGTACACCTGTTGGTCCATCTTGTGCACCACGGTCAATTTTGTCTGGCAGCAGTTCTGACAACTTTCAGGCAAAGGTTTTCCTCCCAGCCCTGCTACCAAAGATCATTTTGATTATTATTTCCTTCATTTCTATCCCACCTTTCTCCACAATGGGGGACCCAAAGTGGCTTACATCATTCTTCTCCCCTCCAGTTTTCATCACAACAACCCTATGAGGTGGGCCATCCAGCAAGCTTCCATGGCAGCGCAGAGATTTGAACCTGTTAAGCATAAAAGATGGGAAAAGAGAGGGTGCCTTGGTTGAACTCCAAATTTGCAGTTCACAGCTCTCTCCTGTGACTTTGCTTAACATGTGTGGTCCATGATATGATAGAATTTATGTATTTCCTTTGGTGTTCATTTGGCTACATCTTGATCTGAATCTATGTTATGTTAGTTTATATATTTCCTCCCCCCACCCAAAAAAAAAGATTTAATTGGTTTTAGGCACGGATTCCTGAAGAACTGACCTCAAAAGTTTTTTAGATGTGAATAAGTACACCAAGGACTTGCTAAAAGTTCAAGGATCTGCTTTAGTCAAAATCCTCAGAGGAAATTCAGACTTCAATAGCCACTTAGGAAATTAGATGTATTTTTTGATGAATGCCGGAGGGATAGAAAGATAGAGCGAGTTGTGGAGGGCTTGAGGATGTAGTAAAAATAGTTATTAAACCAATTACCCTCCTTTCCTAAAAGTGTTGTCGCATGGGAGTTGAATCTTAGTAGCAACCTCAAGGTGGAAGGCACATCCTACCAATGAATTAGTAAGTGGCCTAAATCTGACACTTCTATTTCTAACTCTTCAAAATGGAAACACCGGACAAACCAGTCCAGTCGGATCAGAGAGTCTTAAATGCTGAAAGGATTTCAGAACTTCCCTTCAGGGTTCTTTGCTCAGAGCAAACAACCCCCTTTCTTGTTAAAGTGAGAAGACGATGAGAGGCAGTACAGTGTAGTGGTTAGAGTGTCACCTAGGTTTAGTGACTAAAGGGGAGGTGGTAGAAGACCCCAGTTCAAGTCCCTGCTCATAGGTTAGTCACTCAGTGTAACCTAACTTCAGAAGGTTCTTGTGAAAGTAAAAGGGAGAACCATAGAAACTGCCCTGGTCTCCTTGCAAGAAAGGTGACATCGGGGTAAGTGAAGATAGACACTTTCCTTAAGCATTTGTGATTTTTTTCCAGAACAAAAAATAGAACAAACTGTAGCAAGTTGCTTTTCCCATTCCACTTTGAGCAGTTTGGGCTTTCTTTCGTCTCATTTTTGGGCCTCAGATAAGGAGAGGAGTTGCATCATGGGCCAGTGTATATTGTCCCAGTTGTGTCTAATCTACCTTGTAAGGGAAACATGGACTTTTGCTCTCTTCCCGAGAACCAGAGTTGGAAGAAAAGGCAGGACAAGTTTTCACACATGCTCTGGTGGTGCTTTTGTGGAAGGTGCCAAATCTCGCTCTGCTCATTTGATCAAATAGGTATTGAACAAAAAGGATTTGAGTTGCAAAAGCCTCTCCAGAATCAATGTGATAAATGAGAAATATGTGTTACCTTTAGGAATATAACCATTCAAAGGCAACTCATTTGTAAGTACCTTAAGGGAACTAGAGTGATCGATAGCAGTCAACATTATTTTAGAAGGACAAATCATGCTGGACCAACCTATTTTCCATTTTGAAAGAGTTAGCATGTACACTTAACAAGGGGGAATGCAGTTGTTACCTAGATTTCATATACCTAGTCCTGCAAGACACCCTCTGGGAGTAGAAAAGCCCCTCTAAGGTGGATAAGCAGTTAGCTGACAGCCGTTCTGGAGAAGTTAGCATTGGGTTTATCAGTGTTGCATTCTTCATCTTTGGAGTTTTTCAAGCAAAACTTCAGGAAGGCAACTTGCGTGAACACTTTAAGTATAGGATAATTGGCTTGAGGTTATTAGGTTGGACTAGTAAGGCCACTCGATACCCTCACACCCAAACAAAAATATTGACATGACCACTAAATTTTGTCTAAACTAAATTTATGGTTTGGAGAATTCTGAGGGAAGACAAAAAGTTCTTTTCCAAGGAGAGAAAATGTGTCAGGGAGAAGGGATGCAGCTAGTACCTGGAAATTGGCAACCCTATCTGCATACCTAGCTGATTTTCTGAGTACACAAAAACTCCTACCATGTTTGTGGGTGGCTTAGTTTTGCTGCTTGATTAAAAAAAATATGACAGGACTCTCCCACTGAAACAGTGATAGAAAATAGAACTGAAACATGACATGACCTAGTTTAACCAAACATTCTGACAGAACATCTGTTCTAGTAGTTTCTTATTTTACAGAGGAAAGTGGAAGTAGAATCAGCGCACGTCTGACCACCAGCGTTTTCCTGACTTACATCATCCACAATGACAGCCGCTCAGAACCTGTGTGCACTATTCTCCAATGATGCTTTCAAGTTTAATGATGAGAAAGTTCTTACTTTGTAGCTGCTAGAATATTAAGAGGGCCCGACTCAGAGAATGCCACCTACTCTATGGAGTATTTAGCATTATGGTTAAGTCAGTCCTGCTGAATAACAAATAATGACCGGAGACGTCGAAAAACATGAACACTCAACTCCCGAGGTTAAAAAAAGACTTGGCAAGGTTTTTGATGTGGTAATTAGCATCAACAAGGTAAATTATTAATGACTTTCTAGAATAAACACGTTTGGTATAAATAAATACAAGTTATCTCCACGTGTTTTCTTTTCGGAGTGCTGCTTTCCTTTTGTTTGAAAAGGTTACTGAATTTTAACTTCTGTTGTAATTAGAGATAAGAGAGAAAGGTTGGAAGTGAAGGTCTGTTGTAATTAGAAGAATAAAAATGGAAATTGAGGGATTTGGATAAAAGGTTTTCCTAGTTCAAAATAGATAGCCATAGGAACATAAGAAAAGCCATGCTGGATCAGACCAAGGCCCATCAAGTCCAGCCATCTGTTCACACAGGGGCCAACCAGGGGCCTCTAGGAAGCCTACAAACAAGACGACTGCAGCAGCAGCATTATCCTGCCTGTGCTCCACAGCACCTAAGATAATAGGCATGCTCAACTGATCCTGGAGAGAATTGGTATACATCACGACTAGTATTCATTTTGACTAGTAGTAGGGTTGCTAACCTCCAGGTATTAGCTGGAAATCTCCTGCTTTTACAACTGATCTCCAGCCAACAGAGATCAGTTCCCCTGGAAAAAATGGCCGCTTTGGTCTCTATGGCATTGAAGTCCCCTCCCCAAACCCTGCCCTCCTCAGGCCCCACCCCTAAAACCTCCCGTCGGTAGCAAAGAGGGACCTGTCAACCCTAGCTAGTAGCCATGGATAGCCCTATCCTCCATGAACGTGTCCACTCCCCTCTCTTAAAGCCTTCCAAGTTGGTAGCCATCGCTACATCCTGGGTTAGGGAGTTTCACAATAGCCGAATGATGTGCTGAGCCAAACTCCCCTACATAATTCAGTGTGGTTTGTAATCACACTGCCAGCTTCTACTGCCAGGTTCCATTGTTTCCCGTGTCTGCCTTGCAAGGGTGAGGGGAGCGGAATGAAAAAGAATGAAGGAAGGCTGGCAGTTCCATCTTCCTCTTAACACTCACTGCCCTTAGTGGCAAAATGAAGGTTTCCAAATATGTTCGGAAGCCTCCATCACCACTGGGAATGCTGGTGCCTGCAGCATTTTATTCCTCCTGTCTCAACACAGTTAAAAGATTAATTAAAATTGCCAACTCCAACATTGTTTAGAGCTCCATTTTTTTTTACCATGTTGCTGGGAAGTTCAGTTGGAACGTTCTGATATATACATTTTTTCCCTGCCACTGTTTTCACTCCTCCCTAAGAGAGCCAAGTTCCCACCAGAGGTGGGAACTCCAACATCTGGTAGCAGAAAAAAATTAAATGTTGCCAGGTGACAGCATGACCTCACATCTGGGAAAAACCCAGAAGTGATGTCACACTCTCTAGGAATCGGTGGAAACGCTGGGTTTTCCCTGGAAGTGACAGGCCATTTCCCAATGGTTAGGGTGGCCAGGTCCTTTGCCACCAGCGGTGGCTCTTTGCCACCACCGTTGGGGCGGCGTCTGAGGAGGGCGTGGTTTGGGACGGGAGGGACTTCAATGCCATAGAGTCCAATTGTCAAAGCAGCCATTTTCTCCAGGTGAACTGATCTCTATCGGCTGGAGATCAGTTGTAATAGCAGGAGATCTCCAGCTACTACCTGGAGGTTATTCAAGATGCAAACAATCTCTATGGCTATATAGTATAATTAATCCAATGACAATATCATAACAATCAAAATATTTATATCTTTTGTTTCCTCACAAAAGCATATAATACCAAAAAGGTCACAGTATTTAGGACAGAATACAGACAGGTTTCCGGTAAGTGTCCTGTTTCATACTATTTTTCATCAGTATAACATAATAGTCCATAAATAATATATATTCTCTTCTTGTTTAATTATCTTCTTCTTTTTTTCAGATCCCTTTACTGAAGAATGTAGAAGACTTACTGCTCTTACGGCTATCCCACGATGTTTCTTATTCTAATAAAATTCATCATTATTTTAACTTGTATCATTGGATAATAATTTATAAAAAATAAGTAGGTGCTATAACATGCAAAATTATAAATATATATAAATATATACAAATACTTACTGACAACTTTTTCACGTCTAACATGAGTTTAAATAATTTCAAGTCAATGACTCAATTCACAACGGGATACAGGGTGAGGTGGAAGAGAGTATTTATAGAAACGCTGTTAAATTTCACATAAAGTTACACCCACTTCACAGATAGGCTGAATAATCGCACGCCGAATTTAACCCGTGCGGAATCATGGTGTTAAACAGTGTTATAAAGTATGATTCTTTCTGGCTTAAGATCTTATCTACATTTTCTTTTTGAAATGGTCTTTTTTGATATTGCCAAAGAGCAAAAAATTTTAGGTCAGTGTCCCGGTGTTTTGCTTGAATGAAATGGGGCATGATCGGAGCTTCTAAAACTGCATTGCGCACGCGTGACCTGTGCTCACCGATCCTTATTTTTAGGGATCGATTGGTTTGGCCTATATAGACAAGAGGGCACGGGCACAGAACGGCGTAAATGACATTTACAGAGCTGCAGTCAGTATGGCATTTGATTTCAAAAGTTTGTCCGGTTTTCATACATGTGAAGCTTTTGACAGGAAGCGCATACGGACACATAACACAATGGCCACAACGAAAATGACCCCTTCGAAGACTACTAACGGGGCGTTCGATATTATCTGTGTGGACTAATCTGTCCTTGAGGGACATCGTTCTCCTATAGCCAAGAAGGGGCGGTTCTGAGCAACCAGGCAATGTAATCAGCATATGCCAATGCTTATTAATAATCCTACGTATGCCTCCCACAAACGGAGTATATTGAAAAGATGTTGTTATTCTTTTTGAATTTATTTTAGGGCGTGTAAACAATTGGTCCCGTGGTTGTGCATCAGCTCTTTGCTTGGCTGCATCTATCAAATGTTCAGGATATCCCCTTTTAAGGAGAGTCTCCTTTAAATGGGCGGCTGTTCTGTTGTAATCATTTTCCTTAGTAGAATTACGTTTGAGCCGTAACATCTGGCCATACGGTAGATTGCGTTTTAAATGCATAGGATGGTTAGAGTTGAAATGAAGTAATGCCATCCTATCCATGGGTTTTCTATATGGAGAAATCCAAATTGTACCATCATCATTTTTGTTAATGTTTATATCCAAGAAATTAATGCAATTGGGGTGCATTTTATGCTCAAATTTGATATTAGAGTCAGCATCATTCAGTATATTTACCAGACCATCAAAATTATTAATATCATCTATACACATGATCAGATCATCTACAAATCTAAAATAAAATAAGGTATGTTGTAAGAAAAAAGTGTTAGAAAACATATGCAATTTCTCAAAATCATTCATGAAAATATTGGCCACTGAAGGGGCCACGGCAGATCCCATCGCAACTCCCTTCACTTGTTTATAAATTTGTTTTTTAAATCTGAAATAGTTGTTTTCAAAAAGAAGATCCAAAAGATCCATCAAAACAAGAAGAGAATATATATTATTTATGGACTATTATGTTATACTGATGAAAAATAGTATGAAACAGGACACTTACCGGAAACCTGTCTGTATTCTGTCCTAAATACTGTGACCTTTTTGGTATTATATGCTTTTGTGAGGAAACAAAAGATATAAATATTTTGATTGTTATGATATTGTCATTGGATTAATTATACTATATAGCCATAGAGATTGTTTGCATCTTGAATAACTTATATTACAATCCAAGCCTTTTTTTATTGTAAACTACCTGGAGGTTGGCAACCCTACTGATGGTGCCCCCTTTCCCCACCCCCCATCTCCTACCAGTAGCCAGGCCATGCCTGGCAGCCCTAGCCTCCCCATATTATAAGTGTGAAAAATGAGATAAGATAGGGAAGGGTGGGGCCACTGGGTATCTGTCAAGGACTATTTGGAACTGGTATTTTTCTTCCTGTTGCTATATGACTAGCAAAAATGATTTCAGTGTTTATTGGGAAAATGTTTCATTATTTATACTTGCCGTTAGAGAGAGCGCTTTCTGTGTGCAGGTGTGGGTATTACAGGTATGTGTGTTAAAAATTATGTTGTATATAAGGTTCTGGATGTGTGTATTCTTATATAATTTTGTAAAAGTTTTAGAATATAGAGAAGCTCAATCAAAGATGTGAAAAAATAGGTGTTAATGTCACCATTGTATAGCAGTAAATTCCTATGGTCACAATATTTCTTTGTTGCCAAATCAGAAACCAATAAAACATTTATAAAATAGAAAAATATTTGTTGTAGCAATTGAACACAGCATCTTATCAACTGATTTTTTATAGTATAAAGTACGTTACTTTTAAAAATATTACCTATTTCATGTGTTGGGCATAAGATGGGCTAAATGTAAACAAATGAAATACATTGATGTCCTATACTTCTTTATAATTCATGATTACATTTTGCTTGCACCGATTTTTTTAAAAAAATTAATCAATGGGTAAGTGAATGCAGGGTGATCCGAATACACTTGCCCCTAAATAACAATTTAATTGGCAATCTAGACCAAAGTTCCAAACCACTGGACTCTTTTTCAGTCCTTAAGACCCTTTGTTCCCTCAAAAGTTCCCAAAGTTCTGTCTCTCATTGAGAAGAATGGCTTCTGCCTAAGAAGATTAAGCAAGAGAACATGCATTCCATCTTCATCTCCTCTCATTAGCAGAGTGAAAAATACCTGTGAATTTCTAGGCTGCCTCCTTATAGGTAAGTGACACACTGTAAATGCAGTGTGAGAAAATTTCACTACCAGCTCTTCACCTCTCATCATTAATCAAGTGATATGTTTTGCTTTATTTCCCCCTTTCAAGATGGATGTTAAAAGGAGACACTGCGCTTGATACTGCCATGAGATAGAACTAGATTTGAGTCCAGTAGCACCTTAGAGACCAACAAGATTTTTGGGATAGGAACTTTTGAGAGTCTAACAGCACATTCCTGACATCCGCCTTTGGAGGCCGGCAAAGGCCTCTGCTAGCGCAAGGCCCCACAGTGCCAGCGTCTGGGTGGCGCATGCCAGCATTTGTGGCCCCAGCGCTGGTGTGCGGGGCCGGACGAAGGCCACTGCAGCAGCAGTGCCAGGCCCAAATGCTAATGGCGCTGGACACCGGCAAAGGCCGCGTCATTGTCCTGGGAGGCATTCCCGGGGCGTCACAGCACCGGCCAGGGGCGAGGCCGCCATTAGGCAGCCTCCTGAGCCATTACGGCTCAGGAACATCCCCCTTTCCCCCAGCCTAGATACGCCACCTTTTAGGTGGTGTATCTCCTGTGCAACCCTATGAGGCTGAAACCTCTTTAGGAGGCAGCACCACTGCGTTGCCTCCTAAGCCTGGCACAGGCATTCTGGTCAGGAATGCGATGTAAGATCCTTTATCAGATACAGTCAGAATGGAGATCTGAGTCCTTATATCCCAGTCAAGAGGCTGAAACCTCTTTAGGAGGCAGCACCACTGCGTTGCCTCCTAAGCCTGGCACAGGAATTCTGGTCAGGAATGCGATGTAAGATCCTTTATCAGATACAGTCAGAATGGAGATCTGAGTCCTTATATCCCAGTCAAAAGGTGGGAGGGGTGTTGCAAAGAAGGAACTCAGAATGTAGAGGCACGATGCACATTGTAATCAGCTTGGTTAGAGGAAAAGCTTGGAGACAGAACATTAGCATCTGTAGTGAGCTAAGAATCCTATGTCCCTATTCAGCCCTGGGGGGAGTCCATTGTTCTGAACTTGTAATAACTTAAGTTTGAAGGATGTATGCTGATTTACTTCCTAGCTGGATAATTTGCAACAGTTGTATATCTGTATTTTCTTTCTCAATATGCAAGGTGTAGTGGTTTGAGAGTTGGTCTATGATCAAGGAGTCCTGGATTCAAACCCTCATTCAGCCATGAAGCTTGCTGGATGACCTTGGTCCCTCACTCTCGCTCAGCCTCCCCTACCTCACCGAATTGTTGTGAGGATAAAATGTGGGGAAAAGCCATATATGTCACCATGAGCTCAGTGGAGCAATAAAAATAAATGTATTGGAAGGATTGATAGATATATGAGCCAGAGAAGAACTCCTCTACTTTCCTTTATTAGCAATAAACTTTTTCAATCGGAGGTCTTGAGCCATAGAACTCCTCTACTGTTTTCAGCCTACTCTCTTCCAGCCCAATTTACTTCTGGATTTTACTGCAGTTGGCAAGCTAGTACCAATGGTGAACCAGCTAATGGGTAGAATTTCTCTCTCTCTCCTTGCCGCTACCTCTTTCTGTCCCTTCTCCATTGCCCTCTGTGCTGTTTCAGCAGTACACAGTTTGCTGAGTCGTACCCTGGGAAAAATAATCCCCACCATATTTAACAGTCAGATCCTATACAAAGTTACTTGAGTCTAAGCCCATTCGTATCAGTGGTCTTATACATTTAGGATTGCACTGTTACAGTGAGGGGGAAAAGTATTTGATCCCCTGCTAAATTTGCCCATTTGCCCTCTGACGAAGAAATGACCAGTCCATAATTTTAATGGTAGGTTTATTGTAGCTGTGGAAGACAGAATAACAACAGGAAAAACCCCAGAAACTGAGAAGACAAAAGTCAGAGATTGATGTGCATTATAATGAGTGAAATAAGTATTTGATCCCCTATCAACCAGCCAGATTAGGGTTAGGGTTAGGGTTCTGCTGTCGACAGAAGCAATCAATCCATCAGATTCCAAACTAGCCACCATGACCAAGACGAAAGAGCTGTCCAAGGATGTCAGGGACAAGATTGTAGACCTGCACAAGGCTGGACTGGGCTACAAGACTATTGCCCAGCAGCTTGGTGAGAAGGTGACAACCCTAACCCTAACTGTCAACCTCCCTCTGTCTGGGGTTCCATGCAAGATCTCATCTCGTGGAGTTGCAATGATCATGAGAACGGTGATGAAGCAGCCCAGAACTACACGGGGGGAATTTGTCAATGATCTCAGGGCAGCTGGGACCATAGTCACCATGAAAACAGTTAACACACTACGCTGTGAAGGACTGAGATCTTGCAGAGCCCGCAAGGTCCCCTTGCTCAAGACAGCACATGTACAGGCCCGTCTGCAGTTTGCCAATGCACAACTGAATGACCCAGAGGAGAACTGGGCGAAAGTGTTGTGGTCAGATGAGACCAAAATCGAGCTCTTTGGCATCAACTCAACTCACCGTGTTTGGAGGAGGAGGAATGCTGCCTACGACCCCAAGAACATCATCCCCACCGTCAAACATGGACGGGGACATATTATGCTTTGGGGGTGTTTTTCTGCTAAGGGTACAGGACACCTTCACCGCATCGAAGGGACGATGGACGGGACCATGTATCGTCAAATCTTGGGTGAGCACCTCCTTCCCTCAGCCAGGGCATTGAAAATGGGTCGAGGATGGGTATTCCAGCATGACAATGACCCAAAACACACGGCCAAGGCAACAAAGGAGTGGCTCAAGAAGAAGCACATTAAGGTCCTGGAGTGGCCTAGCCAGTCTCCAGACCTTAATCCCATCAAAAATCTGTGGAGGGAACTGAAGGTTCGAGTAGCTACCCATCAGCCTCGAAATCTTACTGACTTGGAGAGGATCTGCAAAGAGGAGTGGGACAAAATATCTCCTGAGATGTGTGCAAACCTGGTGGCCACGTCTGACATCTGTAATTGCCAACAAGGGTTTTGCAACCAAGTACTAAGTCATCTTTTGCAAAGGGATCAAATACTTATTTCACTTATTATAATGCACAGCAATCTCTGACTTTTGTCTTCTGGGTTTCTGGGGGTTTTCCTGTTGTTATTCTGTCTCTCACAGCTACAATAGACCTACCATTAAAATTATGGACTGGTCATTTCTTCGTCAGAGGGCAAACGGGAAAATTCAGCAGGAGATCAAATACTTTTCCCCCTCACTGTACATCTGGAAGACAGGAACAATGAAGACAGGGCAATAGACGACGTTGTTGTATATTACAAGAGTTGGCAAGTATCTCCACCCGTTAAAGGCCAAGAAATGTTGAATAGAGAATGTGATTAGGTAGGATTAGAATTTAAGTGTCAGTTCAGAAGACAAAAACAGGGATCCTTATGATACAAATTATTTGGTGGTCCAGAAGTCTTATGAAGCAGTAGGCTGGATCTCACAAACTGCTGCCGGAAGGCGCTGAAGGTCAAGGTTCTTTCCGCCTTTTGCTCCCCTCATAGAAGAGGAAGAAAGGAATGGTTTCATCCCCTTGCCCCTCCCCACAGAAGTTGCGAATCATAGAATCACAGAGTTGGAAGGGACCACCAGGGTCATCTAGTCCAACCCCCTGCACAATGCAGGAAATACACAACTACATCCCCCACATACCCCCAGTGACCCCTACTCCATGCCCAGAAGATGGCCAAGATGCCCTCCCTCTCATGATCTGCCTGAGGTCACCACATGGCTATTAGTCTGTGCAGCTCCATTGACCCTGGGAATAAACTTTCCTGGGGTTGGAAAGGGCTCCGGGGGTGGCAGGGAAGATCCTGTGATCCTTGTGCCTGCAGATCACGGGATCCAACCTAGTGTGTTTACTGGCACATTGTTAAATGAACGAAGCACCATTTTTATGCTTAAGGTGAGAACAGCCATAAAAATATGCTAAAGCTATGATAAAGGAAAGTGACAGAAGTTATTTAATGAAGAAAGGTGGGAATTCTTTAAATCTGAAAGGTACCGGTCTCTCTTCAATCATTAATGCTCATTGTCGCTGTTAGGACATATGTCTTGGAAATTTGATACAGCCCTTCTCTGACCCTGTCTTAGATGGTGTCTTAGTAACACGCAGGCATATCCAGCATAAAGGAAAATGTCAGAAATTGGTTCCTGTTTAAAACTCAGCCATTGAAGATTAGACAGAAGGCAGCAGTTCTGCCTTTCACTGATGCAACATCTGAAACATATGCTACCGAGCCAGATCCCCAAAGGCTTGTGGTCACAGGAAGTCAGTGTGCATTTTGGTTAAATGCCGGGCAGGTCAGCGGCAGAGCAGAGCAGGTCTCCACATAAAGGGTACGTCTCAAAAGGGACGGGAGTTCAGATGGGGGGGGAAAAGCTCATTACCCTTGAGAAATCTGGTAGGGCACTTTGATTCATCCTGCTTTTGCAGATATGGCAATGAGCAGACCTGCCGGTTTCTCATCAGTGTTTCAGTCTACACGGAGTGCTTCAAATATACAAGCCCCAGTGAGATTAGTCATTCATCATACATGAAAGAACAATACACCACCTGAGTTTAAAGGCCTATTGAAGACAATGGGAGGCTTGTTATCAGCTTCAGGCCTCTGTGGTTATCTAAGGTTACATTATTCGCTAATTGCCAAATGACAGAAGGGGAAGTCATTGTTTTATTGAGTTAAACATTTACATCCAGAACTGTCCAGCAGCAAGAGAGCTAGTTTGAAGAGGAATGGTAGTTCCCAAAAACTGTCAGAACAGTGGACAACTTGATCAGAGTTGGACTCCTGGATGGACCAAGTCCCTAAAAGACCCAAAGTAGATGTTGCTATTGAGCTCTGTGTGCTGTTGGCTTGGTGGATTACCTGCTTTCAGGCTCTGCAAAGAATCAGGGCAAATCTCATGCAGCAGTTATGATTCAACAAGTCGTTAGCAAATACGGTTGTGGAACCAAGGGAACAGTCTCAGGAGGTTGGATCTGGGATAGCAGGTTGGAGGGAAGAACAGGCAGACATGCTGAGGGCAATTTGGGGAGGGGCTGTTGCTCAGGGGTAGAGCATCTGCTTGGCATGCAGAAGGTCCCAGGTTCAATCCCCGGCATCTCCGGTTAAAGGGACTAGGCAAGTAGGTGATGTGAAAGACCCCTGCCTGAGACCCTGGAGAGCCACTGCTGGTCTGAGAGAGTACTGACTTTGATGGACCAAGGGTCTGATTCAGTATATGGCAGATTCATGTGTTCAAATGCAATAAGAAGAAACAGACAAGGTAATCACAAGATGTCTGTTGTGGGGAGGGAAAGGGAAGGTGATTATAAGTCACTTTGAGACTCCTTAAAAGGTAGAGAATAGGAGGGTATAAAAACCAACTTTTGGGGAGGGGCTGTGGCTCAATGCTTGGCATGCAGAAGGTCCCAGGCTCAATCCCTGGCATCTCCAGTTAAAGGGACTAGGCAAGTAGGTGATGTGAAAGACCTCTGCCTGAGACCCTGGGGAGCCGCTGCTGGTCAGAGTAGACAGTACTGACTTTGAGGACTGAGGGTCTGATTCAGTACAAGGCAACTCCATGTGTTCATGTAAATGCAAGCAATTGTCTGCCTAGGGATGTAAAATTCTCAGAAATTTTGAAGTAAAGGGAAAATTGAAGGGGAGAGGGGAATAACATATAACCAATAGTTCTACAACATAGTAATTTATAACTTACTATTCAATATGTTTATGGGATTTGAAATTTGTTTCCTACTAGCAAAACCATTATTATACCCACTACTAGAGATAGGAAGATAGAAAGAGAGAGAGTGTGTGCTGCAAACTAATGCTACCTTAGCACATGTATGTGTTCCAAATAGAAACAAAGCATATTATTTGGACAGAAACAATCTCAATATAGTCATAATACAACTAGCAGCATATTTAGAGAGAGACAGCCCATTCCTGAGCCAGAGGGCCGAAAGGAGGTGACCAGCTCCCTACGATGGCTTCTGTGCCACTTGCACTGTGAAAACTGGCATGGATGCTGGCAAAGTGCCACCTGCAGCAGCCCCCTAGGAGTGCTGCGGCAGCACGGCCCTTGGACACCAGCATGGCCTCCTGCCTGTGTCTTGCTGGTGCAAGTGCTTTTGCCAGCGTCCTGGGAGGCATTCCCGGGGCCTTCCAGGGTTGGGGCTGCAGCCCAGGACGCCCCCTTCAGAAACAGTGGTGCTGTGCCAGCATCACTGTTTTCAAGGGGACTATTTTCCCCATTTTTATTTTTTTAAAGGTCCCCCCCCCCTCCAGCAGCTGCAAATCCTCTTTGGAGGTGCAGCGGCGGTGCCTCGGCCACGCCATCCCTGGCTGCAGCAGGGCTCAGGAATGAGCTGAGAGAGAACAAGCGGTAGGTCGGCTGAGCTAGGTTGGCTTGGACAAGGCCAGTTGCTACGCAGAGGACGCCAATGGCAAACCACTTGTGCTCCTTTCTTGCCTTGAAAACCCCTTGAGGGGTTGCCATAAGTCAGTTGCAACTTGATGGCGCTTAACTAATTATTATTCTAGTTATTTCTGAGCTAATCCAATCTGTCATCCAATGCAGAGCGCCCAAAGAGACTTTTTATCCCCAGAGGTCTCTTCCGTAAATGGGAACACTCTCTCCTTCCCTGCACATTATTTCAACAGGTAGCTAGCTACTGGAAAGCAAAATGAGCGGAAAATAAATAAATGCATCCATTTTTAAAAGATCCCTTTGAGCAACGATTTCCTACTCATATTTCTTCCGGCAAGAAATTTCTTGGAACAAATCCTTCTGTTGGTCTTGTCAGCCTGTAACTAATTGCAATGACTTTTAGCTCTTTCCGTCTGGTCTCTTTCAGGGAATACTGGAGAGATGGGCACAGCTGCAGCTCTTAATTAGGACTCGGCTAGCAAGCGAGGTAGCTTCTCTTGCGAGAAACGCTCCCCACAAAACATGTTTAGTTTTAATATACCTTTATTATTCCAATTACATACCAAAAAATGACAAACCAACACAGACAAAGAAGCAAACAGCAACAAAATCAAAAGGACACTTGAAATCAAAGTGTTCCGGTAGTGCGAAAATGCTAATGGGTAGCTGCATCGTGTACAGAAAGTAGTGAAGTGTGAAATTATACTGCACATTGGAAACACAAAAAAAGTTGGTGCTATGACACAAGAAGGTGGGCTGTCTGGAATTTACACACACGCACCTGTTTTAAAACCCCAGAAACCTCAGATTAGATGGGAATCAGGGCACCCCTCTTGTAGCATGCAGGGAGGAAAGCACTCCCATGTATGGTAGTAGACCATTTGCCATATTGCCAGTAAGAAGCAAGAGATGTTACTTCTAATAGCCTGACCCGGTGGGCCATCAATGCCAGGGGAATGCCACAAACTTCATTGGTTAGATGCCAACTGAGGGGAAACATGGGGACTCGACCGCCATTTCAGGGTAGATCGACACAACCCCTCACCACTGGAGAGGAAAGGGTTAAAAATTCCTCTCCCTCCATGCAAACTGAGCAAGGCAGGAGCTGGGAGCTGACAGGAAAGCAGAGTGAAGTTTGCAGCAATTGTCCTCTGTTTTATAAGTTACAGCTGTCCTGTGTTTATTTCTCAGGGAGAAATGCTAAGGTAAAATCAGTGACCAGAGAAATCTAGTTAGTGCTTGTTTTTGCATCTTCTCTTAGTTTCTGCGACACCTGTATCTTTGTTCTGCTATGTTTTCCCATTGCCTTCGTGTTCTTATGTCATAGGAGTGTTTTGTAGCTAATAAATATCCTTTTCCCTCTTAAAGATCTAAGACTGTGCCTAAACTGCTCACCCATAGGCCTAGCTGTTCATTCAAACAGTGGGCCTAACTGGAGGGTTAGCAGGCAGGGAAAAGGGAGATAGCAATCTTTCATAACTTGGGTTGCCAAATCCCTCCCCTCCCCAAACCCCGTCCTCCTCAGACTCTGCCCCAAAAACCTCCTGCTGGTGGCAAAGAGGGACCTGGCATACCTACCCTTGTCCCAACTGGTCAAATGGGGGGAAATGTACTCCTACTGTAATACTCAATTTGCAAGATCTGAGCAAGGCTGTCAAAGATAGGACATTTTAGAGGACGGTGATTCATAGGGTCGCCATGAGTCGGAAGAGACTTGACGGCACTTAACACACACACACACACACAATACTGGCCCAAATGATAATCCTGGCCCAAATGAAACATATAAAAAATTTCAGTGTTGGTCTGCCGTAGAATAGCAAGGTTCGAGTCTAGTTGTACCTTAAAGATCAACAAGATTTTCAGAGCTTTCGAGAGTCAAAGCTCCCTTTCTCAGATAGAAAAAGTTTGATTCAAGGTTTCCATCAGTTCCTGAACGATTTGTGACTCAGCTTTGGGAACACGTGAAATGAAGACTAAGGTGACTTTAAGTATGTACAGACTGTCTCTCATTCCCATTGAGTAACCACGTCTTGCCTCTACATATATGGCATATGGGACCAAACTTCCAGACTAGAAATCATGGGTCAGCCCCCTTGAGATGGCCATGTTTGTTCATTGATAAAGAAGAGTGTATCAAGGTATTAGGGGTGTTATATGTCTCTTCTGTCCCTTTTTTTAAAAAGCGGGAAGTAATCACTTCACCGTTTGGCCTCACTTAGTGTTTACAGTTACTTAGTCATTAAACATTCATGCCGTTTTGTTCAGGCGCGTTATGAAAACATAACTATCGAAAACATACAAGTCGGGTGACAGCGAGACTCATGCAGATACTCAGAAAAGACTGCAGCAGGTCAAAATTTTGACCTGCCATCCTGGATGATATATTAATTATTCATTAGTCATTAGCAGGCATCATGGGGCAGTTTTGCAACAGCTATTATGCAAATAGGGTTTTAATAGCATCCTTGTATGGTAAAAATGGAAACCAAGTCAGCAGTGTCAATTGAAGTACAGCCCTTCTTGTTTGGAGTGTTTTGTTGGTTGGTTGGTTTTGTAATTTAAAAGGGTGACTTACAATACAACCCTAAAAACATTTTCCTGCAAGTAAGTTCAACTGAATAGATCTGTGTAGGATTTTGAGTAGACCTGCTTAGGATGGTGCTGTTACACTCATGCAATCCGTTTTATGTATTAGTTTGTCTTTAGCTCTTTTCTATTTTAAATTTTTGCTAAAGTATTAATGAATACAATGTGATTAGCCTGGACTTTGTTTTTGTTTTTGTTTTTTGCAGGGAGGAAAGAGATCTGTTTTTGGACAAATAAATGTGTTTTGGACAAATAAATGTGTAGAATAATAATTTCGAAATGAACAAAAGAATAAGACACTTGCTGTGCAGGACAGACTGCAGTGAATGCAGTTCAACATTCAAACAACAGACAACCAAGATCACAAACAGGGGTATGAAGACTAGGGGCGAAAACTCATGCTTTAGCCTCCTTTATTCCCTGTTTCAGCCAGGATTCAGCCAGGATCGAACGCACATTTGGCAAAACGCATGCGTTTGATCCTGGGACACGGCCAACAGAGGCGGTTCGCCATTGCCTGTCTCTGCATAATGATTCTGGTATTCCTTGGTGGTCTCCCATCCAAGTACTAACCAGGGCCAACCCTGCTCAGCTTCTGAGATCTGAAATATCGGACCTTCCATAATTCTGAATTATGCAATAGGAAGGCCCACAAAAATGCTACCTTTGTTATTTGCAGAACTTAAGGGCCATTTAATAGAAGCAGAGGAGAATGCTTGCAATTACTGCTTATCTGTTAAAACAAATAAAAATGTGCTAGAGATGTTTAATATGAGCACACAGGGAGACGGACAAATCCACTTGTAGTTATGAGAGGCAGTACATGAATGCTGCCTCTTCCCATTCTGTACTTGGCATTTTTTTCATATCCAAACCAGCATATATTTCATTATCAAGCCCAGTACCTTTTATGTGTTTGCAAACTGCATGCAGTGAAATTTTGGAGAAGGAATAGGATTATTCCTGCTCTATCCCTTGGCCGTGCATTCACTGGCTCTGTGTGCACAATGCTTCCATGCCTATAAGTGTACTGGGTCCCTGATCCTACATACATCGCCTGTGCACCTGTGGCAACAAAGAATAAGATCCAGCTTGCCCCTCCATGTTTTCATTGCACATCATTTCCATGTGAAAATGGTTGCCCTGAGGCAGTTTAGGATAATGCATCAACAAGGTTACTTTGGGATCTTCACATCTGAACTAGAAACCCCACTGAAATTAGGAAAAACAGCCCCAAATTCAGAAATCTTGATTGAAGTCTGGTGGCCTTACCTAAATCCACCATTCCTACCTAAGGCCACAATGTTGGTGGAAAATGCCATCATAGAATCACAAAGTTGGAAGGAACCACCAGGGTCATCTAGCCCAACCCCCTGCACAATGCAGGAAATTCACAACTACTTCCCCCCACACCCAAGTGACCCCCACTCCATGCCCAGAAGATGGCCAAGATGCCCTCCCTCTCATCATCTGCTTAAAGTAATAGAATCAGCATTTCTGAGAGATGGCCATCTAGCCTCTGCTTAAAAACATTCAGGGAAGGAGAGCTCACCACCTCCCGAGGAAGCCTGTTCTACTGAGGAACCACTCTAACTATTAGAAAATTCTTCCTAATGTCTAGATGGATGTCTAGATGGAAACTCTCAGGGTATAAACATCTAAACAAATAAATATTAGAAACAGGGATTTTTGAATTGATACAGTGTGGCCTCGAAATATGGTAGCATCCAAATCCTTGACCAGGAAGATTTCATTGTCACGCATTCAGGAGCATCATCAAGGTTTTTTTTTAACATCTGCATTCTTACAGTGTCCCAGCTCTTTTGTACCAACACATCTGTTCCAGCTCTTTTTTTAGCTGTTTGTAGAGAATTTATTTTCTACATTGAACAGCACTTTGAGGGAATGGGTAAATTAATTAATTCTGTTCATAAGTAAATAATCTTCATTATCCAATTGTAGCACCATCATACCAAGCCAAGTTCGGTAATCAAAACTCATACAGAATATGTGTGAGATAAAAATAAGCATTTGTTAAAACAATGGAGTGTTGATCTAGCTTTAAGGTTGTATAGCTTGAAGATCCCATGATGCATTGTGACCAAAATCAAAATGGTCTTGGCCAAACCAAGAACATATTGGGCTGTGAACAAACATGCCAGCACAAACAAATTAACACGAACAGCTAAAAGGATGGCGGCACAACAGGAGTTGCCCAAAACTTGAATCTGCCAATCGTGTGTGTGTGTAAATACGAAATAGGGCCAGGAGAATGGAATTGGAAAATCTCCAACAGGCTTTCCATATGGCTGAATAAGGCTGGGAATGTGGAACTCCAGCAGCTAAATCTGACCGTTCAGTCATTGTACCACACTGATTCCCGATGCTATTCTCCTAGTAAGTTATGCCTGTTACAACCTGACTTATGGACACAGGCATTACATTGGCCTCCTGTTAGCTTTCTGGCCTGCCAGCTGACCCTTCGGCTCTCTCCAGTGGACAAGGGATCCTTCACCCATGCTGCCCCGGCCATCTGTGTTCCCACTGCTTCCATTGTGCTTAATTAATTCCTTGGCTCTTTCGAAAGCTCAGCTCATGACCCTGTCTAGACCCTGACATCTATCGCTGTCTCTGAAGCAATCAAATCCGGCTCCCCAAGGAAGCTGCCTGTTTACGTTCCCTCGCTAGCCACACTTTTCAGTAATCTTCCTCAATGTTGCCATATCAAATTATGCAAAGTAAATCGAGAGTGGGGGGTGCTGGTGAGTTCTGGCTGCTGCTCAGTTGTATTTGCAAGTTAAAGCTGCTGACTGTTTATAGACTTGCGCACTATTTAGAAATGACACTCTGCATGGGGATTTTGTACTTGGAAATCTAGTCCCAGCTGTACAAATACAATGACTGACTTGACCTTGTGACAATCCCTTTTCCCCATTTTTTCTGAGAAAAGAAGACTTCAGTGACAGGCCAAGGATTCCAGTTTGTTTTGATAAAAGGATTTTAAAAAACCCTTTCAGCATTCATCCTAGGTATGTCAGTTCTGGGATGGGAAATTCCTGGAGAACTTGGGGGTGGAGCTTGGGGAGGGGATGGTTTAGGGAGAGGTGGGACCTCAGTGGGGGGAAATGCTGTAGAGTTTACGTTCCAAAGCAGCCATTTTCTCCAGGGTAACTGATCTCTATGGCCTGGAGACCAATTGTAATTCTGGGAGATCTCCAGCCACCATCTGGAGATTGGCAACAAACTACTTTATAATCCTTATCTCCTTTTCCCTCATAACACCCCTGTAGTTATGTTGAATGATTTAAGGCCATTCACTTTGCTTGTTGTCTGAGAACAGAGTGAAAGCTGCCCACTGGTTGTATCACTGGTCAGGTTTTGGAGCTAGGGGCATTGTTCCTCTAAAATTAGGGTTGCCAACCTCCAAGTACTAGCTGGAGATCTCCTGCTATTACAATTGATCTCCAGCCGATAGAGATCAGTTCCCCTGGAGAAAATGGCCGCTTTGGCAAATGGACTCTAAGGCATTGAAGTCCCTCCCCTCCCCAAACCCTGCCCTCCTCAGGTTCCGCCCCAAAAATCTCCAGGTATTTCCCAACCCGGAGCTGGCAACCTTATCTCAAAAGAGTGGCTGTTACGCTGTCAAAGATTGTTTTCTGGATTTGGTGTTCTGTAATGAGCATCAGTGACCTGGGAGTAAGGGAGATATCAATGGTACTCTTGTCATGGAGAAATCAGAACTTGGTGTTTTGGGGACTTTTGGTCCCTTCTTAAATCTGCAAAGGATGAGCAAATTTAATGATATGTCTCCCATGACTGAAAACTCCTAATGGGTAAGGAAGATGGGGAAAATCCTATTTGGGAAAATTTCACAGTTTTGATCCTCCCCCACGGAACTGCTGTTTGGATATTAAACTGGGCTATGGGAGATCTGATGAACAGTCCAAGAGGGGTTCCCATATGCTTCTGAGTAGGCTGTGCACATGGAGGAATTATGTTTTCCCTTGAAGTCCCAGAGTTGCATACATCTGTGACCCAAAGAGTCAAAGAACATAGGAAGAGCATGGCAAATACAATAATATCAAGAAACTCCTTCAAAACTACCTCATTTCTTCAAAATCTTTCTTTTTCGTTTATTTAATTTTCCAGCACCCAAAGGATCATTGTGGAGTGGCTTCTTTTTTGTTTCTTTTTTGCAGACCTACCTAACTGTGCTCTTCTGTACCATGTAAATAAAATAATAGAAACTCCTTCCCAAAAATGTCACTTTAAAAACATTGGCAAACAAATGCCTACCTTTGAAAGGGCTTGTTATTTTTCTTCTTATTTTGCAACATATGGGTGCATTTTAAACAGAATCTCTTGACTCTCAGGTTTGCAGTAGTGCATACACATGAGATTTAAGAGTTCTTCCACTTGGTGATTTTTATAGACAGTGGTACAGTGGGAATGAACATTTTTAATCCTTGTGTCACGCCTCCCCGGCGCCGCCGTCGCCCCCGGGGTCTCTGCCTTGGAGGAGGACCTGGCCGGAGGAGCCTCCTCGGCCTCAGACCAGTCCGAGGGGGAATCGGAGCTTGCCTCCCCCTCGGATGCAGCCAGGTTGCTCTGAGCCAGCACGGCTCCTACCACCTAGTGCTGCTGCTACTCCTCCCCGGCCAAGGCTCCTCTCTGGCCTTATATCCCCTCCAGGCCAGAGAGGTCCCGCCCCTTCCTCCCTTAGCCCCGCCCCCGACCTTCTCAAATAAGGGCTCCAGCCGGGTCACCTGGCTGCCTCTGAGGTAGCTGGCCGGCCCGCCCTCATTTGCCCCGCCCGCGCTCGTCCGCGGCTCAGCTGTTGAGCGGGGCGGGGTGCAGGAGCGCGCGCAGTCTCTGCCGTGGCCGGCGCCGCGGCTGGGTGCTTGCTGGCGTCATCCCCTGGAGGCCCTGAAGGAAAAAAACAGGGCTGAAGCGGGGTCGCCACGCCGGCTGCCGGCGGGGCTGGCCACCCCGCTCTCATC